>NW_004955423.1:16916370-17039592 GCF_000276665.1 Chinchilla lanigera
CCCGCCCCCGGGTCACGTGCCGGCCCTGCGCCCGCAGCCCCTGGCCGCCTACTTCTTTCTTTTTGGCTTTCCCTGCAGGTCCTGTGGCTCGGAGGGCACAAAGTCCTCTTGGCGGTCCTCTTTGCAGCAGGCAGGGATGTGGGTCTGAAAGCGCAGAGCAAGCGGCCTCGAAGACCTCAGAGAACTCCTCGCACCCTTTTCACACATTTTAGAAAGTTAAATGGGTTTGGCATCTCCCCTCTGCAGGCTTCAGGCGTAGCAAAGGGTTCCTCGAAAGTAGCCCGGAAGTTTTCCCCTGGCTGTTGGAGGACTGACTCTTCCTCGGGAAAATTCAGGGACCGGTTTATCTAAGAAAATTGATTTGCCACTAATTAGGGAGAGCAAGTATCTGTCAACAAAAGAATCTGCGGTCCTTACACTGAAAACCTGCTGTGTGTATACATAGATATTCTGTATACACACATAGATACATGCGCATGTGCGCTATGTATGTAACTGCTCTTTCCTGTTGCAAGTGTGTTTATGAAAAAGTGTGCATTTATAAATACACAGTCTATAGCGACAACGTATATTTGCACATGTTGTTTTAGTTCCCTCGCCTAGTCTGCCTGCGTGGAGTCAGGAACAGCACTGTCGGCTTCGCATACCACAAGGCAGAAAGCAGAAGGGCAAGGAACTTGGTGTTTCCTAGAGATCATTCAGAATCCGAGGAGCCACCGAAAGCAGGTTGGGGAGGCGGAGTCTGGTCAAGGCTGACCAGACTTGCAGAAGCCCTCTTTTCAGTCTCCCTAGAAAACACACTCTTGCACCTCTGCTCCTCCCTCACCTTACGATCAGGCATACAGTAATTCCAGTAAGATGACCCTGATCAGGACTGCACACTTTAAACTTATGCTATAGCTCAAGGGCTTTAGCAGACCTCGACAACTCAAGTTATTTCATTCATTCAGTGATCAGGCTTTTACTGAGCTACTACTAAATGGAGGAGCAATTTTTTAAAAACTATAACTAGCTTGAGGAAAAATATTAAGGTACTGTAAGATCTGTGAGGGATAAAAGAATAAATTTCAGTGGGACACTGGCATGCAGGGTTGTAATCCCAGTCCTCAGGGAGACTGAGGTGGGAAGGTTGCAAGTCTGAGCCTGTTAGGGACTTAGACCCAATCTAAGAAAGAGAGAGAAGAGTGAAGCAAAGAAAGAAATAGGGAAGAAAGAAAGAGAGAGAGAGAAAAGGAAAGACAAAGAAAGAGACAGGAACAGGAGAAAGAGGAGCAGGAGGAGGAGGAAAGGGTAGAAGGGGAGGAAGGATGGGGATGTAGGTCAGCACAAAGGCCCTGGATTCAATCGCCTCTGCTGCAGAAAAAAGAACGACTCTCCTGCCTCTAATAGGTGAGCTTGCCGTTAGGTGGGAAAGAGGACAAACGCATGCCAACATAAAGGGTGAGGTTCTTAACCAAAGGGGAAGAAGCAAAGCACCAAGGAAGGAGGACCATGGGTGGAGACAGCACATCACTGCGTCTGTAGGAGGTCCGCCCCTCTGGGAAGGAGCACAGCAAACACCAGGAAACAGGTGCGGGCCCTCCTTGCTGGGTGATGTTGACCAAGTTTCTTAATTTTTCTCTTTAACCCTTAGGATGGTTGACGATATAGATCCTCAAGCGAATGAAGGGAGATACTGCTCCGAAGCACTCACCTCAATTCCTGGTGCTGTGAGCATTTCTGAACGGCACCGCATAATCGAAAGAAGAAAACCTTGTCCTGAAGACAGCTTGTGGGAGAAGATGCTTAGGATCACTGCTGTCACCTTCGGGTGTCTCTGTAGGACCAACACCGATGCAGTCAACATCTAGCAGTTCGAGCCTTGATTATGTCAAGATGAGGGCTTTGCTAACTCCATCTGTCTACTTTGGCACAGCTTTCTCAATTAAACTCCCATTCACCATGAACACACTTCCCAAAACACTGTTTTTCTTATTAACACCCACAAGTCATGCCCCAGTACACCCAGGAACAGGGGCATATTTATAACGATCTAAAAACAAACTCAATAAATTCTAGAATAAATCTGGACAGAAATTTTTACAAAATACTATTGACAATTATTTCGGATGGACTACACAAAAAATTTTTTTGGATAGACATAAAAGCAGGTTGTGAATATACCAAGAAAGGAAGGTGCGGAAGATTTGCAGGAGGTAGGAGGGCAGGAGCATGTAGTCAGGATTTTTGTTGTTGTTGTTTTAAAACAGGCCAACCTACAGGAATAACTTAGTCTAGCCCATAGGTGTAGCATAATTTTCCAACCCTTAAGTAATGTAACTTAAAACCAAGAGGTTTTGTTTGCAAAAATAATGATAAAATGGATGCACCTTGCAATTAGGTGCAATATCCTATTTGATTCTCCACTATCTATGAGTGCATATATCATCCCCATTTGGTGAGGTGGGAACAGGGGTTTGAACCCAAAGATTTCTGGGTCTGCCATCTTAACTGCTGTACCCAGTTGGCAAGTACGTCAAGAGCCCAATCTCTGCCACTTGGCACCATTGGAATTTAGTGTATTGTCTTGTGTGATCATAAGGAACTTATAGTAAGTATATAAGGGCTCAAAACCTAGAGTAAGTATGTAAGCGTGTGAAGGATATACATATTTGATGTGGTATAATCAAAAGTACAGTGAATGCTTACTTTAAAAAAAGTTTTCTCTTAATAATAAGAGATATATCGCCATTAATTCCCCTCTGAGGACCCCTCCCCTCTCTTTTTGGACATATTTATCCCATTGATCTTGCTGCTTTCTGAAGCAGTTCTGGAAAGTCTCTTTTCTGAGCAACTTAAGTTATACTGTCTTGGCTGCCTCAGTGTTCTGAATTTTTTCAATGTATTTACTGTTCATGGTCATTTTTACTTGGAGGAAGAGCCAAAAGTCCCTCAGTGCCAGATTCCATGAATAAGGTGAATGAGGACATCATGATGCTTTTACAAGCCAGCCTTTCTATCAGATGGCATCGGCAGCAGCATTATCGTATTTTTTTTTTTAATCAAAAAGAGGATTTCCAGTACTGCTTCAGAACGTGGCAAGCCTGATGGGATAAATGTGTGTGAAGTGAGGGGAAATTTTGAAGAGGATTGGTGTCTTTTACTGTAATAAATATTTTTAATTAAACATGCAGCATATTTCCTGGTCACACCCCCCCCATCTGAAGTGAATATACTCATTTTGTAATTTTTAACCTCTGGTTGCTGGGTGATACTTTAACAAAGACACTGTGCCCTCCATCTGTGTCTCCCACCAACTGTTACCACTGTCTGCCCATAACAATTACCTTCCACCAGAGGCTCTCTCATTGCTTGTTCTATGTTACTGTGACACTTAACTGTGGTGTCAACTTGAATAAGAAACGCCCAGCTGGTCAGTTTGGCATGGGGTCTGCCTCATAGTAGCCTCTCTGTCCTTGCTTCCCTCCATGGTGTGATCCTTGGGAACAAGTCCTATCAGGACAGCTGCCTCCCTAGGGCTCCTGCTGGCTTCAGTGCGTCCATCTTTCCTCTCCTTCAGGTCTTTCATCAGTGGGACCTCAACGTGCCTTAAGGCTGACACATCACAGTATTTTGCTACTTAATCCATTTTTGCTTCACTGTAAACAGTGCTATTAGCAAGCAAGTCTCAGAGTTGTAACATAGTTTTCCCTGGTAGAAATAAAATTAAAATGCAGGCTCCCTTAGCTTTTTCAATTTCATCCTGCACACATATTAATTTAATATATTTATATTCAACACAGAGTCATTTATTAAGGTTTTAATTGGATCTCAATTTCTCCCATCAAAAGATTTTAAATGAATTCCAGAGATCATAAAACTCTTTTTGTCATCCACTACATAAATTATGCTTCCATAGGAGACTGTGACTGGAAGATCCATTAGAAAATGTTATGGGAAAGTCATTGTTTCACATTCTGAGCCAGAATAGGAAATGACTTTTTTTTTTTCTTGCTGGAAACCATTGCACTGTTACAATTTTGACCTAGGAGATTTTCCTTATCCTAAAGCAGGTGTCTGTCTGTCCACAGCCGTATGTGTGTCTGCATCTTTATCTGTGTCCAGGCACTTCTGTGGCTGTGCACTTTTAAGTGTATATTTATGGTAATACACTGACAAATGAGGTCAGTGGCTTTACTCCTCTCACTTTCAATAGCAGATCATTCCAAATTATCATCCAGTCTGCATTCCCAAGACTTGAGCTTACTACTATTTCAAATCTTTACAGAATTCTACTCCAGAATTCATCATTATCCCTGACTCTGCTGATCCTTATCTGGGACAAACTCCAAGACAAGTCATGCATGATTTAAAATTGCATATTTTAAATATTATATATATTTCCCAATCAGTGACATTCTACCTTAACTCCATCTCGGTCTACCCTTCTTTTTAGAAATTCCCATCTTTTCCCAAATAAAAAAAATTTCAAATGCATCAATAAAAAATAATGTCTGTTTTCTATTAAAAGAAAAAAAAACTATAATTAATGTTCTTACCCAATTTTCATTACATAGAACAGTATAGCTTTTAACCAGACTTGTTTTTCTTACAAAATTCCACCTAAGATTCTTTTTAAACATAATCAATTGAAAGTAAATATGTCTGGAGGCACTGGTGTGTAGCTTGAATTTGGTTTGTATTGGATTTCTCCAAGGCTCTTGAAGGCTCCATTATTAATTGAGTCTGATTTTTCTTAACCACGTTTCCCAGAGTTTATTTTCTTTTTATTATGAGGTTCTTCCCATGTGTGTTTCTCTACATTCGTCTTAGATTTCTCCTCTTAGTGAGGTCGGCATCCTCTTACCTGCTTCCCTGAAAATCTTAGAGGGGAAGTGTGGAATCTGAGAAGCATCCGTGTTGTATCTGATGGAAACACGCACCAGGGAAGAGGAGGGGGTCAGCAGTTGGGCTCTTTCTGCAGTTTGTTTTGCCTGAGTTATTTTTTCACAAATGGTCTGGACCTCGGACTCTATGGAGAGAATGAAGATTTTGAATAATTCTTCATGTCACTTCCAACATCTTCCAGAGAATCTCCTCCAACTCTCAGGTTTTATATATGTCCGAGCTGCTCTAGGAAAGATCAAAGAACAACACGCAATCCAAAGAAGAAAGGTCCAAGGTAGAATCACTTGAAAACCTCTTAGAGAAGCCCCCAAGCACAGGGATTGTTATTGTAAACTGGCTTCCTCCTCCATCCTGAACTTTCAGTGGCTTCCTTTGTCCCCAAAGCTCGGTGTAATTCTAGGCCTACCAAACTCCCTCCTGCCGCTATTGCCTATTATTCCCTGGCAGCACAAGGGGTTGGTAAAGTTTTTAGTAAAGAGTTAGATAGTAAATATTAGGCTTTGTGAGCCATTTGGTCTCTGTCACAACTGCTCAACTCTGTCATTACGGTCTGAAAGCCGCCACAGAGATAAACAAATGGGTAATGGCTGTGTCCCAATAAAACTTAATTTATGGACACTAAAATGTGCATTTCATATACCTGTCAGTCTTATGAAGTGTTATTCTTCTGATTACTTTCAACCATTTACAAACACATCCTGTACTTATGTCTGATTGGAGTTTGAGGACAAAATTCTCAACTCTGGTGATCCCAAAAGACCAGGCTTGACCATCCATTCCATAATGCCAAGCAGTGGGGAAGGGTGGGAGAGAGCTTTAATTTGTATCTCCATGCTGAGAAAGGCACAAAAAGATGTGTTCAAGATCTGTCTTCAAGAGTCACAGAAACATTGACATTTTGTAGAAAAGAACAAAGGTGAGGGCCCAGGTTCTGCATAGCTGGTAGGGTAGGTAATTCTAGCCATGGTTTGGTCTGGTGGATCCTTGTGTCAAGGTTGCACTAAGGAGGTTTTTACAGCCTCAGGGGGCAACCTGTTATGGTTGATACATTGTGTCAACTTGAGAAGTTTAGAAGCTTAACTAAGTCAATCAGCAGGGGGCCAGTGTCCTCACTTTGTAAACATACTGAGCTTGTGGAAGAGGAGGTTTCCAGGATGGTGTGGGCAGATAGGGCATACAACATAAGAGAGGGAAAGAGGATTGCTCCCTCCCCTTTTGCTCTTATTGCTTTTGCTGTCTTCTGCAGCCATGAACTGTTGCCCCTGTGCCATGCCACTCTGCCTTGGAACCAGCTGATTACAGACTGAAACCTCTACAGACTGTGAGCTAAATAAACCTTTCCTTCTTTAAATTGGAGTATCAAGTATTTTGTCTCAGCAATGAGAGAAAAGTAACGAAGACAAAACCATTCCCAAAAGATAATGATTGTTCCTGCTTAAGGAGATGGTCTGCATCTCATCACGGGGTGGCCTGCAAGACTGTTTTGCTTGAAATCCAAGGTGACTACAGGTTTAGGGCAATGACTGGAGAATTTATGGCTTTGCTCCAGGGATTCTGGAACCCTCCAGTTATAAAAGCTGGCAACTGAGTATCCCTGCAAATCTCGAAAATGTCTTAATGACGTTTATATTGGTGTCAAGTCTTGAAGGTGGGTGAGATAGGTTGGGTACATTTAGGGGCAATGAAACTTGTGTCACTAGTTTGTAGAGACTTCCCTTAATATGCCTACTGTGAAGAGATGAACAGGGTCTAACCCAAAGCTTTAAGTAGAAAGAAGATAGATATAAAATGAGGTCAGATACCAAGCTCACTCCTGCATTTACTAACCCACCGGGTGTCTGCAGGCCCAGTCTCTAAGGACATATTATATATTCTTGATTCTTCAAGTGCATAAAAACCATCTGGAAGCCCAATTTGATCTATAAGCAATAGTTTGTCCAACTCTGTCTTACTTTGCACTCTTGATTCAACTAGATATCACAGTCTTTCAAGCCCAGATCAAATCCCATTTGGTCCTTGCTTTTTCAATCTACCTTTTCTAGAGTAGTTTCTTCTCCCCGATTTCCAACAGTTGATACTTGCAAAATTCTTCTGACATGGAGTCATATTCTATCTTCCGGCATTTCTTCTAGTACTAACTGGACCTATTATCTACACCTTTATTTGCCTTCTATTTTGGTCTTCTTAAATAGATTGCAAGCTTCCTGACTTTTTATTTTCCTCTTTGTCTTCTTCACCTTTCTGTGTATCCAATGAGGAAATATAGTTCCTTATATGTTCAGTAAATGCTGATTAAGTTGATTTGATTCATTCAATTCTGAAAAGATAACTAAGAATCCCAGGTGACAAGGTGTTATCAACCATAAACTTATAAAATTGAAAGTCAGATTGTCCTTGCATTATGGATGTCACTCAAAGATTTTGCATAAAGAATTTTGCATGTATTATGAATTCCTTCATCAGATCATCTAATAATTCTCTGTAAGGCATATATGAGATCATCTTTGTCTTTTTTATTTCTAATCAGCAGGGTGATTACTTGATTTACATGAATTTTTCAGTCCATGTTTAATGACAAGAGTGGCCTGTAATTATCCCTGTGTGTGTTTTCAGCTGATTGAGAAATCAGTGATGTTTTTCTTCCAAGTGATAGCTGCTATTTTTCCAGCATGATTTTAAAAAATCACTATATAGTATTCTTAATCAGTCCTAGTGCATTGTGTTTATCTGATATTTATTCTAGTTAAAAATGACTTGTGCTGTGATTTTTTCAGTTTGTTACACTTCATCTTTATTTTTATTCAAATTAAATAATAAATAGAATGTTAAAAATCTGTTTTTGTCTAATATATTAAGCTATCTAGATTTTCAAAAGCATCAAACATTTGAATAACCAAGTTTGCAATTTTATCAATGCCTCATAATTAAGAAAAGTAAGAAGTTACATTCTAAATAATGTCATGTTCTAAGATTAATTTTCCCTTCCAAGTGGTGAATTCAGCAATATTTAGCACAAGCACTGCATGATCTGAATATCAGAAAAATGTCTAGTTCCTTCTACTTTTATCAGCTTACATTTCAAAAGAGTTAGTCACATCTGTCTCTATTCTTGAACTGTAATAAAATTTTGACACTTTAGCTGAAAAATAGTAAATCATCTCTTTCCCTGTAAACTAGACTCTCTGTATTATCAACACAGGTATGTTTTTACCTCTTTCTTTTTTTTTAAATCATCCTTTGCCCCTCTCAAGTTTAAACTTTAAAAACTTAGGTAACATAGTGAACCTTGTATTTTTAGAAAGTATTTGTTTGGCTCAAGTATTTGAATAAAATGCAAATACTCCAAGCAATTCATAAATAATAAAACAAAATGCAAATATCCAAAGGAATTCACGAAGGGCCTGAAAGTTTATCCTCCATGCAAACTAGGAAATAACCTACACATTTTTAGGACTACTGCTTAAAAACATGAGACCCCTCCAGGCCAGAGATGCGGAACTGTGTATTACTTACAGTCAGAGGACTGTTTATTAGAGAAACTTTTCAGAGGTTATGAATCAGCATTTTCAGCATGTCCCAACCCCTAGATCTCACAAGAAAAAAGACAATCCACTATGGTTTGTGTTTAAGAGGAATATCCTGAGGTTATGGAACTCAACTCTTACACTGAGCCGTGGGAAAGCTGGCCCATTGCTCTTGAGGCTAGCAGCTATATAAGAATCTTTGATAATGCAGGATAAAGACATTCTGTGCTTCTGTTCAAGACATGATGAAACATAAACGATCCATTGAGAACTGTCTCCTACCAGTAGTAACATTCACTGTACATGCACCATGACCTCAGATGGATATTGTAATCTGTACATGCTCTCAATAACTTCAGACACCTGGAAAATGTATATGAGGCATTTAGTCATGTTTACTGAATAAATATGAGTTGCCTCAAATGAATTTTAGTAAGCAGAATTTTAAAAAATAATAATAGTAATAAGTAATTCTAAAGAACATGCAAAGTCTATAATTGTTATTTCTCCTCCAGCCCTAACATCATATTCCATATTCCAGTAAAACACTCTATGCTTTAGAAAAAATATTTACCCACTGAATCCAAAAACATCCTTTATTCTATTTTTATCCATTTTCTGCTGCTAAACACACACGCACGCGCACACACACACACACGCACACACACATGCTATCTTTTTCTTGGCCTGAGATTACATAAAATATTACAAAAGGTTTTGCTATGGAGAGAATAGTAATTGAATTACTAATGAATGACTTAGCTGATATGCTTTTAAACAGTCAAGGTGCTCATATTTCCCAAACAGGCTTTTTCCTTCTTTATTACTCTTCTCCTTTCTTTTCCTTCTTATTTTCAACAAACTCAAAACTCAAAATTTTACTTGCCTGGTCCAGAAAGGAACCAGAGAAAGTAAATATAGTAAAGTGTTTTATTTGTAAAATTGCTCTATTTTTTTAATGATATGCAACAGCCACACAGTCCTGGCTACTACACAAAGTAGATCTCTGAATTAACTTTCTGTTTTTAGGCAAGAGGGTACTAATTCAGTCCTTCTCAGAGAGAAGAGGCTCCATCATATTTTAGCAGGCAATTTCACAGCATTCTTTAGGAATCTTCAGCCCCAGTAGTTCTAATCTTGCCAATATCCTCCTTTGCATGAAACCTGAAATTTTTCTTGCAACAAATTACAGTTCTGGTGGTATGCATCCCTTTGATTTTCCACTCTCTGCCTAGCCCCGCATTCCACTTGAATTCGCCACACTCTTGGTGCAGAGTGCGTATACATCTGTGTGCTCAGTGCCGTGGGCCCTGAGATGTGTGTGTCTGGCATTGAGCCTCTGATGAGAGACATAAAATAAACACTCTGCAGTCCCCTTCGGTGATAAACTTCCTCCTCTTCTCAAGGGTCTCTTGTCTGCACCAGGGAATGGCGGTGATGTCACTAACCATGTAGTGTGTGCTGCGCCATGGGGTCAGCCGAAGGGTAACTTCCAGGAAGCATGCCTATTCAGGAGACAAATCAATGTTGGCATTGAGCAGGGCACTTAGCAAAATGATGCATTTCAGATGGCATTTCCGTGGGTACCAGTGCCAGAGACTTCATGCACCCACTGGCCATGCTCACAATTGGCACGCTGGTGTTCTTTAGGGGGCATCTCTAGTGTTTTCTTTATGGCTTAGGAATAGCAAAATAAGGACACTTAGCCAAGAGCTCATCTTGCGTGAAAGCGAAGATGTGCTGTCAAATACAATACTCCCTGAGTCTTCAAAGCTTTCTTTTAGCTCTGCACTTCAGAATGGATGTCCTAGAAACCATCTTTGTTTATTTTATTTTAAGGCTAAAACCCAAGCTGACCCTAGCTATTAGCAATCATCTTTCTCCCTCCCCCAAATTAAGGGGAGGCACACTGTGGTAGTATGAACAATATGTAGAAGAATTGAAACACAAACATAAAATATTTCTCCGAATTCATCATACAGACACACACACACACACACCTACAACATCTGAGAGTAAGCTGAAAACATTAAGAAACATCTTTCTAAATTCTTTAGCAAGTCTCTTCTCACATCAAGAATATTCCCATAGGGTTGGGGTGTAGCTCAGTGCAGGAGGGCCTAGGTTCAATCCCCAGTACTGCCAAGTGGGAAAAAAATCCCTTGTATAATCTCACATCATTGTTATATTTAAATTCATACTTTAAGGCTTTCTCATGTAACAGTAATGTTCTTTATTATTTTTTCAATGAAGATCTAACAAAGATCATGTATAGCTTTTGATTCAACCTTAAGCTTTTATCTGTTTCAGTGTAGAGTAGCTGTCCTGTGTTGTGACAATGGCTTTGCAGAGTCACGTTTGTTTGCTTCTCCTTTGAGTGCTGGGGTTGAATCTAGGGCCTGGCTGAACAGCACTCTACCTCCAAGTTACACATTGGGCCCTGAAGAGTTGCCTTTAACTGCTGTTTGGAAAAGCTGTTTTGCAGAATATTCTTCAAATTTGATTGGGCTTGTTCCTTCATATTCAGACTCAGATTCAATACTGTGGCAAAAATAGAGCTGCAGCATTCTTCTCTGACTAATGGAAATTATAAGAGTATCAATACCTCAAAGAGCTTATGTGAGTAATATAGATAAAACAATGCACCAAGAGTAGGTGCTCATCAAAAGTCGGTTTCTTCCCACCTTGATATGATTCTTTTCTAGACCAGCAATTGAGACCTAGAGTTATTTGAATTCCATGGGACTTTCTGTTGGCAAACATTTACCCCTGGAAAAACACCTGTGGGCATACGCATGCTTTTGTGGATGGAACTCTTTGATAAGCCTATTCAGAGCTGTCACCATCCTTAGAGATCTCCAGAAGATAGAAGGTAATAGAGTACATTGCCCAATACCATAAAACCTAATTCTCTGGGCAAAATGAGCTCAGAGTTTCGTAGACAATTGCTTTGCCTCAATTCTCATGGTGAAAAAATGTATATGAATCTGTCCACTTGTCCAGTATGTGAAGGTTGAGACTTTCCTGTGTCATCTTTAGCAATAATAGTTTTTGCTAAGCAGAGCTATAGATGGAGTTGAGCTAGGAAAGAATTCTGAATATAAATTGCTCAAGAGCAATGCTCAGGAACTTCCTGGAAAGAAATACCACCCTCTTGGTAACTTTCTTAGCACTGCCTACTTTTTTTTAATCAAACAAATGCACAAAGGGAAAAATCCCATTATTTGAAGGTTCCAGTTCGTTGTTTTCTTGTGCAGCTTTGCTCTCACAGTCATTATTAGGCTGTGGGCCTTTGGCCAGTTGGGCTTCCCCCATGGAGACATGCTCCTGAGCATCTCCCTGCAGTGTGACTGGTCATCTCTCCTGGCAGGCAATCAGCAACTGAAAATTACCCCCATTCCTAACAAATTGGTATTTAGCAATTAAATAAAGCACTTTGTCAACATGAAATATAACAACATAGTCAAACCAAATAACACATCAAACAAACACAATTATAACTAAATTATATACTGGTTAGTTAGATCCTTAATTGTTTTCGTGTGTGTGTGTGTGTGTGTGTGTGTGTGCGTGTGTGCACGCGCGCGTCTTATGCTTGTGTAGGTCACAGACTCCTTACGGGAAGGAGTTGTGTCTTTTCTTTCTTTGACTGCTTCAGCAAGGCCAAGTAGTATGCATGGCATGAAATCAGGTCTGATTGTGACTTTTAAAGGCTCTAAAGCATTGGAAATATTATGGGATGCTATTCTACAGATAAACTCAATTGTTTCTTGTTTTGGTGGCCCTGGTTTTTGATGTGTTTAGACTAATACAATTTGCCTATTGGTTAATTCGGCATTATACATAATAAAATCTCATTTAAAAATAAACACAATGAAAGGCATTTTAAATGCATGGTGATGCTGGCTACATCTGAACAACTGGTTCTGCCCCAAGTCACTCCCCTTAAAGGAAATGTTTCCTTGGGGTATCAGCATACTGTTGAGTAGCCATAGCCTAGGTAATGACATTTGTTATTTTTTTATTTTAAAGAAAATAGTAGAAAAAAAGAACAGTAGCAAAATACAAACAAAACAGTGCAAGGACATTAAAAATGATATGAGGTTTTGAACTGAATGATAAGGATTAATAGTGCTTGTTATACATCTGGTAATCTGAGCAACTTTGTTGAAGATAACAATATGTAATATAACAACCACTGTTAATCCCTATCATTCGGTTTGACATTCCTTGAACAGTATGATTCTCATCACTAAGTTGCTGGGAGACTGCAACCTCTCCAATGTTGTTGCCCGTCAATGAACTTCTCAGCATTGAAAAGTTTTCACAATTCATATCATTTTACCGCAATATAAATGCGCTTTGTATTGAAGATGCCTAAGAAAGGCAGCTAAATAAAAAGGCAACTAAGTATCTGCTGTCATAAAATTTACTTCCACTGTCAGAAGAGAATAATTTCCATTCCATGTTCATATTCAAAGTATCCATGTGTGTTACAGATTCCCTGAAGCCTATGTAACTCATTTACCAGCAAATTTCAACATTAGAGTGAACTTTCTGCAGCACTCTCATTGCAGCTCTGGCTTTTCAGATGCCTGCAACATAACTTGTTCTGTGTGACAGCAAACATCTTCTATCCAGATTCTTATGCCTCATGTAAACTGTGTTTCTCATAGCAGTTGTATGCAAATATACCAAGTTGAAAAACAAATATCATCTTGAAAGACACTGTGTTGCCCTAACAAAGAGGACACTGTCCATGTTCCCTGACAGCTTCTGGCTAATTAAAAAGGCCCTGAAGTGCTGCAGATCGCCCCTTACATCCCCTCCCCCAGCCAGATATTTTCACTGCACAAACAGTAGAGAAAACAATTTGTAGCTTGCTGGGGTCTCTGGCATAGAAGAAAATGTAATAACATCCCAGAAGGGATAAGGAGGCAAAATTTCCTGATGAGATATGCATTCCTTCTTTTAAAGTGCCACTGGCCTAGGGGATTTGGTTAGAAAGAGTGCTCCAGGTGGCATCATCACCAAACTATCAGTGTGTCCTCAGCCTCATTTTGCTGTTGTTATTTTTGTAGTAGTGGCTTCTCATTTATATGATAAACCATCTTTAACATTGCATCTTCCTAAATCCGCAGCTGCAAAAACACAAAAGATGGGAGATCATTCATGAGAGAAATGGTAAGGTCAACCTGTTCATTTTCTCAGTCTCTTTTTCATTTGGACACATTGCACAAAGCAGACAAAGACTGTAATACACACTCCCCTAAGGCGACTCGTTGGTAATAATGTCCACATGACAGTTGCCAAAGGGACATTCTTCTCTCTAAGCTTAAGCTAGGTGTCTGCTTACTGAAGTCATGTCCAGAACACCTCATGTACACACACATATCTATACAGTGTTGTAAAAATCATGCAATACCTAACATCCTGTTACAATGCTTCTTATTTGTTTCCATTTCTTTTTGAGTACTGCTTCTTCAGTTAGAGACAAACCATAATGTACTTTAAGTTGGGGCAGAAGTAGCTGCAACAGTAATATTTTGTATTCATGCTTTAAAGGTTCCAAAATAGTCCATTTGTATTCTATCAGTTGGCCTTCCCAGCAAGCTGTGGATCATGCTGCTAGTAAAAGTTATGGAGTGATTGCAAAGTCCAAATCTCAAGCTCTAAACCAAGGATCAGTAAACTTTTCCTGTTTAAGGGCCAGATACCAAATATTTTAGGCTGTGTAGGCCATATGGTCTCCATCACAAGTAATCAGCTCTGCCCCTCTGGTGGGAAAGTGACCATAGACGAGATCAGTGAGTGAGTAAGACTGTCTTCCAATAAAACTTTATTCCTCAAGACAGACAGCAGGCTGGACTCGTCCTGTGGGCTGTCGCCTCTGAACTTCTATTCTAAGCCACATGTTTTATAGTCACAAGACTATAGATGTGAAAAGATGGTTACAGTTAAAACACATAGATAATAGCTTGAATTATCAAAAAGGCTTTATGGAAAAGGAAATACTTTAGCTGGGCCTGCCAGGGAGGTTAGATCGAGATGTGAGCTCCAGAGGGTTGGACTTTTCATGCAAAGGGAACACTGTACACAAAACTATGAAGGCAGCATGTGGAAAGAGGTGTGTGAAAAGAGGGTGTGCTGCAGTCTTACTGAGATACAGATATGCAGTGAACAGTGACATAGGAACAGAGGGATCCACGTTGGGTAACGCTACCTTGAATGAAAAAGCAAAACCTTCACTTCATAACATTAGAAAATATTATGTTTGTGAGCGGTGGGGTGTTATGAGAGAAGACACAATTATTTATTTTTCCGTATGACAGTCACAGAAAATTGTGCCAGAGAGGTCAAGGATTAGCCTGGGACCTGCTGAGTGAAGTTGCATTTCCAGTCTTTGAAGTAAGCTGGCATGACAGGGAAGGCCTCGGTGACAGGGGGAGTTAAAAGGCTGCACCCCCTAGGCTAAGGGAGAGATAAGATAGCTAGTTGTTGGCCTACACTTTGAATGGAAAGTGTCAGCTATATGAATAGTTGGCTGTATGGTAGAGTTAGATTATTTGCTCATGATCTGTCAAGAATTCAGGCCAAGCTTGGCTGGTTGGTTCTTCTGTGTATTAGCGGCTGGGATCATTCATGACTGCGCACTCAGCTCAACTGGACTGAGAGAGACTGAGAGGACCAAGAAACGTCCATGCCCATGTTTCACTGCACTGGCACTCCTCCCCTGGGACTTTCTTTCCCTACCGTGAAGTGTTGGCTTCATCACAGCATGGTGGGCTCAGAGTAATCGATCTTTCAACATGATGACTGGGCTCCAAGAAGGGATGTTCCAAGGGGTGAGGGTGAAGGTTGGACATCTCATGAGGTCCATGGGGGAAGTCACATAATATTATCAGGGGCATAATATTGTTCAAAGTTAGTCACAGGCAGCACATAATCAAGAGAAGAGGGAATAAACTCTACCTCTTGACAAGGCCTTCGGGAGGGGAATATGGTGGCTTTCTCTGGACATACAATCTGCCATTGCAGTTTAGTATAACAATCAGGCTGGAACTCTTTGGGACTTGGCAGAGACAAATTCAAAACCACTTCCATAGCTCAGCCCTTCTGGAGTCACATGGTAAACAAACCTTACTGCAAATGAGCTTGTGATCAAGAATTACAAACCACATACAAAAACAGGATGTAGACCCAACCAACAGAGTAGAACTCTATGACCTGGAATAATGCAAAAAAATGAAAGAAACTTAGAAATAAACACATCTGAAATGTGCAAATGACTGTGGGAACAGAAGTCAAAAGGCAAGAGCTGGACAATATGAAAAGCAAATAGACATGTTTGAAAAGTATGAAATTGAAAATGTAGCACTAAGAGGCACATTAATTAAAGTAAAACTCCCAAATCAGTAGAAATAGAATTAAGAAATGTATGTAAGATAGACTTCAGGAAATAATTTCAGCATAAATATAGCACAAAGGAAGGTATAGCAAATATAAAATATTAAAGGGATATTAAGAAACTTGAAGGTTAAAAATAAGAGTCTAGCATAAGCCTAGTAGAAATTCAAAAGAGGAAGATTTGGAAAGAATGAAGAAGAAACACTATCCAGAGAGGTGATGACTGAGAACTTCCTTAGACTTTCTGAAGAAAGAAGTCATTAGGTTTATGAATCATGGCAAACCTTAAGCATGATTAATTTTTAAAAACCATAACTAGCCACATTTTAGGGGAAATGCACAATATCTAAACTAAAACATTTATCTTCAAAGCTAATAAAGAAGGAAAAATAAGACACGTTCATGTTTGGACTGATTGACTGACTTCTCCCCAGGCCCAGCAGAAAGATAATAGAAATCCCAGTATTCTGGAAGTCTGAGGAAGGAGACTTGCAAGTTCAAGTCCAGCAAGGGCAACTTAGTAACTTATTGAAACCCTGTCTCAAAAAGAAAAAGAAACTTAAAGTGCTGGAGATGTACACCAGCACAAAGGCCCTGGATTAAATCCCTGGGACCACAAAATAATAACAACAACAACAACAATATATTTACTTACCTAAAAATCTGTGTGTTACTAAACTAACATTTAAGAAAGAACACTATAGACTCATGTTGCAAGAACCTATCCTGTATTTTGTTACTGAAACATATTTTACATACAGTGAAGGACATCCATTTTAACCATGCCATTCATTGAGTTTTGACAAATAAATACAACCTGTAACTACTCCTGCAATCAAGGCACAGAACATTCTCATTACTATCCACGGCTGCCTGTTCCTTTTCCAGTCAAGTTCCCCATTCCACTCGGCCCCAATAATCACTGTTCTGCTTTTTGTCATTGTAAATTAGATTTTTTTACTCATTTTTTTAATGGAATTATATTTCATGTAATGTTTGTGTCTGGCTTCTTTCACTCTGCTTAATGTTTTTTGAGAATCATCCATGTTCTGAGGATCACAGTTTCCTTCCTTTTTATTGCAGGGAAATAAATAGTTCATAGGACAGAAAAAGAAAAACTGATGCTTCAATATTAATTTCAGATAAAAGAAAGTTTAAATCAGAAAGTATTGTTAAGGTTTAGAAGGGACTTTACATAATGATCAGAAGCAAATCACAACAAGAATAAAGAGAGTATGAACTTATATCCTTCTAACAATATAAGTAGAAAATATTTCAAGTAAATCTGGAAAAATGGCAAAGAGAAATTTGAAAATCCACCATCATAGAACAACTTTTTTTTCTTTCCTTCTTTTAAAGAGAATAGAAAAATATAACAAAATAACAACAACATAGACAAAAACAACACAAAAACAATAAAAATGACACAAGGTTTCCCAGCAAGATGATAGGAATTAACAGTGGTTGTTATATTACACATTATTATCTTCAACAAAGTTGCTCAGATTACCAGATGTAAGAATGCAAGATTGATCAAACCATTAACCAGAATAAAAAATAATTTAAAAAACATTTAAAAAACAATATAGTGCTTCACTGAACAAGATGGTAGGAATTCACCAGTGGTTGTTATATTGCATATTGTTGTCTTCAAATTAGTTGTTCAGGTTACCAGATATAAGCATGCAAAATTGTCCAAAAAAAATTTAAGCATTAACTGTTCCTATCAACAAATGAATAGACATCAGCAGCACAATTATTCCAGCTGTAGAACAACTTTTTTAAAAAGGTATTTGTTAGATCAAGCTGTCAAAAGTGAACGAAGGTCTGGAAGATGGAAGGTCGGGGAGAGGGCCTCTAACGTGTGTAACAGGAGGATCAGTGGAGGCTTCCCTGGGGAGTCCTCCTTCAGCTGCAGGCCTCTACAAAGCAGCCATTCATGCCACCTCCATGAGACACCCCATCAGGGAAAGCGCTTGCTGAAGGTGGTAAGACTTACAGAGACTGTGCTCCCATGCAAGATAGAAACCCGGAAGTGATGGCGGAAATGTAAACTAGTACAGACACTACAGAAAACGGCGCGGAGTTTCCTCAGAAACCTAAATTAGAAATTCCATTGACCCAGTTCTTCCATTCTAGGTGTCTTCCCCAAAGAGTGAAAGTCCTCATATTTCCGTGATCTGTGCACACCCATGTTCACAGTAGCACACCTCCAATAGCTAAATCTTGGAAGTGGCCTGTACGTCCATCAGTAGAAGAATGAATAAAGAAAGTGCAGTATTTCCACACAACGGAGCACCACTCTACTTCTTTATAAGAGGGGTAACTGGAGTTATTTGTAGGAAAATGGATGCATCTTGAGACCATCATGTTAAGTGAAATAAATCAGACACAGGAGCTTACGTATTACTTGATTTCTCTTGCATGAGAAACCCAAAGTATAAATAAAGGTCAAAGGGGCTGGGGATTTAGCTCAGCGGCAAAGCGCCTGCCTGGCAAGCGCAAGGTCATGAGTTCGGTTCCCGGTACTGGAGAAAAACCAAAAAATAAATAAATAAATAAATAAAAATAAAATAAATAAAGGTCAAAATAAAAGACAGGTAATAGGAATCAGGGAGATCTTTTGCCAAAGAGAAGAGGACAAAGAGATGGAGAGCCGTTGCTTACGTTTCTATGAAACAAAGACCAAAACGACAAAAATAGTGAGTAGCGTTAACTGAACACTCAATATATTAAACACTGTACATGCACTTTCTCTTTTTGCATCATCTTTTGAGGTCATGAAATAGGAAACTGAGGCTCAAAAGAGGTGCTAGTGAGTAGCGATATCAGAACCTGACCTCGAGTGCAGCGTAATTTTAGGATCAACACCTAACTGCAGTAAACCGCGTTGTGTCCACTGCAAATCCAAAGCGCGCCGGGTCCCACCACGCACTTGCTCTTCTCCTGACAGGCTTAGCACAGTTCAGACCCGACCCCTACTAAACCACAGGCTGCTGCTTCATTCTTCTTCAAAGTGCGGAGCCCAGACTCAGCTGGGTTATTTCTCACGTAAAACATTCCATCTGCAGAGAAGCAAGACGGCTTTTTTTTTTTTTTTTTTTTTTTTTTTGTCTGCCTGGAGCTGGCCTTGTGATGGAAGTCAGAGGCGGCAGCAGGGTGTCCAGCAGTGAAACACTGGCGATCAGAGCTGAGGAATGACACATAGACACAGCACGGAAAAGCCACAAGAAGCAGCCTGAAAACAGCCAGCTCGGAGCTGACCCAGCAGCTGGGTAGCGAGAGAAAACATACAGCCCTGGTCCTTCATTCCCCACTGTCATCTGCTCATCACCTTGATAACCAAGGCCTTGCACTGAGCCTTCGGGGACCCTTGCTTTCGGTGACCTCAATTCGCACCTCCCTTCTCATTCGTCTTGAAAAACAAAAAGTGATGCAAGACACACTGGAGTTCTCATCGCGAGTTTAGAAAGCTGTGAAAATAAAAACCTGAACGATACCCACGTTTCTATGCTGCCTCACCTACCTTGGGCTTATGAAATCAGCCCTCTGTATAACCTGACTTGTGTCTTCCACAAAAGCACAGAAAGGAATGACTCATTGGTATTCTGCAGCCAGCTTGTAATTTTCTGCAAAAAGATTATGAGGAGATACAACATTGTAGGGACATAAATAAAAAAAAAATAAAACTTTGCAAAATAAACATTACTTTAGCATTTGCCAAACACTGTGGGTGTTGGCTACTTAGTACAAGGTCTGGCATGTGGTGGATGCTAAATAAATGTTTTGTGACAACAATGAATAATTATGACACTTTAGAATGTTTGGAGCAAAACTGTGTGTTGCGTTAAGCAAAATGAACACTGCACTGTATTCATATGAGCAAAACAAAGGTGCACATGAGCAGGTGGTAAATACATTTGATCTTTCTGGATCCTAAACTGCTGAAGTTCAAATCCCCATTCTTCCCTTTGACTGTGGACATGTTACTATCACCCTGTGAGGGTCACGGTAAAGTATACATGTGGGCATGTGGTGAGGTATATCACATGCAGGGGACACCGGGCAAATGTTGGCTCTTGTTTTTATTATTCATCTAGTTCACTTTCTCACAAATTTTACCATTCTGAATAAAATGTCACCATGGCAATTGCAAAGAGACTTTTCTACAAGAGGGCTTTGAACCCTTGAAATTGTTAACCCTATACCTCAGCTAAATTTCTTCCCACAGACAATATGATGATCAGAGCAGATCAGTGTTTCATTAAACACTAAAGTTTGTTCTTCCTTTTCCTCACAAAAAGAGCTTATCCCTAACGAAAGCAGACAACTGACCTCCTTATTAACATTTTCAAAAATATGACCTATTCTGCACCGCTGATGGTCCAAATAGACAAGCAAGTAAGAAATATGCTCATAGGTAGCAGGGAAAAAGTTCTGATTTCAGTGTTAGAAGGAGCAGCAGAGAGAGGTTCTGTAAGGGAAGGATATGTGTGTGCCCAGTCACTGCGGGTTGTAGATTGCCCCAGGGCCTACAGGACCTAATCACTCAGTAAGAGAATATATGAAAGAACGCTTGGCTGCTCCTTCCCTGCCACACTAAACTGCTCTCCATGACTGCACCCTCCAAAGATCACATGGTAAAGAACCTAAAGGAGACACCCGGCTTCAAATCCCCAACTTCTCCTTAGAACTGTGATTTTAACCTTTCTAAACTAAGCCACAATATTCTCAGTGGAGCTGGGGTAGCCCTTGTAGGAGTAGCATAAAATTTTTTTTTAATTTTGTTTTAAAGAGAATAAAAACAGGACAGTAGCAAAATAACAACAACATAGACAAAAACAAAACAACACAATAATAATAAAAATGCTATAGTGTTTCAAAATAAAATGATAAGAATTAACAGTGTTAGTTATATTACATATTGTTATCTTCAATGAAGTTGCTCAGACCACCGGATGTAAGAATGCAAGATTGGTCAAAAAAGACCTTAAGCATTAACTGTTCCTTTCAACAAAACAATTAGACACCAGCAGTACAATCATCCCAGCTATCTATCTATCTATCTATCATCTATCTATCTATCTATCTTATCTATATTTTCCCCTCCTTCTTTCTTTCTTTTTCTCCTTTCCCTCATCCCAGTTGATCCTTCCTTTGAGCAATTTCTTTCCATTTCATAACATCTAGTTTTGTGAGGAATCTCTACACTGATTTCTGTAGTGGTTTCACCAGTCTACAGTCCCACCAGCAATCAAGAAATGTTCCTTTTTCCCCACAGCCCATCCAGCATTTGTTATTTGTTGATTTCTGGATGATAGCCATTCTTTCTGGGGTGAGATGGAATCTCAGTGTTGTTTTAATTTGCATTTCTTGAATGACCAATGATGTTGAACATTTTTTCATATATTTATGCACCATTAGTATCTCTTCATTTGAGAAGAGTGTATTCATCTCAGATACCCATTTTTGGATTGGGACTTTGAATTTTGGGGGCCTGATTTTTTTTTTATTCTTTATACATTCTGATAGAAGTTCTTCATCTGAGGGACAATTGGCTAAAATTTTTTCCCAGTTCATGGGTTTTCTTTTTATTCTGATGGTGATTTCTTTTGATGTGCAAAAACTTTTCAATAAGATGAGATTCCAGTTATTGACTTTTTGAAGTATTTTCTGTGTAGTTTAGTTTTTGTTTATGAACTTTTTGCCTACCCATATGTATTCAAGATCTGTTCCTACTTTCCCTTCCAGTAGACTCAGTGTTACTGTTTTAATATTTAGATCTTTGATCCATTTTGACTTTAGTTTACTGCATGGTGATAGACATGGGTATAGTTTTAGTCTTTGGCATGTGGAGAGCAAGTTTTTCCAGCACCATTTATCAAAGAGGCGATCTTTCTTCCAGTGAACATGTTTGACCCCTTTGTTAAAGATAAGGTGGCTGAGTGTGTTTGTAGTTGTGTCTTCATCTTCTACTCTGTTCCATTGATCTTCAGGTCTGTTTTTTTGACAGTACCATGCTGATTTTATCACAGTAGCTTTGTAGTATAATTTCAAGTCAGAGATTGTGATGCCTCCTGCCTTTCCTTTACTGCCCAGGATTGCTTTTGCTATTCTAAGCCCCTTCTGGTTCCCAGTGAATTTTAGGAATGTTTTCTCTAGATCTGTGAGGTAATAATGGTATTTTAATTGGGATTGCATTGAATTTGCATAACAATTTTGGGAGTATGGCCATTTTCAAATGTTGGTTCTTCCTATCCATGAGCAAGGAATATCTTTCCATTTTCTGAAATCCTCTTCTATCTCTTTTTTCAGAGTACTGTAATTCTCATTTGTTAGATTGATTCCTATTTCATTTTTTTAGATACTATGATGAAAGATGTGGTTTCCATAATTTCTCTCTCAGTCTGATTATTGTTTGTGTATAGGAATGCTATTGATTTTCGAGTGTTCACTTTGTATGCAGCTATGTTACTGAATTTTGTTATTATATCTATGAGCCTTTTGGTGGAGTTTTTGGGGTATTTTATGTAGAGTATCATGTCATCTGTTAATAATGATTTCACTTATTCCTTTAATATCCTTATTCCTTTTATTTCTCTGTTGTCTAATTGCTCTGGCTAATATTTCCAGAACTATACTGATTAGGAGTAGTGACAGTGGACAGCCTTGTTTGTTCCTGATTTTAAAGTGAAAGCTTTCAGTTTTTGTGCATTTAGTATGATGTTGGCTGTTGGCTTGTCATAGATGGCTTTGATCAGAATGAGGTAAAGACCACCTATTCCTATTTTCTGTAAGGTTTTTATCATGAATAAATGTTGGACTTTATAAGAAGCTTTTTCTGCATCTATTGAGATGATCAAGTGATTTCTGTCTTTGGCTCTGTTGATATGGTGTATTACATTAATTGATTTGCATATATTGTACCATTCCTGCATTTCTGGGATAAATCCCACCTGGTTATAGTGTATAATCCTCTTGATAACTTGCTGCATTCTGTTTGTTAGTATTTTACTGAGAATTTTTGCATCTATATTCATTAGGAGACTGGCCTGTAGTTCTTTTTTTGGTTGTATATTTTTCTGGTTTTGATATCAGGATATTACTTGCCTCCAGGAATGAGTTTGGGAGAATTCTTTCCTTTCAATTTCATTAAGGAGTTTGAGAAAAATTGGCATTAAATCTTCTCTAAATTTCTTATGTAATTCAGCTGTGAATCCATCAGGACCTAGGCTTTTCTTCATTTTTAAGCTTTTTATTACATTCTCAATTTTGCTGGCTGATATTGAGTTATTCAGGATTTTTATATCTTTTTCACTCAGCTTTGGTAATTCATAAGAATCTGTCCATTTCCTCTGTGTTTTCCATCCTATGACAGTAAAGACTTTCAAAGTGCATTATTAATGATCTTCTGAATTTCTATAGGATCTATAGTAATTTCATCCTTTTCATTCCTTAGTGCATGAATTTCAGTTTTTTCTTTCCTTTTTTGATAAAGTTGGCTAGGGGGTTATCAATTTTATTTTTTATTTCAAAGAACCAACTCTTTGATTCATTGATTCTTTGTATTGTTTTCTTAGTCTCCATTGTGTTAATTTCTACTCTGATCTTTACAGTTTTCTGCATTCTTTGGACTTTGGACTTGACTTGCTTTCTTTTTCTAGAAGCTTGAGGTGCAGCATAAGATTGTTTATTTGTGCTCATTCTGTTTTCCTGATGTGGGAATTCACTACTATAAATTTCCCTCTGAGGACTGCTTTCATTGCATTCCATATGTTCCTGTAAACTGTATCTCTGTTTTCATTTGATTGTAAATATTGTTTAATTTCTTCTTTCATTTCATCTGTGACTCATTGGTTGTTCAGGAGGATGTTATTTAATTTCCATGTGGTTATGGGGTTTTTGCAATTTCTTTCAACACTAATTTCCAATTTCACTGCACTATGGTCCAACAGTATGCATGGGATAATTTCAATTCCTTTGTATTTACCTAAGTATGTTCTATATGCTAGTATATGGTCTATTTTAGAGAACATCCCATGTGCAGCTGAAAACAATGGGTATTCTGGTATTGTTGGGTAAAACACTCTGCAAAGGTCTAGTAAGTCTATTTGTTCACAAGTTGGGTTTAGTTCTGTTATTTCTTTGCTGATTTTTTGCCTAGTTGATCTATCTCTTTGTGACAGTGGTGTGTTAAAGTCCCCTGTTATGATTGTGTTACTGCTTATTTCATTTTCCTTGTCTGTTAAAATTTGTCTTATATAGTTCGGTGCTCCTATTTTTGGTGCATAGATATTTATGATTGTTATCTCTTCCTCTTGAAGTTTTCCCCTAACACGTATGTAGTGAGCTTCTTTATCTCTTTTGACCATTCTTGGTTTAAAGTTTAGATCATCTGCAAACAGAATAGCTGCACTCACTTTTCTCTGGGTTCCTGTTGCATGAAGTATTGTTTTCCATCCTTTGATTTTGAGTCTATGAATTTCCTTTTGAGTTAAATGTGTTTCTTATACACAGCATATTGTTGGATTTTGTTTCTTGATCCATTCTGCCAGTCTGCTTTTGATTGATGAATTGAGACCATTTACATAGGTATTGGCTTATCTTTGCCATGTTATTTTCCTGGTGTTGGTTCCACCTTTTTCCCTTTATTTAATTGCTTGCTCTGCTTGGTAGTTCCTTTCTGTTATTGTTCTTGAAATTGTGGTTGTTTTTATCATTTACTAGAATATCTTTTAGTATTCTTTGTAGGGTTGGTTTGGTGCTCTTGAATTTCTTTAGTTGCTCTTTATCATGGAAATATTTATTTTTCCATTAATTTTGAAGGATAGTTTTACAGGGTACATCAATCTGGGTTGGAAGTTGTTTTCCTTCAGGACCTGAAATACCTCACTCCAAGCTCTTCTTTACTTGATGGTTTGTGTTGAGAAATATGCCATGATTCTGATGGGCTTTCCTTTATAGGTGATCTGTTTCTTTTCTCTAATAGCTTTCAATGTTCTGTTTTTTTGCTGAGTTTCTGGGATCTTGACCGCTATATGTCTGGTTGAGGATTTATTTTGGTTATGGCTAGTTGGAGTTCTATATGCCTCCCTTACTGTATGTCTGATTCTTTTTCCATGCTTGGAAAATTTTCTGGTGTTACTTCTGCAAATATTCTTTTTGTGTCATTTGTGTTGGCTCCTGTTGTTTCATTGACATCTATTAATCTTATATTGTTTTTCTTTGCCTCATCTTGCAGCTGTTGAATTATTAATTCCTGGTTCCTTCTTATTTTTAAGAGATCCTTCCTTTTAGGATTGTTAGCTGCAATGCTGTCTTCATGTCTGAAAGTCTATCTTCAGCTTCATTCAAGCAGTTTTGCCAGGTTTCAATGGAATTTTTAATTTCCTGGATATTTGTTTGAATCTGTTTCATGCATTGTAATTCTTCTCCTATATTGTTCATTCAAAGTTTTCATCATTTTTCTATGCTCCTGTATTTTCTTATATATGTCTTCTTTAGATGTGCTGAGCAATTCTTTCATTATTGTTGTCATTTCTTCTTTTACCTGAGAGATTATTTCTGATCTGATGTCTTCTATGGCCTGATGGAATTGCTTCTTCACGTCAGTTGCTATCATTTCAGAAATTTCATAGGTATAACTTCCAAACTCTTGTGTGTTGATATCTCCTGAACTTGTTCTGGGTGGGGTGGAGGTCTGAGATTGCATTTTGCTCCTTTGTTTTGTCATTTTCAAAGATCCAGAGGTTCCATGGAGTTCAGCCTCACTCCTACAGTGGTGTGGGAATGGCTGGGCAAGAACCAGAAGGTCCCTGGTCCTCAATGTGGCTTCTGCAATGGTGTGTGGGAGTGGGAATGCTCCAGAATTTTCTGGGGCTGAGTTGGCTCCCATGCCAGTGGGGAAGGGGTGCTTTCATGGTCACTGAGACTTCCAAAGCTGTCCAGGGTTCAGCCTGGCTTCTGCAAGGGTTAGGTGGTCACTGAGGCTCCAGAAACTGCCCAGGACCCAGCCCAGTTTCCACGCTCATGGGGCAGTGAGGAAGGCACAGTCACCAAGGCCCCTAAAGCTGCCCAGAACAGCCTGGCTCCCACACTTGTGGGGGAAGAGCTGGTAGGGTTCACCAAAGTTCCTGAAGCTTTCCAGGGTTCAGTCCAGTTTCTGCAAAGGTGCCTGGGCAGGGCAGGTGGGTTGTGGTCTCGAGACTGTAGAAGCTGCCCTAGGACTTAGCCTGGTTCCTACACCAATGGAGGAAGGATGAGGGCACAGTTACTGAGGCTGCTAAAGCTGTTCTGGGATCAGCTCAGCTCCCAGAAGTGTGAGGTGGGAGGCACTAGTATAAAAATTGCAAACAGTAAATATAAATATTTCTTGAACACAATAACTCTCAGTAAATGGTACTTATTCATTAACTTCCTGAAGGTTTTACCACCATGGGTTCTTCTAAATTTTAGTTGAGTCTTTTTAAATCATGTTTCCTTTTCCTCATATTTTTCCATCATCATGTATGAATACAGAATAGCAGGTTAATGAGTCTATGTTCTGGAAATTAATAGCTCTGGTTCAGGGTTATCTCTGACACATAAGGAGAGGAATAGCTCAAAAGGAGGCAGGAAAGAAGACCGTGATTTGTCACTTAGGTACTAGATTCCTGACCTTGGACAAGCAGGAACTTAACACCTCCACGCCTTGATTCTTAAATGGGAATAATAATAATAACTATAACCCACAGGGTGATCATAAGAACTAAATAAGAGCTCAGGGCTTTGTTTATATCTTCCCCTCCTGCAGAGAAGCAAGTGCAGTAGCACCTAAGGTAACCAAGATGGAAGATAAATGAATAACTAAATGTATAAACAAATGAGAAAGAAGAAGAGAAGGGAAGAAGCATATCACAGATATCACAAGAATAACCATCTTACTTTTACTAAGATCATCTTACTAAAATCTTACTAAGGTTTTTCTTTTAAAACATAGGGTAGTAAAATCTTGAGGGCAAATCCTGGAAGAAGCCATTTGTAAAAATTAGTGATTTCTATAAGTCTGTCCTCTCATCCTTAGCAGACCTCATTATGCACCCAGAATACCCTGGAAAAGCACCAAATACCAGATCATGAAAAATGGTAGAAAAAATTCCCAAGGCAAAAGGATTGTTTTCTATCTTCCCAAACATCTGTTCCTTCGTACTGAAATATTTCATGCAAAACATCTTTCATGTAATTCAAATAATTAACAGAAACAAATATCAAACAAGTAACAGTGAACAGTAAACAACACATCTCTTCTGATTTCATTGTCATTGTTCTAAGCTTTCAGTAAGACATAAACATCCTTGTACCCAAATTACCAGCAAAATTAAGAATGCATTGCCAGTTTTATTAGAAAGAATTATTTTGAAAGAAATACTACTGGAGGTTTTTCCTTTAATCATAGAAGAGCAACACAAGCAGTTAGTTTTGTGAGTTCTTTAATAAAAAGAGCAAAAAGAAAGCCATCAAAATTAATTAAATCTTTTTTGTGTGACGCAAACACGCAAAATGCATTGAAAATAGTCTATTTTGAGCAGTCATCATTTTCATATTCTCTTAAACATATCAGACATAGATTTCACAGCTCATAATTAATTCCCAGTGCCCACATCACCATTAATTTTTAATCAAAGCAAAGCTGCTGTGTGTGCTACTGCTGTTTCACTGAGGTTAGTAGGGGGTTGTTTTCAGGCTGCAAAACCTTATTTGTTCTGCATAACTGAGACTGATGTCTGGAAGGCAGGCCAGGTGCTCCCTGAAATCCAGCTAATTAACTGCAGGTGATAGGGACCAAGCTCTGAGTCTTGACTCTCACAAACACACCAAAGACAGAGAGAGAGAGAGAGAGAGAGAGAGAGAGAGAGAGAGAGAGAGAGAGAGAGAGAAGAGAGGCAAAAGTTTCACAGATAATTATGCATTTGCACAAGCTGGGATTTGGGGTTTCATCTCTCTGGCTGTGTTAGACGTAGGATGCATACATTGTTAGGAAGTATTTCCTCTGACTGTATTAAGGGAATTCTCCACAATCAATTTACCATCCTTATGCTCATAAATGTGTGTTTATAGGATCTCCCCTGACAGCTCAGTAACATTGCACAAGGGAAAAGATGGGACAGAGTTCACAGAATTTTTCTGACATAAAATTCACCAGGCGAGGAAATGATTTTGCTGAGAGTTTAGGAAGACCCCTGGAAGATTATTTTCTAGTCTAACATCAAATAAGGCAAGGCAAAACCACAGCCATAATATTCACTTTCAAACTAGGCAAGTATACTAAGTAAAAACAAGTGCCATCAACTAAAATGAAACCTCACTGCAAGAAACAGTCTGAGGTTTAGTGCTTTTGCCTAAAAGACATAACTTGGCCATGCAGATTTAAAATACTGTATGAAATTCATATGAATTTCTGTTGGAAAAACAATCACATCTTTCTGAAAACCTAATAAATGTCTAGTAAGAAAAGATGGAATCTGGCTAAGCTAACTGAATATAAATAAAAGCCAAAACTATTTTAACACGTTTGTGAGCTATATATGCATATATATACATACAGATGTATCTTATAGATGCATATACATTCATACTTATTAAAGATTTTCTAAGATATGAGTATTTGTAGTATTGATGATAATATTAGTTTGCATTCTCTGTATTTTCCAAATTCCGATGATGGCGATATATTTTTTAAAATAAGAAAACCTTTTTAAAAATATCTTCAGCCTTATTGTAAGCTTCTCCTTGCCTCAGCCCCGCCACCACCATGTACTGCCGCCCGGGCTAGGTGCTGCTCCTGCCCTGTGCCAGGCCCTCCGTGCTGGCCTCGGTTACTGACCTCACTGCACTGTTCAGCAGCTGGGCCCGCGTGCCGCCCACTGTGGCCGAGCATGCGGATGACCCCAACTTCCTCAAGATGGTGGAGGGCTTCTTCCACTGCAGCACCAAAATCATGGAGGACAAGCTGGTGAAGGACCTGCCACCCTCTAGAGAGAGGAGCAGAAGCACAATTGCTTGCTCAACATCCCGAGCATCATCAAGCCCTGCAACCTCGTGCTCAGCATGGTGCGACGACGGCTCCTGGGTGATTGTGGAGGACTACCATGCCCAGCACAGCCAGCACTGCATGCCCAGCACAGCCAGCACTGCATGCCTAGAGGTATCTGCTACAGCACTGATGTGAGTGTAGATGAAGTAAAGGCACTGGCTTTGCTGATGATGTATAAGTGTGCAGTGGTTGATGTGCCATTTAGTGGGGCTAAAGCAGGTGTTAAGATCAACCCCAAGAACTATTCAGACAATCAATTGGAAAAGATCACAAGAAGGTTCACCATGGAGCTAACAAAGAAGGGTTTTATCAGTCCTGGCATTGATGTGCCTGCCCCAGACATGAGCACAGGAGAGCAGGAGATGTCCTGGATCGCAGATACCTATGCCAGCACCATAGGGCACTATGATATTAATGCACATGCCTGCATTACTGGGCAGCCCATCAGTCAAGCAGGCATCCATGGGCAAATCTCTGCAACCAGCTGCAGTGTTTTGCATGGGATTGAGAACTTCATCAACGAAGCTTCCTACATGAGCATTTTAAGCATGATACCAGGCTTTGGAGATAAAACATTTGTTTTTCAGGGCTTTGGTAACATAGGCCTGCACTCTATGAGATATTTACATCGTTTTGGTGCTAAATGTGTTGGCGTTGGGGAATCTGATGGGAGTATAGATAATCCAGATGATACTGACCCAAAAGAACTGGAAGATTTCAAATTGCACCATGGCTCAATTCTGGGATTCCCTAAAGCAAGAACATACGAAGGAAGCGTCTTGGAGGCTGACTGTGACATCGTGATCCCAGCTGCCTGTGAGAAGCAGTTGACCAAATACAATGCACCCAAAGTCAAAGCCAAGATCATCATTGAAGGTGTCAATAGACCCACCACTCCAGAAGCTGACAAGATCTTCCTAGAGAGGAACATCATGGTTATCCCAGATCTCTACTTAAATGGTGAAAGAGTGACAGTTTCTTAATTTGAGTGGCTGAAGAATCTAAATCATGTCACCTATGGCCAATTGACCTTCATATGTGAAAGGGATTCTAACTACCACTTGCTCATGTCTGTCCAAGAAAGCTTAGAAAGAACATTTGGGAAGCATGGTGGAACAATTCCTGTCGTCTCAACAGCAGAGTTCCAGGCCACGATATTGGGGGCATTGGAGAAAGACATCACACACTCTGACTTCACCTACACAATGAAGCATTCTGCCAGACAAACCATGAACACAGCCATGAAGTAAGTAATAACCTGGGCTTGGACCTAAGGGTGGCTGCCTATGTGAATACCGTTGAGAAAGTCTTCAAAGCATACAACAAAGCTGACAAGACCTTCACATAGACACTGATGGCGAGCTGCCTCACCACCTCCTCCACTGTTCCTTCTGCTTATCAATTCCCACATAGGCCAAATTTGAGATGTGCTGTAAAGTAGCAAAAACTTGTCTGCAATAGGCTACATAAGGAAATCAGGCTCTTCACTTAGGCTTCCTCCTACTGAACTTTTTATGATACAGCAGTAACTATTCAATAGATAACTGACAAGTGCTTATACTACAGATATGCCTTTCCAAAGACTGCAAGAGCAGCTCCAATTGATCAACTTTAACCAATGTAAATAGCCCAGATAACATTTAACTTGGGTCACTTCATAGAAGTGTGTGATTCTTTTTTCTTTTTTCATAGTGAGGATTTCACTCAGAGGCTTCACACTAACCTAGACCCAAAACCCTTTTTAGTTTTTTAAAAAATTTGAGACAAGGTCTCACTGGGTTATTACATTGCCTGGAATGGGCTCAAACTTGACATCCTCCTGCTTTGGCCTCTCCGAATGCTGGAATTACAAGTGTGTGTCACTATTCCCACACCTATATGGTTCTTAATTTAGAACTCAAAACAAGTTTACCACAGATGGAACGTCAAGTCATATTGTTTGCAAATCTATATAAATCTAGGGTTTATTAGATGAAATGCTCACTTCTAACTCATCCCTCTCAACCTTCCTTCTATCATCTAGTCTCCCTTCCTACAACTTTTCAGAGCTGGGTTTCCCTATGCAGGGCTGAGGAGACCATCATCTAGGAAAGGCACTGGAACTTTTTCTAGCCCAAATAACACCTCCACTATCCTGCTGGAAGGCCTGAATTTTCTGCTTTTCAAGTCTCTTAGCCAAGCCATGCACTTGAGAAAGTGAAGAACCAGGATTTTTTAACTACTTGGAATAAAGGAATTATAAGAATGAGTGGCTGGAGTTTCAAGTGCATAGAAGGAAGAAGTGGGGTAGACATCTAGGTGGATAGAATAGTGCCAGACTCAGGGAAAGTATGGCACATTTGCAATGACAGTAGAGGGTCTCTCAAGGTGGAATGACCAAGCCTATCTCCATCCCCAGAGGATAAGATAATTAGTATCATCTGGTACAATAAAATCTAGATAGGCATCAGTCACTCGTGGCCCAGGAAGTTTGTATTTGTACTCCCATGAAAAGTTATTAGAATTCTAGCAAGTTAATTCCAATCTACCACTTCCAGTGCAACCCATGGCAAGAATAAAGACACTGAGGCATATCTGTAGTTATGGGGAGCCAAGGAGTCCTAAGTCCAGACATGACAATGTGGCTAGCCAGAACTTAGGCCTCGACCCAGGGCCAAACCCAGGTTGTATTCATTCATGAAGAATGGAGTGGTTAAGGATGAGTGGCTGTGAGAGTGGTGGGAAATACGTGAGTGTCATGAGCTGGGCTAGGCAGGAGGCCTGAAATCACCTCAGCCATATGAAGAGAGAAAGATATGCAGAAAGAGTAACCTACATAACACAACTGAGATAGAATCTAATGTTTTGGGGTCGGTGCTTCAGCTCAGATGAGTAATCTTTGAAGCACCAGGAAGTCATAGGCACTATTCCTAAGGCTCCATCCCAGCCAACAGTGTGAAGCATTGGTTCACACATCCCACCTCATCCTGGCTTACTCAAGGGAGCAAAGCAAGAGTCCAGGAAAACACGCCTGCCATCTCCAAGGATTACCATCAGCACCTCACCTAGACCGATATGCATTGCTTAAAGCCAATTGAAAGGATAAGGAAAAGTCCCAGCCAGCTCTGTACATATCAGTACATGGAAATGAGGTCAGGCTCAGCAAAAATGGAGCCAACTGCTTCTCTTTCAAGGTGAGTCGCCTTGGTGGTCCTCCACAACTCTGCTGAGTGACAGTGACCTAGATCCATCCCTTCCTAAAGAAGTTTTTTGTTCTTTCCATGTGCACTTATTATGTGACCTTCTTCCCCACTGGATCAATATTACCTAAGTGGTTATACTTGTAATTTTATTGGTGGATCATAATTTTGACTCATGGTGTACCCATCTTGTGACTTTGTTCTATAAAACTTCCTTTGAGAAGTGAGCTCCTTGGCAACTCACTCTTGGGTCCCCTCCTGTTTCTCAGGAGCTGTCTCTCTCAATAAAGTTTTCATACTTTTAAATTCCTTTGTTCATCAGAAATCATTCTTCAGTTTTGGGGAACACAAACTCTGTGTATCTGACACCTAGCAGGTTAGGTATTACATTATTTTCCCTACATCAATCCCACAGTTCCAAGTGTCACAGGTAAATGAAACAGTGTCCTCTCCAGATACGGGGTAGTTCTTCCTGAGCATTTTCCTTCATGCAAGAGAAATCTTCTTAGTATCTCCCAGAACTCAGTACAAAAGCCCTTTGCTCAACCCCCAGTACCAAAAACAAACACCACCCCCCAAAAACAGGTCCCAGAAGACTCCTCTTTAGTTCTCATTGACCATGACTGTATCATATGCCTGTGACAAAACCAGTGTCTAGGAAGCACAGAATTCCATGTTTGGTTCAATTAATATTTTCCTTTAAATTTTAAAAGATCTGTCTTCCTTGAATATGTACAAAGGCAAACACTTGACAAAATCTAAGCTCCTTGGGAAAAAAATTCTTTAAAGGCTGGTATTGGAAAGGCAATGTGCAGAGTTACTAACAGAATGACCAGGCTGGGGACAAAGATAACAGACAAGGAAGGAACAGGGACTTTTCCAGGGAGGGAAATAGGAAAAAAGAAACAGCTACTGGATAAAGTGCCCTGAAGGCCATCCTACCTTAACTTTCTAGTTATGCCAATAGGTTTCCCTATAATTTAAGCATTTCCAGGTGCAGTTGTACATTATGTGGAGCCCAGGTGCAGTGGCAGAGGAAGAACTCAAACTTGTACCTGAAAGGGATGTAGCTACTGACTCTACAGTCCAGATCTCAGCCACCATGCCACACGATGACCCCGGAACCTACGAGCAATGAGGTAGTGGCCACTGGCTTGAGCAGCTCTTCCTCTAGGATGCTTAGCTCCCAGCTCCTCATCCAACCTCCCCCTTGGGTGACAGTGGGGGACCGTGGCCAGCCAGGCAGCAGGAGGCACGAACTCATGGAACTTTCTCCCCAGAGTCTGGATCTTCCTCCCATTTCCTTCTATGGATTTCCCCTGTATCATTTCACTTTTTTTCACTTCCTTCTTCATTTTTTTTCTTGGTATCATCTGTACCCAAGTCAAGTGTTCAGTTGGGCAAACAAAATAAAATAGTTACATAGTGATTAAAAATAATCAAGATAATCAATAATCAAAAGAAAACCAGAAAGACTTGATGGAAAGAAAGACAGTAAATGATTTCTATGTCACTGGGGGAAATTTGAGATGATCTTGATGTCAATATGCTATGGTGAAGAAATAAAGTGATGTGATCATATTTTATTCTAGTCAATCCATTTAACTGATATCTACTGAAAACTTGGCAGACATTTTACTAAGCTCTGGGCATATCAAAATGAGTAAAACCAATATTCTCTGTTTTTTGGAGGTTTGCAGTCCTGGTTTGAAAGCAGACACTGATCAAATAATCGTACAAATAATACAAATAAACTGCATTCAGTGCCATGAAGAAGAGGTATAGTGAAAAGTTTCTGCAACATGGCAGTAGGACAATACAGCAAAGTCACAGAAGATGAAATTATTTTAGTTACTTAGGGTTCTCTAGAGCAGCAGAATCATATATATTTACGATTTGTGGTAAGGAAACTACTCAAAGGATGACAGAAACTGAGAAGCCCCTTGACTTGTGATTTGTAAGGTGGAAATCCAGGGATGAAGTCTTAGTCTAAGAGTAGAAGATCAAAGTCTTAGCTTAGTCTTGAGAGACACAGAGAGACAGAGAGAGAGAGGATATGAGGGGAATAAGGAAGTCATTTTGGGCCCTCAGTAGGTTGACTACTGCCCACCCTCCTTGGAGAGGGCCATCTACTTTGCTTAATCCACCCATTCAAATGCTAATCTTTCCATTTCTTCTAAAGACAGCCTTGCAGGCACACCCAGAAACCCAGAAATAATGTTTAACCAGGTATCTGAGCATAAGTTAACCCATAAAATGAATCATCACGGCTGCCTTTCAAGAGGAAGAGTGCCCAAGCAGTGTATCGTGCTTGTTGGAGTCCTGTCTGGTGCATCAGATGTGCACACGTGTGTGTATCAGAGGAACAGCAGTAAGTCAGCCAGAGACCCTGGTTAGAGTCATGTGTCTGTTATACCAGTAGCAGAGCGCTGCCACGTACAGTCAGAGAATACTGCAGCGCATGGGGAACCTAAAGGTTTCTACGTTGACACTGCATCACTCTCACCTGGTAAAGAAAGTGCTAACACTAACACTAACACCAGCACCTACCAAGGAGAGAACTAAGATTTCTATTTTTTGTTTTTAAAATATTTTAAAATTTCAGGCTAAGAAAATAATCTGCAAAAATAACAAGGGCAGACTAATGTATGTATTATTCATTTGGGGAAATAAAATATTGCCAATACAATTTATGCTTCTCCCTTTGATCACATTCCTTTTCCTAACACTTAAATGCACACTTACTCTGAACGCAGTTGTTATCAACAGCATGGGTTTCTTTATACTTGCTATCAATGTGCATATCTCAAAGAATAATCTCATTCTATATTATTCTATATGAACATTAACACAATCATATCATGTACATGCTTCTACAACACACCTTTTCTGTTGTTACACCTGGGTGATCCATTTATGTGAATGCATGAAGACCAAGTTTGTTCATTTTTCGCACTACATAATATTTCATGATATTTACTCATTCTCTTGTGCAGGAAAATTTAGCATGTTTCAGTTTTAGGAGTTCTATTCACAAAATGTTCTTCTTTTTCTTTTAAAATAACTGACTCATAACATCTTCAAATTTGCTTTAAAAACCATTTGGATGATTTCTGCTTGTCATACAATAAGCAATAAAGTAATGCATCAAATCTAGTTCTATCTGCTTCTTGTGTAACTTATGTGTGGATATGTGGTCTAGGATAAGGAAAATGGATCTGGAGACATGTCCTTGAAATTAGTTTCTCTCTGACACCCTTAAATATTATTTTACTGGCTATCACTGAAATTGCAATAGCCTGCAAACTTGATTCTTCTGCAGACTCAGGAGAATGGAAATACTGGAAGCCTTTATTCTTGTGTGCATGTAAACATGTGTCAGGAAAGCTATCATTTGAATTCATGACATATCTTTCATCTGTAAGTGTTTTTAAACTATACTATTGAATTTATCCTGAAATTGAAAACATTCCTGAGAAACAGAGGTTCTTTCAGCCCAATTTAAGAAGTGACACTGAAGTCTGTTGGATCACCCTGGATCTCACAGATTCACTTTGATTCTTGCTTTAAAATGGCATGCTCTCAACTTAGCTATCTTATACAGCTTTCATCACTGATAGAATAGTTAAAGCCTATGTTATTTTAAGTTCTGGCACTAAAAAGCTATTTCAGCAACTGAATCAACCTAGGCTCCAAATCCCCTTGGACCATTTTATCAGTTATGGTCCATTTGGCTGGCAGTAAAAGAAACCCAGTGGTGTTAACAATAGGGAAATTTATTATCTCACAAAGAGAAAAGTCTAGAGGTAGTGCTTCGATGGTTTAGCATGGTCAAGGAGAAGCCAGATTCCTTTAACCCTGTGGTGTCTTATCCTCAGGCTGATAGCAACAGAGCTGCAGCAGATCCAGGCATCACAGCTCTCTCACCTAGGAATACCTCTCCTGCCCTCAGCCAAAACACTCTGCTTCTAGATCACTGGTCAGAGCTGAGTCATACGCCCACCCCTGAAGTAAACATTAGCATGGGGATGATAGTCATGCTTCTGCCCTCCAGGTCCACCCCTAGGCTGGGATTAGATCTCTTCCCCTGAAACACACGGGGAAGAAAGATACCTAAATACATCAGGCTTCTGATACGAAGGATGGAAAAAGTAAGGATACAGTGCAGAAAAGTGGAAAGGGTTCAGGTAGAGTCAATTCTTTTCAGAACCTAAGCTGTTCATTCCAGGTAGGTTTCAGAGATAAGGAAGTGAATTCTAGGTCTGTTCAGCCCATGACAGATTTTTACAAGTGCCATATCAACCCCTCAAACCACCCTATTTCACTGCTTTGGAGCCTGTAGAATTCTGATCCACAAGGTTCAACCAGCAAAGTTGGGTGTTAATATTTAGTGAATCACGCCCTGAAAAACAGAAGAATTGGGGACTGGATATTAGAACTTATTAATAAAGAATGACTTTTACTTTATGTCTGGTCTCACCCCAATCTCTTTTGAAGTTCTAAGCACTTTGGGTCTAATGTTAAATGTTAGACTAATAGCCAGTGTTTGCTTGAAGAATTCTCTAATGTTCAATGTAAATTTTAAAGTATATGAAATTAAGTTAAATCACTGGAATATTCCATTCATATCCCTTCCCTCCATTGCCAAATACGAATTGCTTCATTTCCAAATCAGCCTGGAAAAAAAATAAATCTGACTTCAAGTAGATTAACTTGAGCATTCAGTATTTTTTTTTAGTGACAGCTAGTTATTTGCCAAATGCTATAGATAGACAAATCCAGACTTCCTGCAGGAAATTTGCCTGATCTCAAAGTTGGCATATACACTGTTTTTCACATGCAAATATTCTTAAAATAAGTGGATTTTAAAATGGTGCCAATGTACCTGAAGATGCCAGTTCATTTTAGACAGAAATTTAAAACTGCCTCAGTTGGAATGAAACAACTGTCAAAAATAAAAAGACAGAAAAATCTAACGCTGAGATTCCGGGCAGGTACCCTATACAATCTTCCCAGCTGCTACTTCTCCCAGATTTAGAAGCCTGAAGCTAAACTACACCCCAGGTCTTCCAGTTATGACCCCTCTAAAAGTTTTCAATAAAAGGAGATTTCTGATCCCTAGGCGAGTTACTCACTAATACCTTTAACCCTGTGATAAGTTCTGTGAGGCTCAGCTATAGGCAATGTGTTACTACAGCTTTCCTCAGTCTTCAGAGTTTTTCATTTTTACTTGAAAATAAATATAGTCTCCTCATACTGTTTAAGCATCAGCTCCAAGACAGTTCTTCTTTCACCCTTCAACAACTTTAATATGTATTTCTTTCAAATAAAGACTTACTCTCTTGAAGGTTCCAAAAGTATTTTTGATGTACATGGAAAGAAATGTCTACAGACCTCAAGACATGAAACCTGAAGATTGCATCAATGCACCTGACAATCAGCTGTTTAAAAGCTGTTTATTTGCTTTCTCTGGCATTGTTTGAAGAAGAAGTCTGGTTGAGGAAAACCAAGTGGAATTACTAGATTGGGCTCCAACAGATTAAGAGACAGTGTTCATAACACCAAACCCAGCATACGATGTTCAGCATTTTAGTGTGTATGTGCCATGACTCCTTTTGCATTTAACCATCATTTCCCCCTCCATGTGCCTTTTCAAAACTAAAGCCTTCACCTTCCGCGGCAGGTGATGATAAGAGGAACACACACCATACAGTCTTCAAGACAGGAGCACACAGGCGCTTAGGGAGTGACATGAGAGAAATCTAGAGAACAGTGACGTGGAATTTGAAGGCTCTTCTTGTTTTCATTTCAGTGAGATTTGTTCTCTTATTTCCTTTTACAGCTCCCTTCCCCCTCTTCCTTCCTCCTCTTCCATCTCTGAAACATAGAAAAACACTTTTTTTGAAAAAGTCCCACAGTCCAAAGAGGAATGTATTAGTTACAGACTGACCTCCACCACCTCCCACATATGCATTCCTTATCTACTAAAATAACAAAACCCAGCAGAACCCTTTCCAGCAGGGCAGCTCTCTCTTCCCCACCCTGTCCACATCCCCAGCTACTCTCAGGGAGGATAAGAGCTGGCTGTGGGTCACCAGACTTTACCTATAAAGATAAGAGCCCTTGTTAGAAAGAGCTAAAACAATCTGCAGGATTAAAGGAGACCTTGAAAGGGAAGAGCACGCAGTGGAAGCCAAGCCCCATCTTGGGTGGCTGCGAGTCAGCTTGAGAGTCCAGTGGGGGGGGCTGAACACTCAGTAGGGACCTCGTCCACTCAAGAAGCAGATCTGACACACAGGAGTCATTTAATAAATAGTTATGCATAAGAGGAGTGGAGGGATAAATCTAAACACAGAGGGAGTTATAAATGAAATCAGCCAGTATTTTCAAAGAGTCCAACAAAGACTTAACCTGTTTTTAATTTCTGTGGCTTCATGGACTGAGTTATTTCTGAGATGCTTTTGTCCTGGCTTTTATCATCCTCACTCACACCCCTGGCCATCCACAATGCTGGGAAGTTGACATCACTTAGTAACTGTGGAGGTGGGATTAAAACTGGGGTTTGGACTGTTGTAGCTGAACAGCTCACTGACAGAATAAATATGCCTTTTACATGGGAAGATGCCTTCCCCAGAAAACCACAGAATCCTTACCACCTTAACATACCACTTTACAGGGATAATAATGTCAAGTGCTTTATCTCACAAACCACTAAAGTAAGTTACAGACTTACAGATGGCATGAGGGAGGGCACTAAACATCGGTGGGGATGAAGGGGTATGAAGGTAAAAAGTGGTGAAATGTACTTATACTTCCCAAAATAGCGGTTGAACATCTGGATGCCAAGTGTTGTGAGCTTGGGGCAGTGTGACATGAAGGAATGTGGGAGAACATAAGTAAGTCACAAATTCTGATTTAAGTGCAGGATATGGCATTTGTATTTCCATCCCTGTGGAGATATAAGATGGTAATCGTACAAGGAGGCTGTCCTAAAATTAGGGACAATACGGTAGAAACTTTAAATGCAATCATCTCATGGAAGTCTCTAGTGTGAGAGGTCATGCTGTCCTCGTGTGGGAACACTAGCCCTTTTCTTTTAGTGAGCTTCTCTCTTCTGACTCCAGACATGAGGAGGTTTGGGGGAAAGCTGAATGCGATAGAACCCCATCCATTTAGTCACAGTTGATGAGACCCGAGAGGGGAAGGTGGTGTTAAGCAGATGAAGATGCTGCTGCAATCTTGATCTCCCACTACATGAAGGGGATGGGTGTGGGGACGGAGCTGGTGTGCAGAGACTGGGCAAGCATGGAAAGCAAGAGGCGCCCTAGAGAGCAGCAGCTGTTGGTTGCTGAGTGCCATGCTCAGCTACCCCCTAATGCCTCCTGCAGACATGTGAACCAATAAATTTCCATTGCTTACTAAACCGGTTGGATGTGTGTTTCTTAAAAGCAATAGAAATAAAAATGTTTCAAATTAGTATACTTAATAAATTTAAAGTGATTTAGGTCAATAGACAAAGGCCTTAGCAAAACCAAGGAATTACTTTATAAATCTAATAAAAATAGACTTTGGGAGAAATAAACAGAATAAGGATAGAAAAGGAAGAGGCTAAATTATCATTATTTGCAGATGACCCGGTACTCCATTTAGAAGACTCCAAAAACTCCACCACAAGACTTGTAGATTTAATAACTAAGTGTAGTAGCATAACTGGATACAAAATACACACTCAAAAATCAATAGCATTCCTCTACACAAACAACAAACTCACTGAGAGAGATATTAGGGAAACCACACCCTTCATAATAGCATGAATAAATGAAATATTTGGGAATTAATCTAACAAAGGAAGTAAAATATCTGTACAGTGAAAATTACAACACTCTGAAAAAGGGGATTGAAGAGGATATCAGAAAATGGAAAGACATCCCTTGCTCATGGATAGGAAGAAACAACATAGTGAAAATGGCCATACTCCTAAAATTGCTATATAGATTTAATGCAATCCAGATCAAAATACCATTAGCACGCCTCACAGAATTAGAGAAAAGAACCCTAAAATTCATTTGGAGCCAGAAGAGACCTACAACAACAAAAACAATTCTCTGCAACAAAAGCAAGGCAGAGAGAATTACAATTCCTAACTTGAAATTATAATACAAATCTACTATGATAAAAACAGCATGGGGAAACATACTAGGGGAAAATAAAACAGACCTGAAGATCAATGAAACAGATTAGAAGATGCAGAGACAACTACAAACATACTCAGCCACCTTATCTTTGACAAAAAAGCCCCACACATTCACTGGAAGAAAGATAGCCTTTTTAATAAATGGTGCTGGAAAAACTGGTTTTCATATATGCTGAAGACTAAAACTAGAACTATGTCCATCACCATGCACTAAACTAAAGTCAAAACTGATGAAAGGTCTAAATATTAAAACAAAAACACTAAATCTGCTGGAAAAGAGAATAGGCGGAACTGTCAAAAACATAGTTATAGGCAAAGGTTTTATTAATAAAACCCTGATTACACAGGAAATAATACAAAAAAATCAGTAACTGGGATCTCATCTTATTAAAAAGCTTTGTACAACAAAAGAAATCACCAAAAGAGTGAAGAGGTGATTCAGAGTGGGAAAAAATTTTAGCCAGTTGTCCTCAGACAAAGGACTTATATCTATAACATATAAAGAATTGAAAAAAATCAGACTTCCCAAATTTAAAAACCCAATCCAAAAAGAGGCATCTGGGATGAATACATACTTTTAAAATGAAGAAATACAAGCAGCAAATAAATACATGAAAAAATGTTCAACATCACTGGTCTTTTGAGAGATGCAAATTATAACAGTGCTAAGATTCCATATCACTCCAGAAAGAATGTCTATCTTCGTAAATCAAGCAATAACAAGTCCTGGAGGGGCTGTGGGGGAAAAGACACTCTTTTCCACTGCTGGTGGAAGTGTAGAATGGTGTAACCACTATGGAAATCAGCATAGAGAGTCCTCAAAAAACTAGGATCAGAGGTTCCTAGGAATCTTTCCAGGAGACTTAAAAACATCACACCACAGGGATATATGTGCACCCATGTTTATAGCCACACAGTTTGTAATAGCTAAATCTTGGAAAGAACACAAATGTCCACCACCTGAGGAATGGATAAAGAAGATGTGCTTTTTTTTCTACAATGGAGTACTACTCTACCATAAAGGAAGAAAAACTTAAGACATTTCTAGAGAAGTGAATGCACCTTGAGATCATACTCTTACATGAAATAAATTGACTCACATGCATAAACATAGCATTATCTCCCTGATGTGAGAAATTGAAAGAGTAAATAAGGACAACAATGTACAATAGATATTGTGAAATGGGAAGAAATTGTTCAGAGGGAAAGAGGAACTAGGGTGGAAGTCATAGGGCAAGAGAGACTCTATTCCTCATTATTGTAACTCTATTTTAAGAGAAATCACTTAAGTTCACTTAAACTGTAAATGAACTCACTCATTCACCTCCTCCCCCAGTAGCTGCCCACCAATAAAAACATAATCATCAAATGGGAACAAATAGAGCAAACTTAGAAGTAAGTTAAATGTTAGATGGCAATGTCTGCCCAGGGTCCACTTGGCTGGCACCTGACCAGCCACCTCTGGGAAAGGTAAACCTTGTGCATTTCTGTCAAATTCCCGAAAGAGTGGTGATGAATTAATGTGATTACTGTAGAAACTCAAAAGATATTTAACCTGAAAGCAAAGTCTGACTGGGGGTGACATTTTGTTTTCTCACTCTTGGTCAGAGGTGTCGGTCGCTAGCTCCAATAAAACTCTTGTCCCAACGTTTGGTCTCTCATGGATGCTTCCCTCAGTGAGCTTAGTGTAATATTTGGAGGCCCCAGCGAGATTAGAATCATGGGTAAGACCCTCAGTTGAAGAGGCTCTGGGTCTCCTAGCCTCATCGGCTGCTTTTTTGGGTGACAGGGTGCCCTGGCTGATTTTAGCTGGCTACCTGGAGACAACTGTGGGGCAGGACACCATGGCTGGGAAGACAGGACAATTGAGCTCCACTGTCTGACATAGTTAAGTTTCACAATTGGATTCTTCTGCTCATCTTTCAGCTCATGAGGGACTTGTGTTTCTTTCCAGACCGACAATTTGATGGGCCCAGGAGCCTAGATGGGGCAGCACTCTAGTCTCAGTATAGCTGAAAATTTGTGCAGTTTTGCCTCTAAATTTGTTAAGAGTTTGTCTCTGAGTTTGATCAGAATTGGTTTCTGAGTTTGTTTTGGATTTGGTCAGTTCTGGACTCTAAAATTTTTCCAAATTGATGGTCAGGAATGATAAATAATTCTGGGGCTATTTTGTTTGTCTATGGGTTTTGTGTTTTCCCAAATGTGCCCACAATTTCAGGTCACTGTAGCCTTGGGCTTTTGTCTGGATTGTTGGTTGAGTCAAGGAGGAAAGACGTGCCAAGGTAAACTGTTCTCTCTTTGTTCTAAGTTGAGTTATCATGGGCTCAGCCAACAGTAAGCCCACCGTTCTGGTTTACACATGATTAAGAATTTTGGCAAGTTCAAAAAAAAATTGAAAAATTTAAAAAAAAAAAGAACTTTGGCAATTCAAGGTGATTATGGGACAAGGACAAAGCCACAGAAGCTCCACACTCTGTGTGAATTAAAATGGCCTTCTTTTGATATGGGATGCCAATGGAGAGGGACAACTGATTCCCATATAACCAGAAAGGTGTGGGATAGGGTCATGGGGAAACCGGGTCATTTGGATCAGTTTCCTTGTATAGATTCTTGGCTGTGTACTGTTTCAATGCTACCTCGGTGGCTTAGGATGTGTGTTTGCACACTTCCTGGTTGTGTCCTGGTAATCAAAGAGAGGCCCCCCGACCAGAAATCTCCTGTTTTTCCCTTGGCACCCAAGGAAGATGATCTCATTTCTTGACTCCTGGCTCCACCGCTGCCCTAACCTGATCCTTCTCCCACACTTGCTGCGTGCCCTCCCTCTCCCACTGTGGCAGGTGATCCTTCCTTGGCACTGCAGCTGAGTGAGGGAAGGGGACATCACCATGGTCCCTGGCTCTGTGGCTCCTTGTTCTCACTCCTCTCTTCATCACAGGCAGCATTCTCCCAAGCCCATAGCCAACTTGGACAAGGAAGTCTCCTCCTCAGGTCCAGTCCCTGTCTTTCCCTTGTGGCAGGTAGTCATGATGGGACCCCTCAATCTACCCTGGTGTCCCCTTCACCACTAGTGCTTTATATAATTGGAAATCACAGAATCCTCCCTTTTCAGAGAAGCCTTGGGCTTTGATCACATTGCTTGATTCAATATTCTAAAATGCAAAACTGGGATTGTTTATAGTGACAGACATTTTCTTTCAGATTCCAACATCTGCCTGTCTCTTGTGCTCCTGACATTTATAATAAAATGTTCATGTCAGGTCAATGTGAGGTCATCAGTCAAATGATAATTTTTTTAACAAAACACTTACATGATGTATATGCTATATATGTGGCACTACATTCAGAGATGCTTACATATTAAACAGCTCAGACAATGCTATAAATTTCTTCAATGACATAAGGACAACAGATTAGGCAAAAGCTTCTTGTGTGTTAGGTAGGGATAATTGACCAAAAGACAATTCTGTTCCAAAATAGAGATTTAAATGTGTTACAAAAATGATATCATGAGGGTTATGTTACAATACTATGTTTAAATTTTCTCTGTACAGCTATGTAATTTTTGTCTGTTAACATTCTGCAGGGATTCGACTACTAAAATATTCATGCTTAGTAAGAAGTAACAGTTCTCTGGCTACACTTTATATTTCAAGGTTCTTCTGGATGTTCAACAACTGAGGTTTAGAGACTAAAAATTAAAAAGATAGATGGGCTAAAGAGATAATCAATATGGCCCTAGTGTTCCAAGAAAATGTCAGTCTCCTTGGAATACTCCTTTCTTTCTGGTTCACAAGCCTGCGACAAATGGGTATCACCCAGTCCAGGACTTGCAGGTGGTAAATGCCCTCATTGTAACCCTTCACCCTACTGTACCCGACCCCTATACCTTGCTTAGTCTACTCCCACCTACTCAGACTTGGTATACCGTGTTGGATTTGAAAAATGTTTTTTCTGTATTCCTTTGTCTGTTGCATCCCAAGAGTTGTTCACTTTTCAGTGAGAGGATCTGGGGGGACAAAAATGTACTTTGCTAAGGAGACCTTGTGGTAAGTGGCTCTCAGGTACTAGGCTGGCCCAGTATCAAGGAATTTTCCTGGAAAATTACCGACTTACTATCAAGACTATACAAGCCCTCAACCCTACCTCCCTCCTGCCAACTTCTTTGGAGCCCCCTGATGGTGTGAAAGCAATAGAGGCAGTCTAAACAGCCAGACCAGATCTGCAGGATACACTTCTCCAGCACCCCTGACTTGATCCTGTTTCTGGATGAAAACAATATGGTAATAGATGGAGTTCAAAAGGTAGGGACAGCGGTTATCACTATTGAACTGAGGGTCCAGCCCTGTCTGAGGTTTTGCCTCCTGGAACATTGTCACAGACATCTGAATTAATTGCCCTCACATGGGCCTTGGAGATAGGAAAGGATAAATGAGTACATGTTTACACTGACTCTTGCTATGCCTTTGCCACTTTACACAAGCATGGTACCACGTACCAGGAGCAAAACCTCCTAACTATAGGAGGAAAAATGTTAAAAATTCCCAATAAATACTAAACTTACTACAAGCTGTGTGGCTGCCCATCAAAGTTGTTATAATTCGGGGCTGGGGATTTAGCTCAACGGTACAGCGCCTGCCTGGCAAGTGCAAGGTCCTGAGTTTGATTCCCGGTACCGGAGAAAAACCAAAAAAAAAAAAAAGTTGCTATAATTCATTGTCTGGGCCATCAAATGGGCAATTCAATGGAGGTTCAAGGAAACTGAGGTGCTGACATAGTGGCTAAACAAGCTGCTGTTGGGGAACTGCTTCCTATGGCCCAACCTTTAGTGGCCCAAATTCTCAAACCCCTAAGAACTCAGAAGCAGAGTCAAAGTGGGACAAATCAGAGGAGGCCGCACAACATAATGGGTGGCAGATTTTTTGTTCCTCCCTGAGGCTGTAGGACATTTTGTGATCCAGTAGTTACACAGCCACACACACTTAGGAAAAAACAGGCATGGCAGAGTTGCTTGGCCACCACTTTTGTATTTCTAGACTTTGGGCTTTGTGCACATCTATGGCTAGCAGATGTATAGTTTGTGCTCATAACAATTCAGTTTCTCATACACAGCAACAATCTGGAGTTTGGAGATGAGGGATGCTGCCCATTGAAGACTTTGGGGTGGAATTTGCTGAAATCAAACCCACTAGTGGAAACAAGTATTTGTTGGATCTTATCTGTACCTATTCAGGTTGAATGGAGGTTGTACCCACCAGAACTGAGACATCTAAGGAGGTGCTAAACGCCTTGATGGAGTGGATTATTCCCTGGTATGGGATCCCCATGCCAGTACATTTAGATAATGGAGCTGCTTTTGTGGGTTGAGTGGTTCAGAGCCTCTCTGCAGCTTTGGGGCTGAAGTGGAAGCTACACACAGCCTATTGGCCATGGAGTTCTGGCCAGGTAGAAAGACAAAACTAAACTTTAAAAACCACCATAGCCAAGCTTTGCCAAAAGACTGGGGCAAACTGGGTAGCTATGCTTCCGATGGCCCTCCTGCAATCTTGTTGCATCCTGTACCAGGAGGGGCTCACTCCATTTGAAATAATGCTTGGGAGGCCTCCCCCACTTCTGCCCATTTTAGAAGGATTACAGGAGAAGACTTAACCTGCTCTTTATAGAACAAGGGGGACTTTGTGCTGCCCTAAAGGAAGAGTGCTGCTTCTATACAAACAGCTCTGGGGTTATAGAAAAACCCTGGACAAATTAGACCAAGAGGCAAAAAAAAAAAAGGGAAAAACAATATTACAGTAAACAAGGATGCTATGTACAAATGCTCAACTGGAAACCCTGCTGACTTCTTTGATTACCAGCCTGGCAAGGACCAATTTTGATAGTAATGGCCTTTCTGACTTTTGGGCCATGTCTTATTCATTGGATAAAAAAATAGAATACCACCCACAGTAAACCAGCTACAAATGATGGTTTTAAAAGAAGCCACAAAATATGGGACAAAAAATATTCCCCCCCACCATATGAGGGAAGACTATTTTGTCCTGACAGAGGAAAATATGTCCTTGATGGGGGAATGACAGGATAAGAGAGACTCCATTTCTCTCTTTTGTAACTCCATTTTAAGAGAAATTACTTAAATTCACTTAAACTGTAGATGAATTCACTCTTTCACACCGTTCCCAAGTAGCTGACTGTCTTGGTTATGTTTCTCTCTTTGTGGGACAAAATACCTGATGCCCAAAATTAAGGAAGGGAAGGTTTATTTTGCTTACCATTTGTGGACGTTTCAGTCCGTACTTGGCAGTTTACAAGGCAGAGTGGCACATGGCAGAGGGCTACAGCTCATGGCAGCAGAACACAGCCAAAGCAACAAGCACACAAGGGAGGAATGGCCACAAGAAGCCTCTTCCTCTCCCTTACATATGCAAACTATCCACCCCAGGGCTGGTGTAGCTCTCATACCCATAATCAATCAAACTCTGAAAGCCTGCCCCATGACCGCACGAGGCTTTGGGGGGACACCCAGACACAAACCATAACACTGACTTACCAAAGAAAAACAATGTCACAAAATGGGAACAAATAGAACAAACTTAGAAGTAAGTTAAATGTTAGACCGCAATGTCTGCCCAGGGTCTGTCTGGCCAGCACCTGACTGGCCACCTCTGAGAAATGTAAACCTAGTGCATTCCTGTCAAATTCTTGAAACTTAGGCAATGAACTAAAGTGATTACTATGGAAACTCAGAAGATATTTAACCTGAAAGCTAAGGCCAACTGGGGCCGATATTTTGTTTTCTGACTCTTGATCAAAGGTGTCAATCACTAGCTCCAATAAAACTCTTGTCCCCACATTTGGCCTCTCATGGATGCTTCTCTCACTGAACTCACCATAATAGGGGAAGAGAGAAAGGAAGGAAGAGAAAAGGAAAAAAAAAAAAAAAACGATTTTAAAGAAGGATAACATGGAAACAAAGCTTTGTAAATAGGGAGGGGAAGAAAAGTTGAAGGGAAGAGAGGGACTGGGAAAAAGGAGGAATCAACATATATCATGTACAGGTACACACTCACTATAATGAATATGATCATTATATATAACTAAAATATACCAATAAACATAATTAAATAAAAAAATAGACTTTGGAAACCAAAGAATCTGGCCCCAAGTTTACCAATCATAGGTTTTGTAACTTCAGGTTTCTTCTCTTAAAATGTGTTTTCCACACTACCTGTGAATATATAAATATACATATATGTGCGTATTTCACATATATACATATAATGAAATGAGATAGTTGAACATGAAGCCTATGCTGTCGTCCCCTCTTGGAAGTTGATCATTGTTTATACCATGATGAACTCAATTTAGAGGAAGCAAGAGTTACAGCCATGTTGTTGCTGTACTGGAAAAACGCAGCAAGGAATGATAAAGGGAGTCTAAGATCATTCCTCAGTCAGATGGGGAGAGACTTATGATGGTGTTAAGTGAACTCACAGAAACTGTTCAGAGCAAAGTCAGCAGAATTATCTTGCCACAAAATAAGACAGATAAAAGACCTGCTGGGGCAAACAGATTGCATCCTTAGAGTTAATGTGACATTATTTCATGACATGAGGAAAGAGGTAAAAGAAATAACAGCTCTAGAGATAATTAACCCCTCAGTAAAAATTCCTGGGCTTCTCCAATAATTTCTAGATATCAAATGCACATCTTCATTAGACTCCGTGTAGATTGCTAATGTCCATGCATAGCCAATAATCAGAGAAGTTGCACTACTGGATCACTGGAGAGCTTTTAAAATAGTCTTAATGTTAAATTATGCAGAGGGTCCTGACAAGTTTCTCGAATGAAGAATCTAGTGCTAAAATTGCAATTGAAATTCTCAGTTGTGTGTGAATTCAATGTCGTGCCCTCTGAATTGATGCTCTACTTTTCAAATTTGGCAAATGCTTTGGCCATTTGCGATAGCTATGAAGGCATCATCACAATACTTAACCAAAGTATAAAAGATTATCAGGGACAGCACAGACCACTGCCAATTGAAAACCATCAGGGATCTTACATGAAACTTTAAAAATGCCAACTTGAGCTCTCAGAAGTCAAATCTCCACAGGAGATGGAAAATAAACAAAGGACCTTCCCCCCTCCCCCCTCAATTATGTCTGCTAATTGCTACTATGTGAAACAGACAAAACAAAATTCCTTCAAATACTGGAACTCATCTCCAGCCAAAATGCAGCTGTCATTTTCTGTGTGCTCCTTCCCTGAGCCTCCACTCTCCTGACCTCATCTCCAAACCAGAGTAAGTTGTTCCCTATGTAGAGCTCCCACGGCATGGTATCCATCACCTCCAAGCGTGGCCCTGAGCCTAGTGGCTCACAGGCATGAAATTAAGTGTTTTTCCCCCATCTGACTTCAGACTAAGAACTAAGTTTCATTTGTTGATCCCAGAGACCGTGGACTGGACTCAATGACATTTCTTGAATATTGAGGTTTTTCTCTCACAGAAAGGAGATCTATTCTCTTATGCAAAAGTTGACTATTGAGATGTTGGGAATGGTAAAAGGGCTCCAATTTCATCAGATCTTCAGAGAAGTTTTCTTTGTCCTTATGTGTGTAGGACACTACTGAAAATGCCCTGTAGTAAGACAACGAAGTTTAAGATTCCAGATATTTTATAATTCTTCAATGTGTCAAATACTCTATCACATACAGCTTTCAGATAAGGTATTTTTGAGACTGTCAAAGGATAAAACATACTGTAACCTACCTTTGAGAAAAGAATTAATGGAAGAAAGATACTTCTTTTCTATTCAGGACTACTTAGCAATCACAGAGCTTTGAGGAAAATCAAGACTTCTGGAATGGTGATATCTGGAGAAATGTCAGAATGATCTGAGCCTCATTCCACACCTTGGTGTAAGAGCTGTTCTTCCCTTCTTGGACTTGGAGAGAGCATAACTTTTTTCTGCCTTGTGATCTGTAACAGTGACCATGCAAGGTGTCCAAGGGTTTGGAGGGTCCCTAAAGCTTAGTCCTCTCCAGGGCACTTCCTACTGGGAAGCTTTCCAGATAACAGCACGTGCATGTCCATTGGAAAAGTTCACAGTGAAGAAAGAGGGCTCCTTGTTTAATTTGTAATATTTGCTCAAAACAGTTTTCTGTCTGGATATCAACACACCTGAAGCCAATTTTAGACTGTGAAATTATGGAGAGTTGGTCAGTCATGAATGGAAAATGCCAACTGGAAATTATTTCTCTGTTAATCTGAAGTTGCAGAACATAACGAGGAACTAGAAAATAAAGGCAAGTCTCCTAAAAAGGCAAAAGAAAAATAAAAGGCCGTGTGCTTTCTTCACATAAAAATAAAAAGGTTGTCTTTTACTTAGTTCTCTCTCTGTCTGTCTCTCCTTCTCTCCCTCTCTCCTGCTCCCCCTCTCCTTCTTCCCCACCCCAGTAGTGGGAATTGAATCCAGGGCTTTCTCACTGAGCAACATTCCCAGTGCCTCCCCCCTCCACACACATACACACTTTGCAGTAGAGTCTTACTAAGTTGTCAAATTGTCCAGCGTGAGCTTGAACTTGCCATTCTCCTACACTTGGCCTCCCAGAGTGCTGTGATTACAGGCATGTACCACTATGCCCAGCTTTTTATGTAGATCTTACTGAGTCCTATTTTATAAACAAGATTAACAGGTTTGGTCATCAGCAATATAAGGAGCAGATGTTAGTGGTGAGCACATTAACATGTCCAACAACTGCTGAAAAATGAGATATTTAACCTATGTATTTTTAAAAGTTCAACAAATTGAAATGTGCCCCACTGTGGGAATAAAAAGGGATAAGCATCCAAGGCCTTACACAACTGGCAGTCGAAAGGCCAAAGCTGTACTACAACCTGTTAGTTTCTACCTTATTAGGAATGGAGGCATATAATAGTTGATACACTGTGTCCACTTGAAAAGTTTAGAACTTTAAGCAAGCCACTCAGCAGGAGGTCAGGATCCTCACTTGGTAAACATCCTGATCCTGTGCAAGAAGAGGGCACCGAGATGGTGTGAGCCTACACTTGCCCTAGGGGGTGGTAACCTGCTTACAATATAACAGAGGAAAAAAGGCTTGCTCCTCCCCATTTCCGCTCTTGCTACTTTTGCTGTCTTCTGCTGTCTTGAACTATTGCCCCTCACATGCCACCCTGATTTGAAGCCAGCTGATCACGGACTGAAACCTCCACAAACTGTGAGCTAAATAAACCTTTCCTTCCTTAATTTTGGGTGTCAGGTATTTTGTCTCAGCAATGAGAGAAAAGTAACCAACACAGACATTAGCCAAGAGTGTAAAAGGAAACCATCCAATAATATTCTACCTGCTGTGTTAAAGACAGGGAAGGATATAATCATTTGAGAAAGAAGCAGGAGTAGGAGAGAAACCTTGTACTACTGTCTTAGCCACTTGGGTTGCCATAACAGAATACTGCACGCTGCAGTAACTTCGACAGCATGAATTTATTTTCTGAAGTTCTGGAGACCAGAAGTCCAAGACCAAGTTCTGACAGGGTTGGCCTCAGGTGGAGGCTGTTGTCCTAGGTTGTAGATGATCACCTTCTCCTCCTGTTCTCACGTGGCCTTTCATGTAGACATGTGCACGCCCATGTCTCCCTTTTCTTATGAGGACACTAATTCTATCAGAGTCCCACCCTTATGACCTCAACTAACCTAATTATCTCCTTAGAGTCTCTATCTCCAAATAGAGTCACATTGAGGTTCAAGGCTTCCATATAGGGTATTCAGCAACGGGGACACAATTCAGCCCAAAGCACATGTGCATGTAATACTTACTCAAAAAAATAAAATAGAAAGGAAACGCTTCATCCTCTTCTAATTTCTTGAGTACCTACTGTGCTGGGTGTAGGGTAAAATTAGCCACAATAGTGGGAACACAGGATGCAGTAACAAAAATAAAAACATATTTTGATGCCTAATATGGTTTTCTTGGAAAATGAAGTTATTTTCTAATGATGTTTGTAATGAAGTTGCTGTATATAATATACCAAAAATAATACACAATGTACCTACTATGATGCAAAAGGAACCAAATATAGTAGGGGTGTATGAAACATTCCCCTCTCTTTCTATCCCTATCTTCTTTTATTTCTCTTTTTACCTCCTCCATTCTTCCTTAACTTTCATTCCTTGCATATATTTTGAAGCACTTTGCGGCGAAGTCATTCATCTGTTCATCTAAGAAGTAGCCTAAAACACAACAGTGCACATCTATATTCCCAGCTGCTCGGGAGGCAGAGGCAACAGGGTTGCTTGGACCCAGGAGTTGAAGGGCAGCCTGGCGATACAGAGGAATCCCTGTTTCATAAGAAGAAAAGAAAATGAAAAAGTAACCCAGAAACTAAAGAAAGTACAAATTCAGTCTTGCTCACTTAAAAGTATTTAGCATTCAAAATTTAGAACTTAAATTCTGTATTTACCTGTTTGCTTAGGTGGGTCGTGGCAAGGATTCTGGTTTCTACTGTGGATTTCATTTTGCTCTGGCCAAAATGCAGCCATTTTGAGTTAGGAAATAAAAAGACATCTCGGGTTAAGGTGAACTTTAGTCAACCTAAGCAGCATTCACCTCCCTTTTCCTGTGTGGCAGGACATTCTAACCCAAAAGAAGACATGGTTAAAAGAGCTGACAGATCCCCACCCTGTCATGCAAATTTTTGCCGCACTGATACATTTTTAGCCAAATAAGAAAATGTTCTTGCCTGCCTGACCAACCAGAACCCTGACCCTACAAAATCTATAGTTGTAGCCCCGCTCTGGGTAGACATTTCGAACTCCATGTTGGATGTCATCTGCCAGCTAATAAAGCTTGCTTACCTCTCCGCCTCCATGGGTAAATCTTCCTGCTCTGCTTTTCATTGCAACAATATCACTCATTTTATCTTTCCCACATTGTTATTAATTCCCAGTTATCTGGATGACTCTTCCACTCTCTGTCTCACCTTTAGAAAACCAGTGAAGTGATATCGTACACACTTTATCCTGGGAAAGGACTGGAGATGTACATTCTATTTGATTCATTTTATAAAGACGACAGGACCAAGAAGTCACGGCTACTCTGGAACCACTAGCTGTAAAAGACAGTGTTCCTGGTTGCAAACTATCACACACCATCCTAAACGCAATTTTAATTCCTCAGTTGATTGTTGAACAGGTTTAGTCATTTCAAGGAAATGTTTCAAAGGAATATTTTGTTCATCTTTGATTTGTGAGTTATAGTTCCTGTTTTAAATTTGTTTTGCCAGACACTGAAAGTGCGCAGGGGAGGGTGTAATCTCTGTTCTGCTACAATAAGCCTGCTGCACACGAGACAACCAAGGATGGGTTATAAATGTCCTTAATTTGCTGAAAGTACGAAGGCACAGCTTTATATCAGGTTTTTCTTATTCTTTTTCAAACTTCCTGGCATGTCTCTTATCAAGATTCAACAGCAGTAGGCCCGTTGCTCAGCTGCCTATTTATGCTTTAGTATAAGGCTGCAAAAACATTTCACTGTTATAGATAACTTTCTAAAAAGTTAAATCCTGATTTAATGGGGAAAGTTCAAGATTTGCCTGCTTAAAATTGTCAGTTAAGCAGTCATCCTGGAAATTATTTTTATGAAGAGGAAAGACAAAATTGAGATAGGGAGTAGATGTCACTCAAATGGCCTTTGTAGTCAATTTTGTAAGTGGGGCATTGAAATAAATGGTTATAGAATTGCCTTGAGTAAGTCCCAGACTGATGACCAGCTGCAGCACCAACATACCTCAGTGCCGACCCCCTCTTCCTATTCTACTAACAAGCAAAGATTCCCAATACTCTCAGAATGCCTGTGCTGATGTAGAATTTGCTGGGCTAAGAACAGCCACACATTGACGTCCTCTTTCCAGTTTGCAGTCCAGAAACAGAATGATCCTCATCTGTTTAAATTTCTGATGGTCTGGCTGAAAGATAAACTTGCCTTTTATATTTGCCCAGTCAACACAATGTTCTGTGAAGGCTAAAATTCAGTGACATGAAGACTTTTGTGACTTCAAGGCTATTTCCACCAGACATGCTTATCTTGCAAAATGTCCACAGCTTTAACATGCATACTGTGCTCAATACCTACCTTTCACTGCAGTGGGGGCAGCTGATGATGCTGGCCTTGAAGTGCTTATTTTGTGGCTTTTCTGTTTCAAGGATAGTGGATGTCTCATCTTAATAGATGACAGGGGAGGCAGGTGGCATCCTAGAATTGGGAAGCCAGAGATCACCTGCCTAGTGATTCACATCACAGCTTCATGCCTGGTTCAGGGCTGGCTACAAAGGAGCTTGCTAAACATCCAATGATATCAGTCCTGACCTTGGACACATGATGTGTGCCTCCAGAGTCCAAGATTTTTAAGGGTCCATAGGTGATTATGATATGGAGTCAGGACCGTGAACCACTGCTAAGTCCAGTTGCTCACCCAATACGTCAATTCCATCAACATATATCTTCCAGACCCCACTAAAACTTTCTGGGCTTGTGGGCAAAATAGTCATAGGGATAGACCACTGCAGATACATGTAACTGGGTAACAAAAAGCAAAACAGAACACAACAAACCAGCAGCTTGGCTTTACAAATGTAACATGCCTAAAAAGGAAAAAAAGAGTTGAAGGTAATTTAATGGGAGTATAAGAAAGCTTAAGGCTACTGAGTGAACAATCACAAAGATTGGGAAGAACTTCACAACAAGCAGTACAAAGTCAAAATCCATAGTCAAACTGACCCAAGAGGAACCCACCTAGCAGTCAAGAAATCCGCATGGTTCCTCATGGCTTGCTGGGTGCAGCAATGTGAGGCCACGTTATATTCAGCCATGGTTACTTAAGGTGCTAAACATCAGGTTGGGGAAAGTCAGGCTCAATCCCACACGATGTCTATGCTCCCCTGCAGCACTCTGCTAGTGGTCAGTTGAGTAAACCTAGGTCACATTTGGAATTATGTGTCGTAGCATAACAGACTGAAATCAGTCTTTCAGACAGCATTTCTTCCAAGTGTTTATCCTGCGTCTGCTTGAATGTATCAGCCTGAGACAGCCCATTCCACTTTTAGAGAGCTCTAATAATTAAGAGCTCTTCTGTATGTGGAGCTAAAATTTGTCTCTCTGTAGTGCCTACCCATCTACGCATGTCTAATTAGGTTTCCACAAGATAGAGAGCTTGTCAGATATTCAGATATTTACCAGGTGACACACTCCCTGACTTTTCCCACACTCCTCACATGCCCTGCTACTAAGTCTCTGATCACTCAGCTCATGTGCCTTAAAATGCTTAACCAATTTGATGCCCAGAATTTTTGACCACAGCACTTCAGATCTGGCTACAAAAGAGACCATCAGCTTTTTTGAGCTAGATGTCCTGTGTCGGTAACGACAGAGCACAGTGACTGGGTTTTGGCAGTCAAATCACAGCTTTGGGTCGTATGGTACTGGCTGTCACCCTTTCCTTTACTCCAGATTGCTTTCTAACCCAGAGATGCACAGAAACCCAAGCAAGGCCTCCAGGGCACCTGGTGGAAGGCTGACAGTCTTTATCAGGTCTCACCTTCCCTGTCCTCTATGTACCTCCCTAGACAGCAGCTATTTGCCATATCACACTCCCTCAAAATTTATTCCATTGTAACCACATCATATTTTAGACCAGTATCTGTTGGACTGGTATGTCCCTGGAAATATCCTTATCTTTCTCACATGGAGAACTTCTTATGCTTCTGAACCAAACCCAACCTCCAGTTACATCTTGTCAGGTTCCAGGGTACCCATTCTGTTCACAAAAGGAGCCCTGGTAATCTAAAAGGCCTAGGCACATTTTTAGCATGCTGTCTGTTAAATTACACCTCCACAGGTAGGATATTTTTGAAGGTGGTGTCCAGTACACGAACATCGGATAATATATTCATCCTTACAAAACTTTATGATGTCAGATTTCTCTACCACAGTCCCTGTGGTTCTGGACTATTATCCAACCTATTTGTTACACTCTCAGATCTTTATCACCTACCAATATAACTTTCATGGCAGCAATAGCTTTTTCTAAATCATTAATAAAATTGTGGAAGGGAAAAAAATCAGTGACAGGTCCTCATGGCATTATGTCCCTAGAAACTTCCACCCATGTGCATTGATCACTCTCTCTGGGTATTGTAGTTTAATGAGATTAGCAACCTATAAAGTAGCCACCTACAAATACTCTGACAATTACATGAATCATTAAGGCCCTGAAAAAAGTAAGGAAAATCTAAGAAGTAGTAACAGATCAGAGGGAAAAAAAGGAGACATAACAGCTAAGCACAACATGGTATCCTGGATTGGGTCCTGGAGCAGAAAAAGGTTATTAGTTGAAAAACTGGTGAAATATAAATTAAGTCTGTACCTTACTTAATGCTGTTATACCAGTGTTCCTTCTTAGTTTCAGTAAAAGGTCATGGTTATGTAACATGTTAGCATTAGAGGTAGCTAGGGGGAAGGAATATGGTACTCTCTGTACTATCTTTCAAGTCTTACGTAAATCTGAAATTGTTTCAAAAGAGTTTCAAAAGTTTGAAATGAAAATATTTTTGAAAAAAGAAAACACAAACACTTTTCAACTCATCACTTCTAAATTGTTTTATTTATGAACTCGAGGTTATTTACTTCTCTGGTTCACTGATTTTCTCCAAAGATCTAGCTGTTAAACAATGACATGCTGCTCCTTAAAACGGTTGCTAATTAGAAGAGTGGTGATAGTCTTTTCCCCAGCCTTTCATCATAGGAACTATTGTTTGTCTGTTGAGTTCTATGGAAGAGTCTGACCCTCTGCTGTACTCATAAACAAAATGACTGTATGATGATGCGGCCTTGGCGACCTTTTGTGTTTGTTTTTGCATATTTGCTCTGTTTTCTAAATTAACTTTATATTTAAAAGCAGTTTTCTGATCACAGTAAAATTAAGAACATGGTTGGAGATATCCCGTACATCCTCTTGTCCCACACTCTCCCCCAGTGGTACATATTTTGAACATCATTTTCACCTGAACTCTATAATCTACATTAGGTTAATTCTTGTTGTTGAACAGGTCAATGACAGCCCATGTATGTCTGCATACATCCTATGGGTTTGGGTCAATGTGTTCAGATCTGTGCCCACACTGTATTGTTATAAAGGCAGTTTCCTTGTCCTACAAACGTCTTCTGTGCTCTGCCTACACATTCATACCCTCCCTAACTCCTGGAAACCATTACTCTTTTCACTTTATCCCTAACCTTGACTTTTTCTGGAATGCCATAAAGTGGGAACCATATAGACATAACCTTATCAGAGTGGTATCTGCAGCTCTGTAATACTCAGCGCTCCTCTAAGTTTCACCCTGGCTTGATAACTCATTCCTTTTTAGTGCTGAGTGCATTGTCTGGAGATATCACCGTTTGTTTGTGTTGGGGTTACTTTGGGTCTGAACTGTCTATGTGTCTGCATTTTCTTTTCTCAATGGCTACATTTTTTGGGGAAGCAGAGTTTTTTGAAGCATGTACTAATTTGAGAAACACTTTAAATACTAAAATTAGAAGAATCACTTCCTTCTTATAGTCCAAACTAAAAATGAATTTCCCTATTGTGCAAAAATATTACACCACTAACCATCTCCCTGCCAAACATTACTCAAAACACTGCTACAATCACTTTACATCCTATGTGGACTGGGTTATAATCCTATGTACTAAGCATGGTATAATCAGGACCATTCCCATGTTGACTACAAAGTTGCCCCAATAAATGCTGTAAACACTTTTCTGAAATCAGACCCATTGTGTCTGTAGCAATTGTTGGCTAACTGGCCTAGTAAAAAGTGTTAGACTGATCTAATGTGATTTGTTCTGTACAAACTCTATTACATATCATTTTCTAAAAGTACGTGAGATGACTCCCCTGTTTGTTAGTTGGATTGCAAGCTAAGACTCAGACAAGTGTAAGAGAACTGCAACTAATTGCTTCCTAATTGTCAGACTCCCACACTATGTTCAGGAAAGCACAATCACAACGCTCATTTCAGAATTGCTTCTATTTACCTGCGTTTTCATCAAAACCAAACAATTAAGAAATTTTCTCTCCAGAAGACTTCTAATATGCAAATTTCCATTATCTTTAACCTCACAGTGTGAGGTGACTTTTGTTTTCTTAATGAGTCCTGTAATGTGGCTGTGGACATGCATTAATCCAGCCTGACGAGCAGAACACAGGCCCCTGGGGACAAGAGTCAAGGATTCTCCTGTCTCAGTACACAATCTAGTAAGTTCAGGATGTAGCCATAATGGTCCAAGAGTCAAAAAGGACAAGAAAATCTATTCTTTCTAAATCATAGGGATTAGGTATTATTTACATTTTAATGTAACCATATTATATAGACAAATGAAAATGTAGCAAGTTGGTTGACAACTTGAATGGTAGACTTTAGAAATGATGCCTTTTAGTATGCCAAAGACTGTGCTTTCAAGCTATTACTCCATTTGAAATAATGGAATTATTATCCCTTTTCTACAGAAGAGAACACTTGTTCAGAAATATAAACTTGTCCTAGATGACCACAGTGGTAAAGTGGTTGAATTCATCCATTTGCTGTTTGTTGCTATAATGAACTACCTGGGGCAGGCTACTTTTATAAAGAAAAGAAGCTTACTTAGTTCATAGTTTTGGAGGTCCAAGGGCAACGTGCTGGTCTCTGCTCAGTTCTGATGGGGCCCTTCTTGGCTTCACTGAACCATGGCACGGCAAAGAGGGGCAGGCAGAGTAGCATGCATAAGGGGAAGAAAATGCACTGGCAAACATGAGCCCAGAGAGCAGCTGGGGTCCCATGGACCTCTGTTGACCTATGAACTTCCCACTAGGCCTACCCTCTTAAAGATATCATGACCTCCACACCATCACCACACCTAGGTCCAATCCTCTAACACAGAGATCCTTCAAACCACATTCAAACCACAGCAGAGGCCAAGCTGGGACATGGAGCGTGCTTGAACCATGTGGTGGGTGACAAAGACTTCATCCTATCCTTATTCCTCTCTCTTTGGCTGTGGATTCATCTGAACTACTGAGTAATACAGTGGCAAGCTAATCCTTCTGTAGTGAGAGCCAGATGAAGAGGTTCTCATATCCCATCAACAAAATCTTTCAAGTTCATACTTCAATACATATATTGGTCTACATTCACAAATTATGCACTTGTGGTGCTACAATAACATAATAAGTATATAATAAAAGATACCAAGTAAGAAAAGAATACTATAAAAATTTAAATATACACTAATATGTACTTCTCCCAACCCAGTGAGTCATCTTATTTACCCCTCCGATCTATATCCACTCACACAGAGGCTTTCCTTTGCCAACACTAATTACCTACGTGCTATCTTGGTAAATTCTTATGGAATTACTTGGAACAAGTATTTTTACATCAGGGCTTATGATTTCAAATGCAGTGCTGTCTCCGTTCACACATTTCATTTGTCCCACGATTCTGGGGAAGATGGCTGGGGTCATGCTCATCACCCCCTGTGGAGTACACAAGCAAAAGCAAAATTTTGCCAAATGCTTCTGTGTGTAAACCAAATTGCTCATGAACAGAAGCGCTCATGAACCGAGGCATGCCTGTATAATTAATGTCACTGTGGGTGACATGAAGGGCACATGACTTTTGGAGGTGATCAAAGGGTAGAAGTCAAACCTAATTCAATCCCATCCTACAACTGTGCTAAAAACCCGCCACCTCCCAACAGCCTCCCTAGCCACATGCACCCCCTGTGCATGGAGGGGGCTTCTAAATCATAGAGCCCCTGCTGGATATCACAGTGCAGTGTAATATTTCCAAACTCACATCCATCACCTGTTTTGTGGACTGACTATGGATTTGCATTACATGATTGAAATGTTAAGAGCCAAGTCTAAATTTTGCAAGGGAAAGATTCTTTTTTCTTTCATGAGAATCATTTCCATTGTTGCTAGGATGCTGAATGTTTAGTGAGAACATGTTCCAGACAGTCGCTTCCCACTTTAAACTCCCAGCACCACGTGGAGGGAGAGTTCTGCAGGAGAATAAGATGCTCTTGGTGCCACAATTTGTTAAGGCAGGAAGGTATAGCAAGGCAATTACACTACAGAGCTTACTGTGGAAGAGTGAGTGTCCTTATAGGGGACTAATTAGGTGTTGCTTTGTATTGTTTTAATTCAGTGTCTACCAGATTATGTTTAGCAGAGTTCAAGGATGGTACCTGCTACAGGGACAAGATGGGGTGGAAAGAGAGCAGTGAACCGGCGGGGAGTGCTCCAGCCCCTTCTCTAGCCAGAGCAGCTCTTCTCTGACCTGCTTCCTGTGTTTGGGGATGCTTACAGGTTCCATTCAAACAACAGTCTATTTGCAAATACATCACCAAAGACCGAACACATGTTGAACAATTTCAATATTCTCTTTACAGGCGAAAGATAAAAGTTTTCTATGGTTCATTTTTAAAACTTGCAGCAAGAAAGTGAGGCCAAAATCAAACGTGGTACGATTCCCAGAGCAAAGAATAATGAAAAGAATTCAAAGAAGTACTCATTTTATAGCTTGCACATATGCTTCAAATGAGTGCTGGGCACTCAGATCGTCCAAAGTTAGAATTTTAAGAGGAAATGTAAAAACTTAATCCCTGCTACAGATGACCTCAGTGATAAAGTCACTCAGCCCAGTGTGTGTCTGCGACTTCGTGTAGCCACACTGGAGGACTGATAAGCGAGCAGTTGGGGTTCTGAACTCAGAATCACTGATTATCCATCAGTCTGGAGACTTTGCAAGAAAAATCAAAACAGATACATCTTCTACTCTGTGTGTGTGTGGGGGGGGCATTATAAGAATTAAAACACACCAAAAAATCCAGTGTGTTTGCTCTGAAGGATTTCCTTGGGAAATAGATTGGTGGCAAAGTGTCATTTTCAGTGAAGTGTAACATTTCGTCCCATCAATACTGACTGTCCTTCCACATGGGCCTGGTTAGCCTTTTGCTATAGGCAAGACCATGAACATTCAGACACAGGTATCTGCAACAAAGCACAATGGCGAGCAGAGATGGACAGATGTTGCTTTGACAAAAGTCAATGGTTCTAGTGCCTAAATTTCAGAGGAAACACTGTACTCAGTCAACTTGGTTCCAGTTAATCCTCTGACTAGATAATCCACACCAGATAACACCTCCAACTAAGTAGGTCTATCCACAGCTCATTGCATCTCCCAAATCTTTGCCCTTATTCTAACTCATTCCTCTTTGCTTTTACCCAAACCATCTTCATTCATCTAGAAATACCTCAAATTCACCCCTCTTCTTTAATCAGTTCTATTTATAGTAATTCTTCTCATTTCCAAATTACCCTGTTCATTCAACAAATATTTATTGAGCATCTACTATGTGTCATGCACTGTTGTCCTCGCTGTGGATGCACCGTTGATCAAGACAGAGACAAGTTCTTGATCTTGTTGAGGTTAAAATACTGGTGGGAATACAAGTACAATCACAATAACAACAACAAACAGAGATGCATACACACAAATATACACATACATTTTCATTTACATAGTGTGAGTTCAGAAAATAGAGCTCTAAGGAAATACAAAGCCAGCTAACAGAAACCCATACCATCCACTGTCAGTGCCCCTCAGTTCCCATATGAAACCTTGCATCCTGACTTACCTTTTAATCTGTGACTATTTTGTGAGGGTTTTGAGAGAGAGCTATACTGTGTGTCATCTGCAGTGCCCAGCTCAGGTCTTAAAACAGATGTTCAATAAATATTTGTTGAATTCCCTCAATTAAATGAAATCTATTTGCCCGCATCATGGAGAGGGATTTCAATCTGCTCCTGACTAATGGGCTGGCTTAGACCCCACAAGCAGATGAGAAGCTTTGGGAACGGTTGCAGCTGTCAGAGTGACAGATGCTAATTTAGGTCACAGAAATTTTGTTTTGAAATATGTGTAGTTGATCGATGTAATACTGTCACTATACTGTGATGGGTCCTAAGGTAAAATCCTCACAGCTTCTCCATTTTCTAGAACACTCCTGACTCCATAGATTCTTGTTTCTTTCAAAATAAAGTTTGTAATTATTGTTACTATAGCCTTAAATGTATAATTCAGAATTCTTGATATTAATAAATCCATAAACCACAGGGGAAAAACTGAAGAAAACAGCGCCTGTAGGAGCATCTGTCTGGAATGTTATGGCTTCCTCACACAACAAAAGCTGAATGGCTTCTTCCCTACACCGCTCTTTGCCCTGTGCATAATTTACACTCCCAGTAAGTCAGTCTGTTGACCTTCTTTGAGTGTGCATCACCACGGGGCCGATCTAGGTGAATGAGGTAGAAATGCACACAGTGATGAAGGCCCACACTGTCCCTGGGGTGGTAACCAGCTGGGCACCGTGCTGACCTTCCTCAACTGCCACCTCTAGAGTTGACAAGGCAGAGCACCCTTCCAGGGTGACCTCATACGTGGTTGCAGAGAACCGAATGTGTGACCTGGAGTCAGACAAAGGGAGATTCAAATCCTATTTCTGCCACTCACTGGCCAGCTACCCTGGTCCAGATTCTGTCTATCTGTCTGTCTGTCTGTCTGTCTCTCTCTGTCATTGAATCTGACTTTCCTCTTTGTATAAAGGGCATAACGAGAACACCCTTTTAGAGTAGCTGTGCGCATCACATGAGATAAGGTCTATAAATGCTTCATATCTCATACTGAAGACTTACATGTCACTGTTTTTAATATTATCTTTCTCCCTTATGATCACCTTGTGCTAAACATTAAAATACAAACTCTAAAAAGATACCTTCCAGGATTTCAAGAAACTCATTGTCTACGTCTAGAAGGTGAGGGACAAATACAAGTAAACAATTCCAACAAGAAAATGAACAGAAAGCAATAATAAGGGATATCTGGAGCCCTCTGGGAGCTTGGAGGAACAATGTCTAATTCATGGGGCATGTAACAGCTTCCCAGTGACAGTTACACACGAGTTCAAAGGGGCAGACAAAGTTCAGGAGTGGTGGGAATGGAAGGGAAGTCCAGCAAGGGGTACGGGACGAGCAGGAGCATGGGCACAGGCATCAGAGTGTGTAGAGGGAGCTACAAGCCGTTCAGTGCCGCTGCCCAGAAGCCCAGAGGGGGATGAACACAGAGCGGTACTGGGAAGACGGGTGGGAAGCAGCTCGTGGGGGGAGCTTGTGGAAGCAAGTCATGGTAAGGATCCTGAAACCCACCCTGCAGAGGATTGGTAGAAAAATGCAACTAAAGCATTAAAGGAAAGAATTGATACCGCTGTATTTAAACAAAACACATCACACTGGTGACGGTGTGAAAAAGGGGTTGGACGAACGTGTGAGGAGCTGGAGAGACACTTAAATAAGATTCTAAACTAGGGCATGGTTGTCAGCTGTCAGGAGGAATTCAGGAATAAAGAGGTGATTAGGTAGGGCTAGATGCAGAGAGGAAAATGTCCAGGAGAACTCACAGGCTTCTACCTACGGGGTGAAATAAAATGAATTTAGAAGTCCAGGGAAATTGTGACAGGCCTTGGACCTTCTGTGCTTCAAGGTCCTGAAGTTCCCTACAGTTATGAGAGGGTGTAGCGGGAGTGGAGGCTGGCAGTGGATGCCAGAGACTTTGGCGTTTCAGCTCCATAAGCAGCAAGGTGCCCTGTAGTACGGAGTAGGGGATCAGCCTTCCCAAGCGTGAGATCGACGCAGGGTAAATGCGTGCCTGTGTGATGTGGCGTCAGGTGCCTGGGGACACCAGCACATCCCTCCGACTTCCACCTGGGCTGTGAACTTACGGGAAAATAACAGCCCGGCGGAACAGGACCAGGGCTGCAGCCTTGTACTAGGACCAGTGCCACGGTTGGAGCAAGACGTTATCTCCCGGGTGCCCAGCACTCTGGAAGAGAGCTTAAGGACTGAGAGGGTTTGTTCGCAGGGGCACCGCTCTTCCCTCGCCCTGTACCTGTCAATCCCCTACCACCTCCAGGGATGCGGATATTAAGTGCTCTCTAATTTATTATCCCTTCGCCTCCTAGCGGACCACACTATTAACCGTTCTGACCTCCGCGGCCAAGTGCTCCTCTTCCCTGATGCAGGGATCAATGCCCATAAAATAGCTTTCTCCTGAGAAGTTTCAAGCACCTCAAAACTCATCTGGGCGGATGAGCAGCTTAAACCGCTCCCAGAGCCTCGATGTGGTTAAGACCGGAGTGTCTAGGGCGTACGGTCGTCATTGATTCCTGAGATGGGGACACAGAAAACAGAGACTCAGCCCCTGGGGGATACAGCTTACTGCCTTTCTGCAGTCACCTGCGGAGGGGCAGCTCAGCGCATCTACCCACGCCCCACCAGACAAAGCCAAACTGTGCTAGTCTTCCATCCCTGTGCACCTTTGCAAGTAGACTCATCAAATAGTTCTGACTTTTGGCTGTAAAAGGCATTCTTACTGAAGAGGTGTGTGAATGTTTCTGATTTGGCTAATAAAATAATGTGGCTAGAGGGAGAGGTGCTTGTACATAACATCAAGGGGCTATGTAAATTGCAGGAGTTTTATACTTGCTTATGGGTGACTTCAAAATCATATATATATATATATATATATATATATATATATATATATATCTGTTTAAAAAAGAAGAGTTTGCATGCTGGGCATGGTGGTGCATGCCTGTAATCCCAGTACTCGGGAGGCTGAGACAGGAGGATCCTTGTGAGTTCAAGGCCAGCCTGGGATACAAAGTGAGCTCAAGGCCAGCCTGAACTGCATAGTGAGACCCTGTCTCAAAAAGACGAAAAATAAAATTAAAAATTAAAAAAAAAAGAGTTTGCATACTCCTAGATCTAGGAATAGTGCTTGCCTCATCTTCTAGCAAAAATGTCTACAGGAATATGTGATCAAATACAGAAGAGATTGGGTGCATTCTGGGTGGCATGGCCTTAGACTATGTGATCAAATACAAAGGTTATTGAAACCACGAACAGAATAGAAACCCATTCAAGACCCATTAAGTTTGCAATACTGGGGAAGTGAAACCATTTATGATGATATTTTAAAGAACATTCTCCCCACATAGCACCTACAAGGATGGAGACAAGTTCAAATTATTTTTGACTCCGGGCCTATCATTCTTACAAGATAACTGGACAGATTCCGTCTCCCTTCCTTCTGACTCCCTTCTTGGCTATTTTAGGAAAATAAGAGTCAGCCCTGGATGTACAACTAACAGACACTTTGACATATATTTAATCACCTGTGACTGTCTCGGGTAGTCAAGTGATTTTGAAGGAGTGTCCCCAACCTTCCACCTGTAAAAGTGTAAATGAAAAGCACAGGGGCATTGCTCACAGGCTATTTCCGGCAGGCCATGCAGAATCCCAGCACAGAGATCGCTTGCAGTTTAGAAAACCTCAGTCGCCACCGAGTGTATTTTCCATGGATGTATTTTCTGGATGCTTTTTTTTTTTGGAATCAATTTCAAGGCAAAAGTCTGAGGTTGGAGGCAGAAAATGGAGAAAATCCTGTAGAAACAGCCGTGTTAAAGATACAGTTACTTCCCGGTAGGAACTATGAGAGGAGAACACTGACAGCTCACTTACACAGAGCAACCCATGTTGGATTCTGTGAACAGGGACTGAGGGAACCTATACTAAGCACATTTGCAAACAGAAGATAGTGCCACTGTTAGCATTTTCGCTTTTGTCTTTTAGACTTGAGGTCTCGCTTTTCAAATGAAAACAAGTTTGTGAGTGTTCATACCCCATGGAGGATATGCTGCTAATCCCATCTCAATAACACTTGCAAAATTAACTTTTTCCAGGTTACACTGCAAAGAGCTTTATGTCTGTACAGAATAGTCACCGTTTTATGACCCATTGTTGTCTAAAATCTACAGATTTTGGCATGAACTTACAGGGCTCAAGGTTTGGTCCAACAATGTAGAAGTGATATGAAATAGAAAACTAAACCAAAGCCATTTTGTGTTCTAGTGCCATTTTAAAGCTTAAGTTTCTGTTTCCTTAAGTTTGTTTCTTGTAAATATTGTCATAGTTACCTAACTCAATACCACCCCATGCTCTGTCCTAAGACCGCTTGTCCCCTATGTAAAATGTCAAACACCTTTTTTCCTCTGTCAAAAGCTAAGCGCATGCTTTGTAATCTTTCTATAGCTGCAATAAATCATAGCAGCACCACCACCCCCCATAGACCCAAAACTAGACCCGAAGCTAAGACTGTATAACTATTCTCCCCTTCCGTCCTTTGGGGTCGGTGCTCAGTCACGTACTGGGCACCCACCACAGGCCCTCAAGAAACTTGCTTGTCTCTGCATCTGGCCTCCACTGGTGACTCAATTACATAAGCGCCTTTGCTCCAACAGAAGCCTTTGAAGACTTGAAAAGTCCCATTTAGAACTAAGTGTCTGCAGTCTTTCAGTTCTGTCACAGAATAAAAAGTGACAGGTAACCAGGTTCCCTTTCTTGGCCAGCTAAACCTGGTTAGGCTGAAGATGCTAATTAAGCTGTGGTGGTTATGGAATAGAACTCCAACTTTTGATACTTCTTTATAGAGTTAAATTAATGTCTTGAGGTTGAAAACCTTTTACATTAGAACACAAAAGACTGATTGTGCTTTTTATTTTATTGTTTTATTTTGTTTTAATTAGACTCAACATTTAATTAGCTATTTTCTGCATGCCAAAGTACAAGATACTAATGAATTGTGATAACCCATAGGCTAACCATAGGGAAAGAGAAAAGAACATTGTGTTTAGTGTTAAAAATGCAATGCAAAATAACGTTAATTATAAAATTATCTGTAATGTATGTGTAAAAATTACTACATGCAGTTTTATAATTATTGACATAATAAGGTAATTATCTTTAGGAAATAGTACCTTACACTCAAGAACACTAAGGGATCCTGTTAAAAGTTGCCGGCAATTCCTCAGAGGACTCATATGTTAACAAAAGGTGAAAGATTTATACAATCTGAAGAGAAACCAGAGTATAGGACTCATATCTAGAATATATGAAGAACTCAAACAAATTAGACCTCCCAAGTAAAAGACCCAATCAAAAATGTCAGGTGAAATGAATGGACACTTCACGGAAGAAGTACAAAGGCCAAAATGCTCAACAAAGCTGGCCATCAGAGAAATGCAAATTAAAACAATGAGACTCCATCTCACTCCAGAAAGAATGGGGGGTATAGCTTAGTGGTGGAGCATTTGACTGCAGAAATAATAGATATCATCAAAAAATCAAACAATAACAAATGCTAGAGAGGCTTCTGGGATAAAGGAATATTTCTCCATTGTTGGTGGGAATGTAAACTAGTACAATCACCATGGGAATCAGTATGACGATTCCTCAAAACACTAAAACTAGAAATTCCACTTGACCCATCTGTTCCCCTTTCAGGTGTTTTCCCAAAAAACTTAAAGACACCATATTACAGAGATACATGCATACCCATGTTTATTTTATGGCAGCACAACTTCTGATAGCTGACTCTGAGAAGCAGCCCATATGTCCATCAACAGTTGATTGGATAAAAAGGTGGTATTTACACACAATGGAGTACTACTCTGCCATAAAGAAGAATAAACTTCAGTCATTTGTAGGAAAATAGATGCACCTTGAGACTATAATGTTAAGTGAAAAAAATCACACATGCAAGTTTAAATATCACATTTTTTGTCTTATATGAGAAACCCAGAGTGAAAATAAAGAGCAAAATAAAAAATAGATAACAGGAAGTAAGAAGCTAGATTATTCTCAGAAGGTAAGGGGTCAAGAGATGGAGGAAGTAGGGAAGGAGGGAAGGGGTAAGGGATGAAGAAAAGGAACTGGGATGTGCTATGCACAAGTACTAGCTCCCTACGAGGAATGTAAGCACTAGGTATCACACATGTACTATTAAACTAAAATATTTTTTAAAAACCATACAGAGATGGGGGACGGGAGGTAAAAAAGGGAAGGAGGAGATGAAAAAAGCCTACAGCTGTGCCGGGTACAAGTACCAACACCCCACGCGGAGTGTAGTCATCATGTTCTGCAAAGGTGGACTAATAACAATTTTTTTAAATATAAGAAGAAAAGCCTCTACTGTAGAATACAGGATCTCCATCAGTATGCCCAGGTAGTCTTCCCCATTAAACACATGAATGAGTTATTTTAAACTAGCTTCTTGCTGGTTGATCTTTGACAGCAGTCTTCAGGTTTTTTACTGATGTGTCTCCCTAAAATAAATATGAAATGCTGGCTATCCCTCCACATTATTTTAGGCAATCTAAGCCATTTCAATAGTAGCTTACATAGTTTCCATGACATAATTTCCAGCACTTATAAGTAGCAAGTGTTGCACTGCATTTTAAAATATATACGATGGAATCTAAATACCAAAGTGTTTTGATAGCCACCTTCACCTACGTAACTGATGTCTGAATACTCTTGAGTGGTGGGCATTTCACATAATACTTTGCCTTGGTGAAGTTTTTCTGTTACTCTTTCTTCACATAATTTGACCCTGATACAATATAATGTTATGTTTGAAAACATTTTTACCCTATTATATTTCTTTGCTTATATCTTAAAACTGGATTATATGAAAAATTTTTTTATAAAAACAAAGCTCTAAGTAGTAAATTATATTTTCATAATAATTATTAGTCACGCTTAGCTGATCAAAGAAATATAACTATGTTTCAAATTCTGAAATGTAATTAGTAGCAAAATGCTATTGAGAATCCAACCTCTTACTGCAGTAGTTTTATTCTTGACTCACATATGCTTAAATGAATATTTTAAGCCCTGAACTAAAACAGGATTCAACGTCAGTTCAATCCTAATTATCTTTTAATGCATATAAATACTAAGGAATAATTCAATGGAAATAAATTGATTTTGGTTCTAATAGTTATTCAGATTCTGATCCTGTAAGTTAGATGCCAAAAATCACACAGTAATCTATCATCAACAATTATTTTTTCATGATAGTTCATGACCATTCAAAAGATCCTCCTTGATTTTGTTGACAGCAAAATATTGCAAAGTCTGACTTACAAAAGTGCGCATCACCAAGTTATTAAAATGACTTTCAGTTTTGGGGAAACATAGCAAACCATAAAAGCCTTACAGAGACTTTTTAAATGATTATTAGTTATTAATTAAACTCATTAAAGTCTTTCTCTTGGAGGTATTGTATGAGCCAACTTTACTATTGCTCGGACACAATATCTGACACCCACAATTTAGAGGAAGAAGTGGTTTATTTGTCTTATGGCTTCAGAGGATTCAGACCATGGTTGGCTGGCTTCATGTCAGAAACATCATGGTAGGAGGGCACAGTAGAGCAAAGCTACTTAAATCATGCGGCTGGGGGCAGAGCAGGGGAACAGTGCCAGACAGGAAGAAGTGAGAGACTACATATCGACCTCAAGTCATGCCGTTATTTCCCACCAAGTTATACCCAGAAGTGTGCTGTACTAATGCCTCAGGCAGTTCTCACACCATCAAATTGACAATCCATCTCATGTCATAGGCATCTTGCTTGTACCTCTTTAAAACTGGGTGAAACTGGAAGCTGTACATTTTAAGATTTCTCCCATTGTCTACAAACAAAGATATTTATCTTCTTGACAATCTTTCATTTATAAGTTTAAGAGAGGATAGCAAATAGACAATACTTGGTAATAGGTAGGTAATTTCATAGTTGGAAGATTATTAAGTATATAATTATAAGTATGACAGAATTGGAAGAGCATGTCAGAATCAGCAGGGAAGAGACTGGTCCTATTTAAATACTGCTGGCTTTCTAAAGTGCTGCCTATTGTATGCTAGATTGCATTGAAAGAAAATTTTATTCTGTACTTAGAAATTAACAGCTATAAACTGCAAGAACAGGGCTTAAAAGTGAGTGTGTATATTCATCACTGTTCTTAAGTGCATTCTTTACAAGAGAACCCACACATACTTTGGTTAATTTAATCTACATCGTATAAATAAAATGAATTAGTAGTGAAAAAGTTGAAAATGACAGTGCACAGTGTATTCCTAACTCAAAATAAAAAGAGAAAAAATACAGATTTACAAAATCACACTTTTCTTTGTAAGAGGTCCAGAAATTATTTCACCAACCATTCTAAACAAACGTTGACGAAAAACTAGCCCTGTATACATTTCATTACATTAAGATATAATGTTATTTTTTTGGAAAAGGAACTTGTTTTTACTTCCCTCTCTTTGAAATCATGCAAAATATCCAATTAAAAGTGTTCGCTTGCTCTTCTCTTATTACTGGAAACTGTGAATATTTCAAAACAATGTGCTTCATGAACAATTAATATTCCCAAGCACCCGTGCTATGTATCTTAAATATCCTAAGATAAATTGATACGGTGCGTGTGTATCAGAGTCTCCCTAAGAAAAAACATGACATGCATGGCAAGGAATTGATTTTGCAGACGGTGGAGAGCTGAATGGGCCAACAGGATCCCCTAAGTTACCTCAATGTATAGCCAAAGAGCACCCGCTATCCAAGGCAAAGGTTGGAATTATCGCAGCTCAAAGTCCCACAGGCTGTGACTCGGACTGTGAAAGGAGCACACCTCAGCTGCTGCTAGTACTTCCGAGAACAGGCCAATGAGCTGGCTCAAGAAGTTGTGAAAGGAGCTGGAGGCCGGAACCAACTGCCACTGTCAGGCCAGGGAACCATTGCTGGGATCATAGTGAAAAGGACCAAAAAAAAAAAAAAAAAGCATCCCTACTGCAGAAAGAAGGCCAAGGGCAAAGAAGAAATGTGTTAGGGTTGCAGCCCAGCCCACTGAGTTATGACTGAGGGAGAGATTTGCCGCTGAAAGGAAATGACTTACAAAGTGACTCTGGGTAAGGCTGGGCCCTGAGACTGTCACCTAGGTGACAATGGCTGCCTCCCTGGTAGGCATCCATATTTCATTGTTTTTTCCCCTCTGGTATTACAAGTCCTGGTACAAAGTCCAGTACATAGTAGGCACTTAAAAAATATTTATTAAATCAATACATAAATGGAATCCAATCATAGTTCTGATTGCAAAGCCCATGATTAAAATTTTTTTACAACACTCACTGCCTTTGAGAGGGGATTAAGCCACAGAGAATCTCTTCTTATTTTACAAATTTGCCAACAAGCAGCTGTAGCAGCCCATGTTGTGTAGTTTTCCAGTGATACGACATGGACAGTAACTAGCGACTTCTATCTAGTCTGCTTCTTTTCACATCAGAGAATGGAATTTTATCTGATGACTATATCATTATAAAATCTTTACACACAGACACAGCCGGGGTTTTATTTTGTGCTAAAACTACAAATAAAATGGAGAGCTCACTGTTAGAGGAATCTCAGGAATGTTTCAGACATGCTTAGAGAACAATACATGTTTAATGCTCTGCAAAGACCTATAAAAAGTTCAATGATATCAGAGGCAATAAGTTGTGAATGAGTCACAGGGATTCAGCTTGTTCCCGAGAACCTGCTAGTTTCTCCTCTCTGTCCTGAGCCCTGCACCACTGTACAGGAGCGTCAAAGCCTGAGACATGAGAGCAATTCAGATTTGCATTGTTACAATGAGGGAGAAAACCAAGAAAGTTGCCAGATTAAAAATAAACTCATTCCATACAACCCACTGACAATCCTCTGGGGTACGCGTGTTTTAGCTCTAAGCAGGTAAGCATTTAGATTTTTGCTATCAGCCCGGATAAGCTTCAATAACTTCTTTAAGGGATGTGCGCCAAATACTCTACAAAATTCCGTGGCAGTAAGAGCAGTCAACCAGTCCTTGAAACTTTGGATTCTCCTCTAAAAAAAAATAACTCTTATTTTCCCAGCACAGAAATTTCAAGCTTCTTTACTTGCAGCAGTAGTTCAACTGACATTCTTTAATGCTGAGTAGAATTCAACAGCATTTCTTTGGGAACCTGTGCCTGGTCTATTAAAACTTGTCCTGGGCTGGGGATTTAGCTCAGCGGCAAAAGCGCCTGCCTGGCAAGCGCAAGGTTGTGAGTTCGGTTCCTGGTACCAGAGAAAACCGCCCCCCCCCCAAAAAAAAACAAAAAACCTGTCCTGATTTCTCTCACGTTACCTTGACATTCAAGGCCATGAAATGATGCTGTATATTCCTGAGGCTCCTTTTGGCAAAAGTTGAACATTAATGAAGTTTTCATTCTGAGTGTCATTGACTGATTTATTCTATTTTCTGGAAGAAAAAGCTGATTTTTGCCCTATACTCAGTTTGGAGTGATGTGTTTTTCTTTCTCCACTTCTGAGGTTGTCTGATTATACACTCCCTGGATTTCCAATCCAGGCAAATGAGGCACTAGGTTATTTCACATTTTGGTTATATCTACAGTGGATTTTATGACAGTTTTGGTATTAAAGTCAGAGTTTCACTTCAAGAAATGAAGTGTTGGCATTTGAGCTGGAAAAGCTTAGGCAGGGGATATTTTTGCACCCTGTGGAGTAATGAATGTTACACCAACATATGGCTTCAGACATGAGCGTCCCCTCCTTTGAGCCCTTCTGTGGGGAAGCCCCAGGGCACACCATTTGGAACCGTGCTGCCTAAGCAAAGCTGACTTTTAGATCAGAATGGGTAATGAATATCACAGCCACCGAGCCTTCCAAAAGCAATTTTTATTCCTCTCTGATTCTCACAATACATATACTTTCTTTTGTGTTGCTTTTGTCTTCTCATTAGTCAATGACTCTTTCATTTTCTTTCTTTTTCTTTTTTGCTTTAGTTCTCCTCTGCGTGAACCTTTGCTGTCCCATGTTCAACCTTATTAAAGTTATCTGAATCTAAAAGTTAATGGGCTCCTAATTTAAAGCAATCTTTAAAAGGCAGTCTGGTTTGCTATAGATCTCCAGTGTTGGTAATTATAAGTGATAAAGAAATTCTACAACCACTTTATCATTCTTGAGTAGGGGATTGGTGATTACATCTCTTTTAGGTAGAAGTACCTTTCCTTTAGATCACAGTTCTCAGACTGTGGCCTAAGGAACCCTTCAGGTCATCGAGATCTTTTCAGGGAGTCTGTGAGATCAGAGTTTTAAAAGCATTAAGAGTCAACAGGTAATGATTTTTTTCACCTTCACCCTCTTACCTATATAAAAATGTTATTCCTGTTAAAGGTAATGGGTTTTTTTTATTATTGTTACCATTAAATGAATCAGCCAATACATTTAAAAAGTATTCATCTATATATTTAATCCTTATAAAACAAAAGCCCTTGTGGCTCCTCAATTATTAAGAGTGTAGAGTCTAAAAGTTCAAAAACACTTTGTTAGATTATAGCCTGGGCAGCCAAGTATTAGTCTTTGTTTCAGAGTAACTGCTATGAAGTGTACAAATCACAACAGATTTTAATAGTAAAATACGTCCTGGAAGTTTGAACTCCAAACTACATTCAAAATCTAGCCAGCTCCTTTAATTGTTTTATTTGTAGCAGTTTTTCTGGATCCTACTGCAGATCTGCAAACCCCCAGCTTCTTGAATTGTTTTATTTGGAGCAGTTTGTCTGGATCAGCATTTTGCCTCACTGGGGCCTCCTTTATGTGGGGATAACTGAGTGAGAAGGTGTTCTCCTGTTCTGAGAGAGGAACATTGCCCCCTGGCTGTGTGAAAGAAGGAATCAATTAAAGCACTGAAATCGACCCCTTCCTGGAGTGACCCTGACAGGTGCAGTGCTGGGTCCTCATCCTTCGCTGACCACGCAACACCTGGAGCAGTCATGAAGCGACTCCAGGAGGCAGATGAATTTTATCACGTTGACACTGGAACTGTGGTCACTAGATCTATTATAAGCCTGATTTTAAAATGGTAATTTGTAATTCACAGTATTTTACTTGTGCAAAGGTGGACTTCAGAGGCTATTTGCCATGTGGATCGAATTGGTTCATTCATATACTTCAAAGCCTGAGGATGCTAAGGGACACCTGGACACTGACGCATCTCCTGGAAGGTCTGAGGGGTCTAAAAGCCTCCCAAGGGGGGGTCCTCTGATTAGCTGAGCCCTCCTTTAGAGGGCTCATTTCAGGCACATGTGGGTACACACAGATCCTCCTTTAGAGGGCTCCCATTTCCACATATGGGTACACAGATCCTTCAAATAGAAATAAAACTCAGTAGGATTTCCAATGGGCTTCCAGTCTATTGAAGACCTCTCTCCACATCTGCTGGAAAGTTTCACTTCAGCCTTTGGGATGTGTGATAATTCTTTCTAATCAAAGATACTCACTCTTACCTGGACAGGGAATTTTATAGAAGTGATTTGCTTCTCCTACTCTTCTTTTCCTAATACTAAAGATATCAGTATTCAATAAAATCTCACTCAGCTTTCACGTTACCAGCTTTTTCTTTCACTCAGAAAAAAAAGACAATGTTTACTTATGTTCCTGGTAATAGTTTTATTATAAAAAATGTAACTGTAGAAATTTTGTTCTCTCGGATCTTACCAATGCATATCTTAGAGGATTTCATTGTGGATATTCTTTGTTCCAAATATTTGTTTAAGACATTGAAACACATCACGTGACCGGATATCAGATCCTGTCATTAAACATCAACTGAATCAGCAGTGTGAACAAACAACTCTAGAATCTCATGAATAGAAATTTCAAAGTTATAGGATTCTGGGTGAACCACAAGGCCACCCTAGAGGAGACTGAGATGACGGTTTTGAACTATACAAAGCTACAAACCAAAAGAATTCCAGAACTATTTGTTATCCAGAACCCTCCTAATAAAATTTAACTAGACAATTTCTATAAAATAAAGTTATCTACCCATTTCAAATTGAAAATGTATTAAGAGAGACCGAAGAAAGGCTGTTTTGAGGCTGCAGAGAAGTTTTGTGGAGCCAATACTGCTAACCAGGGTCATGGCTGTCATTGAGGATCATTCTCTTTCTTAACAAATTTGTTAAAGATAAGATAAAGTTTCTGCAGCATCAGCTGAAGTTACCACATGCCAAACTTAGCCAGAGGGAGACCAAAAATACACACAAGTGAGGGACATTTTCCAAGAAGAGACAATAAATTCCGAAGTGAGGTGTGTCACTCAGTGTCATGGCCCAGCATTGGTTTTGACTATCAGTGACAGATGTCCAACCTGGCTTGAAATTGCACAAACCGTGTTCCAAACTAAATTAGAAAATGGACAAAATATTTTGATATGTTGTATTATGGTGAGACAGCACAACTTCCTGTCTGTCTTTATTGATCTATCTGAAATACTCCTCAATAATAAAAATTTCAAGACTGAAACTCTGCCATTAGAATCAACCATTTCTCACACCCCATCAGAAGACAAAAAATTCACTATGACCCCATTATATCTGCACCACTTTCCTGAGCAGAAACCTGTCCTATAGCACAAGAAGGATCAAAGCCCTGGTGATTTGTTGGAAGAAGAAAAAACTGACAGCAATTTGTTACCAAACTCTGTTTTCTTCCTGGCTTGCTTAGGAAGACCTCAGCTGAAAGTGTCTCCTTTGATGCCTTATTGAGCTGCGGTTGGACACCGACTAACAGGCCTGTGATGGACGTGAAATGAGAGGACATTCACCTGAAAAGAGGGCAAATGCTAACTTCTGTTTCGAAAATGGGAGAAGACAAAAGGGCACCTGCTTATAAAGAAAGGTTGAAGAGAAATTTTAGGTCATCTCTCACATCTTCCTTTCTTACCCATAGTACTTCATACCTGGCTATAGAGAAGCTCTTGCTTGGGATGTTTACACACTGGTTGGGGCACGAGTCTACAGTCTGATGTGGTGTCAAATTACAGCACTCTGTAGCTATAGGATCTGGCAAATTATTTAACTTCTCTATACCTCAGTTTCCTCATCTGTAAAATAGGACTGCTATTCCCACTACTCACAAAAGATCAATTTATACATGTAAAGTGCATAGTAATAGTGTCCTGCATTTAAAATCAATATAACCTATATATTCAATAATTCATACATAGATAAAACATACTTCAACTATATAGAAGCTCTGAAATATTAAACAAATTTATAACATTATATATAATAAAAATGCCCATAATAAGATATACAAATAGTAAAAAAATTAAATAAAACTACCATGTTCTCCAAAATCCTTTGACAAATGAAGACATGGTTCAAATCCTACAAAAGAGATAATAAAGAAATATACACAGTAATCATAAAAATATCTCAATGTGGAAAATACATCAATCTGCATGAAAGGTCTTATCTAAAGCTTAATATACCTAAACTATGAATTTATAAGTAATATGGGAGTAAGAGATTTTTCAAGAACCAGACATATCCCCATGGAGGGTGAGCTAATACTCTCTCTTTCTTAAAAAGCTCTTTTTAGTATGGAGCAGAGCCATTAAAATAATTTTATTAACCTCATAGCTTAATGTAATAGATACTCAGTAAACACATTGGTAATAATTATGGTAGTGATAGCTTTCTTATGAAAAATAATAAAATTTCATTAGCAACAACTAATATTTGATTAGGTCATTACAAAGCACTTCCCATATAGTTTTTGATAGAACATCAAAGCACTCTCCCAAAAATAGTGTGCTGGTCTTTTTCTTAGATGGAAAAATTAAACTCAGGGAGGCTGAATTAAACTCAGAGGTTGCATAGTGCTAGTAGTACAGATGACTTCCAAATTCAAGCTCATCTCTCTGTTCACCACACTCTAGAGAGGGCAGCAGAAGGGATCTGACTGAGTAATGCCAAATTGTTATAATTATTCAACAATTGGTGATGTTCATGTGGCTAATGATAGTAAGTGGAGTTTCCCCTTCAAAAGATGCTTACCCATCTTTGGTGGGCAATGACTTTTTTTTTTTTTTCTTGCCTCTGTTTCTTCAAAATTACCAGTGCAGCTGTCACAATATCAGAGGAAATAAACTTCTATGGGCTAAGTTTCTCTTATAGCTCTTTCTGGTCTGTGTTAAATAACCTCATATTTGAGAGTTTGTAATTACTAAAAGCAACAGTATGTAGCATGATTACTCTTTCTTTCTTTTCTTTCTTTTTTCTCTATCTTTTTCTTCCTTCCTTTCTCTATTTCTTCCTGTCTTTCTTTCTTTGTCAAACTTCATTGAAAATTACTTTAAACTTCTTTTAAAAAGTAAACTCACTTTCAAAGAGTAAAAATTTGCTACAAATTAGAGATATTCCATATGCAAAGGAAATTCTCAAAAACGAATTCCAGAAAATGTTGATTAGTGGTTCATCATTCAAGTAAGAGCCGTGTGCTGATTCCCCCTGGTGTGTAAGTACTTGGAAAGTGTGTTGTCTCCAACATAACAGTGAGAGCTGAGGTAGCAAAGCAGCATTGTGATCCCCGCCCCAGGAGAGGCAGGCCAGGCGTAGGACAGTTAGTTGATCCACAGGCTGGCTGACCTGCGGCTGAACATGCTCGAAGAGGCAATGGCCACCATGCAACTGGATAAGAAGTCAACTAAAATGTGAACAAGTTGCTAAAGGCCAAGTGTGAGCTACCATGACGGGAAAGATCCCTGGGAACACTAGACACTGGGGATTTATTCTCCCAGCAGGCTCATGGCCCCTTCAGACTGTCACAAGGAAGAGCAAGAGCAGGACAGACTAAGGGAGCTGGCGTATGTAGTACAGGTGTGTAGAAGGGGACTGGCTTCTTTGGAGGGCACAAGAACCTAACCTTTTTCCCTTTCTGGGTCTGTTCTTCTAGAAGAAGTAAAACGCTTAAATCAGTGAGGAAGGGCAGCAAGCCCTATAAGCCCCATAACAGTTGCACATGTAAGGATCCATTATTGCTGGAGAAAGAAGAGAGGGAAAAACCCTCCACTTGTGGGAAGTAGGAAAATGTCTGTGTCCATCCCACAATTATACCATTGAGGTCTCCTACCCCTGGGGGAGAAGCAGGACTCTGTTCCACGCACAGCACAAGGCTGCTTGGTTGCAAAGAAGAGCAGGGGCAGACACACTGAAAGGTTCCACCATAGAGGCCCAGGCCCACGGGTTCTAGCTGACACCGAAGCTCAGAGGAGAAGACAGGAGAGTGGTGGGAACCAGGTGTTATCACAGGGACCAGAGGAGAAACAGTGCCTATGACATGAAGTTAGAAATAGATATGGGGTAGATTCTGAAGGCAAGGCTGACATTCCTTCATGACTTATATATGGGATAGAAACAGAGTATCACAAACCTGCTTTGTTTTGGAGCATCCCAGGTTAAGCTTGTTGCCCAGGAGTAATCAGTAATAACACTTCTTTTCATTCTGAACGTACCTCGGTTTGGCAGTAAACTGTATGGATTCCCTGAGTTTCAGAGACAGAGGAATCAAGGTTGCCTCAACCTGTGTGAAGTGAGCAAGTGAAAAGACGAAGTTCTCCTGAGATGGGAAACCTGCAGTTGGTACAAGTTGAGGAGCTTGGTCAGGAGCTCAGTTTTGCTTGTGTGAAATTTAAGATACCCATGAGACATTCAAGTGCGTAATTATAAATCAGCGAATTGCTGTTGAAGTCTGTACTTCGGGAAAAATGATGGACTGGAGACACCACCCTAGGCATCATCAGCATACTGCAGGTACTTCTAGCGACTAGACTAGAGGAGCTCACAAGACAGAATGTACTAGAGAAGAAAACCAATCATGGCCTCAGCCCTGGCCTATCCTAACTCAACAAGAGACTGACGAGGTTCACCTACTAACGTAGGAGAAAAATCAACAAAAATGCCATCTTATGGATACTAAGAGAAGAATATGAAAATGCAGTTTTAAAAAAACATGTGCTTCTAATATTACACTAAGTTACATTAACTTTCCTCAAAATGAAATTATTATGAACTTTAAAAACTTTACAACTACCTGGAAGAAATATTCACATTATTAAGTAAGGGAAGAGAGGTGCTAAGAGACAGCATGATACATTTAGCAGTTCAGGTTTAGGATTAGTTTGAATTCCACGTGAACTTCTCCCGTAAATGAAATTGGGTCATAGGCGTAGTCAATTTGGGTTTCAGTCCCTCATTTGTTAACTTTTTAGTCCTTCAGTCATTCAGCATTTATTGAAGTCTGCTATATGCAGTGCCCAAGCAGGATCAATGCCACATCACCTAATTATTAAGAGAGACGTGATACTATATCATGCTGCACGTTACCCATGTTATAACCATGTCTTGTGATGCCTCTGGACCAGTCCTAATCAAAACCAGAATGACTCGAGGCCTTCTCTCAACCCATTTCAGGTATAGATTTTCCCATGGGTGACAAATCTTGCCCCAGCTCTGGGAATACAAAGATGAATAAGACACAATGCTTATGCTCAAGTATTTCACAATCTAATAGAATGACAGGTGAAAACATATATATATATAGTATATATGCTTCCCTAATATTTTCTCAGTTATCATTCTCAACCAGACAATGGAAAGATCTAGTTAAAGGGCACAAATGATAAAGTTTTCTCATACTTACTGACCAATTTTAAATATTTAGTGAATTGCATACTAGAGAGGAAAACTTAATTTCCCATCCATTTAGAATGGTTAAGAGAAATTGAAATTCTTCAAGCATCTCCTGGAAATAAGTTGATTCCCTGACAACAACTATTACGTTAAACGTTTCTTGACTGGAGGGTGAATTTTGCCTGAGCAAAATAATGCAGAAGGAAGTTGGGGGAAAAAAGTGACAAGAAAATTAAGGTATTAAAGCTCCAAATACCTACATTGTCACAGCTATTTCCAGGAGCATTCATCCCTCTACAATTCGGCCAAAAATACCACCTTAAAATTCTCTCAGGGATTCTCTGGGAGTTGGGCCATCTGCAATAACAAGCGGAATGTTTTGTTGATCTACAGTTAAGTTCCATCGGAACTGACAAGCTCTGAGATAAGAAAGCAAATGAATGAAAGTACCCTGAGGGAGGAAAGGCATATTTTCACTGTCTTTTGCATGTGCAGTTACTTCGTTACTGAGAAAGCAAGAGCTCATATAATTGGGCAGAGACAAATGCCTTTCTAAGGACAATGGCAAGAGGGCAAGAAGCAAATTTTGGAAGAACTAAAAGTCCAAAATATAAAGAGAAAATGAATCCGGAAAGTATTCAACTGGATTAATAAGCACAGAGCTTTGTAATAGTCAAAGGGCTGATTTTAGAGTTTTCACTGAAAGATAGTATCATTGAAGAGAGAGAGAGAGACAGAGAGAGAGAGAGAGAGAGAGAGAGAGGGAGAGAGAGAGAGAGAGAGAGAACAATCCCCAGAATTCCAAACTCTCAATTTTTCAACAACTACAGAAAGGTTACTTGACTAGCTTATTTACATATAAAACTGCTGAAGAAAAAATTTCTCTGGGTATAGATTTTTCATTGCAGTTTGTTAATTTGATGATTGGCTGTTTTTTTCATCCAGTTCTCTCATGTGTTAGATTAGGGGTGTTGATTTAAAATGAGTTTAAGGACACAGATTACATATTTCCTTTGAAAAGTCTAATATATGTCATATTCAAACAATGACATTCTAAATTGATTTCTAAAGCCAGCCTATATAATTTTCAAATATGTGACTAGACCTCAAAAAATGAAATTGCTTTTGCTCTATAGGAATGATTACAGATGAGGTCTCCATTAAGACCATTTTTCAGCCTTTAGAAAATTTTAAATGACACCCTAATAATAGGTAACTTCCAAACATGAAACATTAGCACAAACCTTAACCAAATACAATGTATATTTAATATATCTCAGGAAATGCTAACATTCTATTCTTCCACTGCCCCTTCACCCAAACAATAAACAAAAATATTACAAAAATAGGCAATCTTTGTCTCCCAGACCTAATATTATTGGTATAGTAGTCAATATGACAAAACGCTTCAGAACTAAAATGCTAAGCTTGACTTACCTGGCCCATGATTCTGCTAAGTTTTCCAGGAAATACCTGCCGTACCAGCATGCATGGCCAGTGTGATAAAAAAGAGGATGAAATTCCAATGAGGCCAGAATGATTATCTGCGATGTCCCCCCACAACCTCTTCCACAGCGGCCCTGTGCAAAAGTAAAATATGAAAACAACAAGGGTGAGTCAGTAGATTATCAGCACTCGCTAGTATGAGACTGGATGTTGGTAGCTGTCTTTTTAGAAACAAAAAGATATATACAAGTCATTAGCTTTTGTGAAGGCACAAATAATACATGGAAACAGTGGCTGAGAGTCTAGCTATCTCATATGTATATACACACACAGATATACTTAGCCAATATATTTTATATGTAATAGTTACAATCTCAATCAGGGCTGTAAGTTTCGAATAGAACAATGCTCTGTGGTGCATAACCCAAAGCACTATGAAGTCTTCTTTTCTATCTAGTGATACTAAAAGGAAGGTTTAAATGTGCGATAAGTTGCAGAAAGTTTATATAAGAATAAATGATGTCTTTGTATTCTAAGTTGGCATTCACGATCACCATTGTACTGTTAGTCCCATTTCTCATAACACTCACAGGTATCACTTGAAAGTTTTCCATGGTGATTTTAGTACTAAGTCTCACATCTGTCGGAATAATTCTTCTCCACGTTACTAGAGAGAGGTGCCTGGAGCAACACTTCCATATCCTTCCTCACCAACCCCTGCTCTCAGCGGCTGCTGCCTCGAGCACCCTGTGGACAGAGGACACCTCACACTGAGCCGAGGTGGATGTAAAAAAGCAAAGGATTCAACACTCTCCCAGGTTAAAGTGAAACAGACCAGCATCTGGATTTTTTTTTTTTTTTTTTTAGAAAAAGAGCTTCAACTCTCTTCATTGTGCAATAATCAAAATATTTTTAATGCATAAGTATGGAATCTTTTATCTATTGAGACAGAGCTAAATCTTCTGGCTGAACATGAAAAACATGCAAAAAATAAAATTCTCCAATGAATAATCAGTTCCAGACAGAACATTTTAAATTCGAGTCACATAGCAAAATGCTCGACATTATCTCCCATCAGAAAACTCTTCTGGTTGGCTATGAGACGTGAAATCTGCTTCTGGTGAGGTTTTGTTTTCTACCAGGAATGTGCTTGATAGAAAGATCAGTGCGTGAAGGATTTCACGACTTCATTTGTCACAAATGTTATTTCGGTGTGGATCTTTTCCTGGACACAAGCTGAAGGTGACGTCTTGCTGCCTTGGTGGAATAGGCAGCAAGGACGCAGCAAAATTGTTCCGTCATCTTGACTGTCACACTGCAGAACTGCAAATCCAAGAAAGGGCCGGTATATGACAGCCTTAAGAACAATTCATCTGTTCCTGCCCCCTGGAACACTGGATGGCACCGTGTCTCGGGCCAGAGGGCTGCCATTCCTCCACGTGTCACCTTTGTCTACCTCCTTTTCCACCTAGTAACATAGTCTTTTGCGGTGAAATCTCTTCTTTCTTAATGCAGTTTTTTTTTTTAATAAAGGGAGGATTGAGACAAGAATCCTTAAAGGCATAAGTAATAAAATATTATTTCACAAGGCCTGAGAAAATTGTACATTTTGATATAACCATAGTGATATTTCTCATAAACACTACTCTGAGGAAGAAGTCAGTGAAGACCTTCAGCCCCACGCCCCCAACGCAGAGACTTCAAGACCCATAAGAAAATATTTGAGGTGATAGATACGCTAATGATCCTGATTTTATCATTTCACATTGTATACGTGTGTTGATATATCACACATATATTCACTGACAGGCATGATATTATGAGCCTCTGGAAATTAAGTATATAAATTAAAGCCTGTCTTCACTGTATATACTTAGGTTTTTGGCTAGATTTGCTCCAAGACCCACAGTTTGCCGACCTGGTCCAGGGGCTGCGGTGACTCATCATGGACTACGGGGCTCACTGACTGCTGGCTCCAGGGAGCAGAGGAGGGAGCCAGTGTGCGTTTCACTTCCCCGAGGACGAGAACATGCTCCTGGCAGTCGGGTGGCCTTGGCTGTTTCTGAGCTCATCTCCTGGACACATCAGGACAAAGACAGACCCAAGGGGAGGTTAAGACCACCAAAAGCGACGGGTTCTGAACACTGTCCACCGAGCTACTCTCTACTACCGATTCAAAGACGATGTGGGTTTTTTCTCATATTTTAATGTATCAGAAATCAGGTTGCACCTTATAATCAATAACTCCAGTTAATTGTAAAGGCAGGATTCTTTTTCTTCCCGTTGCAAGTAAAACAATGGGGAAAGATCTAAGTTTCTAAGAAAATGGTAATGTTTCTCATTCGAGGCTGAAATTCATTCCCCCTAGCGTCTCCTTAGCCCCGCCTGAGTACCTGCCTTTCTTGGTACAGCTTATGTTCCGCTTCCTTCTCCGCTTGCCACAGAAAACGGCCCTTTTGGAAATGTCCTTCCCAGAGAAGAGCGGACACAGACATTAAGCTATCAATTTTTAATTACTTGGTAGCTGGGTGTGATAAGACTTTGTTTAGGGATGGACTTTCTTGTAAAATTGGGAGTTTATCATTTTTAAAATGATTAAAATTCCTTTCCAAAGAACAAGAGGCCGAGGAGAATTCTTGAAGGTTAGTGCGTCCCGCATACCACCTCTCCCTTCTGGCTTAGTCTCCCTGGAGCAGGGGAGTCAGCCTGTCCCGAGCTGGCACGGAGCCCGGTTCCCTTGACAACTGACTCTCCAAATCTGACGCCACACGCCATCTGGTGTCCACTTTAGGAATGTACAACAAAGAGCTGCTGAAGAAAAGCTGTTAGGGCAAAAAGGGATATTTACAGAGCAAAAAGACTAAAGACTGAGAAACACGTCAAGGTTTGGATCTAACAAATACCAATGAAATATTACAGCACACGTATCTGCTTAACCATATGGGATTAAGGGAAGTATATGAGTGAGCATAGTATAACATGACTTTTGGGTAGGGGATACCGGGAATCAAACTCAGGACCTCAAGCTTACCAGGCAAGTGCTGCACCGCTGAGCTACATCCCCGGCCTTCAATAACTATTTTTTTAAAATAAAATATTACTGTGTAAATGGCATCAGAATAAAAGCCAGATGTCTTCAGTATCATTAATCAGCCAATTGCTCTGTGGCAGACACATTAGTGGGCATTTGAGCCTCCTTGAGCCTGGCATTGTGCTTTGATGTTTCACGCAGATGATTTTGTTCAAACGTCATTGGGGACACATTAAACCTAGGAGGTTCGGCTTGTGAGCACGATACTACAATTCCATAAGGAAACGAAGTTCAAGGACATTAGATTATTTCCCCAAGGTCACACAGCTGATAAATGTCAGGGCTAAAGCAGAAAATTTTCACTGCGCATCTGTCTTCATCAAAAACAAAAACCTTGAAGGAGGAAGGTTTACTTCGACTCACAGTTCCAGAGGTTTCAGTCCACCGCTCTGTTGTTTTGAGGGCTGCAGTAAGGCAGAAGCACGGTGGCAGGGCGTGGGAGAAGAGAGCTGCTCATGTCAAGGCAGCTGGGAAGCAAAGAACAGAAGAGAAAGAAAGGAAAGAGCTGGGAAGCAGAGATGGTCCTCGAGGCCACACCCTTGTGTCCTACTCCACTCAGCTGGGTCCTGTCTCCTGCGTCCTTCTCCTCCCAATAATGCCATCAAGGAATCATCTCAGCAGTGAATTGATTTTCTTAAAGGGAAAGCCCTTATGATTCAGTCACTTCCTAAAATGCCCATCAGCTGGTAAGTTTTTAGTACAGGGCAGGGTATTTGAAATCCAAACCGTAACAGCACTTCCTTCTACACAGTGGGAACTCAGTATGCATCTGTTTACAGAAGAGGACTCATATCTGCCTGGTAGGTGTCACCACTCGTCACCCTTACACAGATTACTGCTACACCCACACTCCGGAATGACTTAGGCACTGGCTTAGGATGCCCTGCTCTCCTTTCTCTTACCTGTGCAATATTCTGGGAGGAGCACTTAGGGCAGGATTCAAGAGATTTAACACCAGGGAAGGTGGCATCGTCTTAGTTAAGAGGCGTGAATACAGAAACCAAGAATGCAGTGAGCACCAGAAAACCTCATCAGAGGCCTGACAAGGGACTAACAACCTTGCTACGGGGAGTAAAAATGTTTGCCCGTTGCTGTGGCTATTCTGAGTTGTTAAGAAAAGTTTGCTCCCAATCTTCTTTTTTGTGATCTTCTGGCCTCATCTAAAATCAAATGATTTCCCAGTAAAAGTCAGGGTTCTGCGCTTATTTCCGCCCCCCGTAGCTGTCTGAACTCCCCATCCCTGTGCAAACGCCAAGAATTGCATCACATCACTTCAGCAACAGTCTGCAGCACCCCGCAGCCCTCCCAGCCATCAGTGCCCCAGCACCACACATCTCTTGAGCCAGAGATGAATCACAAACACAAGGAGAGAAAAACGTATAAACATATGGAGGAAATGAAACTCTCCGGGAAAGTGGCAGAATTTATTTTCACTCTCCAGGAGCTGTCCTGCAGACTTGCAAACCTCCACCTTCTTGAAAAAGCATCTGGAAGCTCAGAATTCCTTGCACCTGGCAAATGCATGCGCTGTGACTCTTATATTTTGTATCTATTTTCTCACTGATGGCTTTTGAGAGCCCTACAGGAAGAGAATTTCTCTCTTCTTTGGCCATTGTGTAGGACAACTCGTTACTAATAATAATAGTAATAATTTGAATCTCAGGGAAGTGTTGGAGTAAATGAGATCACGTCTATGAAGGTTATGTGTAAGCTGGCAAGAACTGTGAGTGTGCAACTCTGGGTACAGTTGCTGTCATATGCAATAAAAGATTTCATACAGGAATTAGACTTCACACCAAATGTGGGAGGACCCTGGCACGTGCAGTTCTGTAAGGGGAAAGCAGAGAATCAGAGTCCTTAACCAGTGCACTGATGAGCACGTTGTTCTACCTTTCTAAGTCTTAGTTCCTCACCTGTAATCCTAAGGCCTTAAGGCTTTGGAACATTCATAGACATATGGGAACCTGGGGCTTCCCCTTACTGGCTGTCTAGCCCTGAGAATGTTACTTCAGCTCTCTATATCTTGTTGTAAATTATGGATGATGATAGTAGCACCTACCTTGTAGAGTTGCTGTTAGAATTTAATAAAGTGATACTTAAAACAGTGCTTGGAGCGTGTAAGTACCCAGTAATTGTAGCATTTGTAGCACCACACAGGCATGGCGACAATGAAATGAGATGGGCATAGAGCAACTAGATCATTACCTGGAAGGTATTCAGTAGATATTAGCAGTGAGCTACGGGACTTAGGATTTTGAGCTAGAGATATTCTAAAATTTAATGGGGAATGTTTCTGGTTGGACAGGCTAGGAACTGCTGAGGAGCAGCAAGCCATTTGACTGTGGATAGATCCTGAGGGATGCTGATGGGAGCTATGACAGCAGAGAGTGTCAGGTGTAAGGCAGAAAACACATGTCTATCACAGAAACAAGAAAGAGCCACTGCATTTCCCCATCTAATGAGACGTGCTTTTTTTTCTAGCTTGGCACAGGTTGTAGATCAGAATTTGGAATGGGAATCAAACATACAGAGAGAAAGACTAGCTACACCGTCTTTGCAATAAGGTAGAGAAGGAGTAGTGAAGATTTGGATTATGACAGTCAGGAAGGAAATGAAGAGATGGAGTACAGCTGTGTCAAATGGCCAAACTAACAGACCAAAAAAGTTCATTGGATATGGGACATAAAGAAGAGAAAGGATCAAAGGTGATTTTTTCCATTCAGGAAGTCAAAGGAAAAAGAAGTCACTGGTGGGAGGTGATTTTCTGAGCTTATGACGTATTCAGGTGAAAGTGGGTGTCCGAAAATCAAGAGCAATGACAGGACCAGGGATAAGGATGTGAAATTCATCCAGGAGACTGAAAACAGACAAAAAAATAGCCTCCTTCTCAATTCCATTTTTGGAAAAGAAAAACCAATATACTAAATACTATTAGCAAAGCTTATTTAACAACATCTGTATGTATATAAAAGTAAATAGATATAGATAGGATGTCGTGATTAATTAAGATTTATTCTATGGGTTCTAGGATGGGTTAACAATAGAAAGTCCATTATCTCAATTTACCATATTATGAATCAAAGATCGATAAATGCAGAAAAAAATTTGATGGCTTCAACATCCATTCACTATATATTTAAACACCTCAGCAAAAGGAAGACAAATGTTCCTTTAATTTCTTAGAAAAAGGAGAGAAATTTCTTAGTACAGCAAAGAATGTCTACCAAAATGTACAGTAAACTTTATATCCACTGGCATAACATGGGAAGTGTTCCCTTTAAAATCAGAAACTAGACAAAACACATTCCACCATCATTCCCATTTAACAGTGCACTAGATGTCCAAGCCAATACAGGGAGACAAAGAGAAATAAGAGAATTATAAGGTAAGAAATAAAATACATATTAACATATATAAAGAGAAATTGTTAACAATCAATAAATCATTGATAATGATTTTCTTGCAGATTTACAGATCAACATATGAACACCAATTACATATCTGAACACTAACAAATGTGTTTTTAAAAAGATACCATTTATAATAAAAGCAAATATATGACAGTGAGGAATAAATCCAAACCAAATATGCAAAAGACATTGATGGAGAAAAATTTTATATACTGTAGGATGTTACAGATGTCCCAGATAAATGTAGATATACATGCTGTTCATGGATTAAAAAACTGAATATTAGAAAGACATCAATTTTCCTAAAACTCATTCATTAATTCAAAGTAAACTCAGCTAAGAATCCAAACAAGTTCATAGATTTAACAGTACAATTTTCAAATATATATGAGAAAATAAAAAATCAAAAGTTAATGAAAAAAGTTTAAAGGAGAAGAACAAGACTGAGGGATTTGTCCCATGTAATGTAGATATATATCCATCTGTAGAAATACTGGCCAGAGATAGATAAAAGACCATTGCATAAAAACAGAGAGATTCCAGAAACTGACTGACCTACATATGTCTAGAAACCTAATATAGGACATGTGTAGCATCACAGGACACTAGGGAAATAAAATGAATTATTCCATATGTCATGCTATAATAATTTTTACTTTATAGAAAATTTAAAATATATCCATGCTTCACACCGTAGAGAAAAAATAAATTCCAGGTGATTATAAACTTGAATGAAAAAAGAAACCTTTAAAACTTAAAAAATATTGAACATAGTTATTTATGATTCATATATAAAACTCAAAAATCATAAACCATGATGTAAAATATGACTAAATTCATATACTAAAACTTGTCATTTAAGTTAATTGCAGCCTATAAAAATTAAAAGGTTAGCTGGGGATGTGGCTCAGTGGTAGAGTTCTTGCCTTGCATACACAAGGCCCTGGGTTAGATCCCCAGCACCACAAAAAAAAAAAAAAAAAAAAAAAGGAAAATGTTGACAAAGTATATCGTTTTATAATTTGTATAGCTATAAAAGCTAGTACTCATAATATAGTATTAAAAGACAGAAAAATGATAAGAGAAAAAGACAACCCAATGAAAAGTGAGCAAATAATATAGACACGAGTGTTAGGGATACTCACTGACAAGTAACACTACGAAAAGGAGCTGTGAACTTACACTGAGCAACTGGACTGAGAATCTGCCTTCATGGGTCTGCAGGTCAGCACGCTCCCTGGAGAGCAATTACTGTTTCTAATGGAGTCGAAGGTGGGTTCATAGTTTAACCCCGAAATTTCATTTCTAGGTGTAAACCTCCACAGTATTAACCAGTGGACATTTGGAAATTTGTTCTCTATCATCTGACCTTAAATGACAAAATATTACCCCCATCATGAGCATATGAAAAAATTAGCAGGGGCTGGGGATTTAGCTCAGCGGCAAAAGCACCTGCCTGGCAAGCGCAAGGTCGTGAGTTCAGTTCCCGGTACCGGAGAAAAACAAAAACAAAAACAAAAACAAAAAAAAAAAAATTAGCAATTTTTATCTCTAAAAATATGAACAGTACTGAGTTGAATCCTCTTAGCTACACAAAAATGGTGAGATCTCTTTTTGTAGTTGAAATCTATTGAATTTTCTGTGATTCATATCATTTCTAGTTTAATGTTTATAGGTTATAAAGCTTTTCTTTCCCTCAAAAAAGATCAAACTCATTAGTTAATAATCAGGGAAATGAAATGCAAATTTAAACAATGAGGTGTTATTATCTCCCCATCAAAATAAGCAAATAATTAAATCTGACAGTAGCAAATATCTGTGAGGCTTGGTGCGGCTGTAAATTTCATACACTGCTAGAGGAAGTGAGAGCTGGTAGATCCACTTTGGAAAGCCCCTTGTCACTGTCTATTAAATTTGAAGAAACACAGTCTATTCTCCAGCAACTTTCTCTTTATTTGTGCATACGTAACCAAAAGAAAGACTTGCATACATGCATCGGAATACATGGGTCCTGATGTATGTTTATAGCAATACAATTTTTAACAGCCCAAACCTAGAAACAACTTAATATTTTAAGGAAAAAAAGACAGACAAACTTCTGCTACCCACAATAATATGAACAAATATCCCAAACACACGTGTCATGAAGAATTAACTTCGCCCAAAGGAGTGTCTGGCTTTTGCCCTTGGTTAATGGGAGTTGATCTCTTGAAACATCAAACCTGATAAACATGAATGTGTCTAGGAGCCTTGGCACAAGGTAATCTATAATGCTATTCATGATGGGGGCTTTGACTACTCAATTTCCACTCTACCCTCAGAGATGCTGAAGATAAGTGTTCAGTCACCCAGGCAGTCAACCACGGAGACCTCATAAAAACTCTGCTTGCCAGTGCTTGATGACCTTCGGAGATTGCTGACACTCCCTGTACATTGTCATACCTTGTGGCTCGGAAAGTGAAACAGTTGTCATGCATTGTTTTCTGGAAAGAAACACTGTCCGCAACCCCATGGAGAGATGACCAGAACTCCTGAAGTTCGGTGATTCCTGATCTGTGTTCTATGTATTTCTTCCCTTGGCTGATTTTAATTTTTCCCTACAAGAAGCCATGAATGTGACTATAACAGCTTCCAATGAATTACATGACTCTTTCAACTAATTAGCAGATGTAAGGGAGGTTTTGAGACCCTCCTAAATTTGCAATGGCATCAGAAGTGAGAGTGGTCTTAAATGTCTCCTCCCTAACTTTGCAATAATGTTCAAAGAAAGAAGCAAGTCCCATACACACATATATACAAACAACATTGTACCACTTATACACAGGCAAAACAATGAAGGCCCTGCTTCTTTTTGTGCGCACTGGACACTGCGCAGTTTCAGAGAACATTTTCCTCATTCTAGCCTTTGTAAATAGTGCCTCCCTAGACTCATGCAAGCACAAGCTACTCAAGTGGACAAGAAAATATTATGTCAAGGAAGCTTAGTAACAGTATAAAGCCATCTATAAGAAGTGTAGTCTCAGGGCTGGGGATTTAGCTCAGCGGCAAAAGCGCCTGCCTGGCAAACGCAAGGTCGTGAGTTCGGTTCCCTGTACCAGAGAAAAACAAACAAACAAAAGAATAGTAGCCTCAAAATTCATGACATTGGTTATTTCTTTGGTGGGGAAAGAAAACAATCATGGGGGGACTTCAGCTGTAATACAGATGGAGCTATAATGCAGGTACAATATTTTATTTTTTATGTTGGGTGGTAGATGGACATTGTGCGTTATATTGTTCTCTGTCCATTTTTATGTATATGAAATATTTCATTTTTAAAAAACTCTATATTTAATGGGGAAAAGAGGAAAATAACCCAGAAAGAAGTGGTCAGAGAAATACAAGGGAGCAGAACACACCATCAAGGAAATTAAAGAGGACCCAATGTTCAACAGTGCTTTGAAGAAAATGAGAACGATAAGTGGCCTGCAGATTTGGCAAGCACATTGTTCAAAGGACAGTTCCAGCTGAACAGTGAGAGTGAGCTCAGACTGCAAGGGGTTGAGGAGGGAGTGGGAGTGATGGAGTAAACACAGTGAATGTTGACGATACTCTCTGGAATTCATCAGCAGAGAAAGGGTGGGAGCAGAAGTGCAAAGGACAGTGTGGTTAAAGTTGAGTCTTTTTTGTTTTGCTCTGAAAGAAAGAAACTTATAGGATTTTGGTAGAAAGAAAAGTACTAAAAACTGGAAAGAAAAAATGTGATTTTATTTTCATTCTTTGGAAAGAGTCACCCTCTTTTCTCACGTACATGCTAAGGATAAGATAGAGTAATTGCAAGTAATCTAACATTTTCTTAGTGATGACAGCAAGACAGCAGAATCAGAAGCTGTAGATTCAACTGTCTCTCACAGAAAGATCAACCAGCAGCATGCCACCACATCCAAGCATGTTTTTGAAACACTTCATACTTGGAAAAAAAGCCTAACATAGCCACATGATTTGCAGACCGCAGTGAAAATCAAAATAGAAAGGCAGGATGAATGGTCTCACTTTGACAATGCCACCTTTCTCTGTCCCCAAAGTTGGCACAACACCAGACAGATTATTTCCTCTTTTCCACAGTTCATTCAGGGAAAAGCATGTACTAGAGGCGGTCATTAGCATTATCAGTATTCTGGTCCTACCTCATGGGACAAACTGTAGTAACAGCGCAGTTAGATTGTCTGGGGGCATGAGAAGACCAAGAAAGCAGGTAAGGGTTGCAGATGTAGCTCAGTGGTTGAGCACTTGACAAGCATAAGCAGAGCCCTTGGTTTAATCCTCAGCACTGAAAAAAAAAAACAAAATATAAAAGGAGGTTCAGATCAGTACACAGATCAGCTGGGGTACCTGGCAGGACGTACCATACAATGTCAAAGCTCATTTTCAAGGCTGAACTGGTTGCCTTCAGAAGCATGGTGAAAAGTTCAACCTAGCTTGAATGTCTTGACATCTAGTTTCTGTAATGAGCCTCAGAGCCACTCCAACGCCCCTACTCAGGAAAGGAGATGCCCGCCTCCGTGGTTTTCAGAGAACTATAAGAACAAGAGCAGCTTGACCTGGCAAGTCAAACAGCTGCTCAACTCAATCAAAAGCCTACCCTTCAGCTCCAGCCTGACAAGGAGGAAATCCTCAGTATGCATTTCTACCAATCCTTTTTCCCCCTTTTATTGGTGTACTTTTGTAATACATAATACATTCATCGTGGGGAACTGGTACACATACATGTCGCATCTTTATCCTCTGTGCTTACCCTTGTCCCCCTCCCATCTCCTCTCATCTCCAGATCCCCTCCCTTTCTCCAAAAAGTCTATCTCTGTCTCCTGTATGTCCTACCAATTCTAGACGATGATTTTGCCTAATATCAGATCCCAGCCTTTATTCCAACCCAGCTGCAAATCTCAAATAGCACAATGGCCTTACTCCTCCCCAAATACATATTGCATGGCTAGCCTAACCAGCACCTGTCACAGTACGCAGCAGAGTTCAGGCAGTGGTATCACTAGACAGCAGAGTCCAGCAATCAGACCAGTCAGTATTGAAGCAAAGACAAATGCATCAAACTAGAGATACTACAACCCTGCCTGCCTAGGGTCATTATCAGTAGGCCCTTCCCAGATTACAGGCTAAAATAAATAGTGAAAGTTTATCCCTTCCAAAGAATACAGATAAAGGCTATGAAAAAGGGATGTCTCCTCAGATGTCCAAATGAAGATGGAAGGACTCAAGAATTATGAAATAATCAAGGAATCATGATACCTCCAAAGAAATTAATACAGCTCTAGTAATAGACCTTAAAGAAATGAAGAGCTATCTGGTCATGGTGGTGCCTACCTGTAATCCCAGCTACTTGTGAGGCTGAGACACCGGGATCACAAGCTTGAGTTTAGCCTGGGAAAGTCTATCTCCAGATAAAAAAACAAGAAGTCCTGGGGGTGTAACCCAATGTGAGGCTTTGGGCTCATCCCCACTGACACACATACAACCTTCTCAATACACACACAAAGAGAAAAAATGGAAATCTGTGAAATTTTGAGGAAAATTTTAAAATAGTCTTCTTAAAGAAAAAATAAATGGATAAGGGATTAAATGAAATTTGGAAAACAATACATGCAAAAAGTGATAATTTGGTAAAGAAACAGAAATAATAATAAAGAATCAAAAAGAAATCCTAGAGATTAAGAATACAATGAGTGAACTGAAAAAGCTCAATGGACAACTTCAATAGCAGACTCAATCAAGCAGAAAAATCAGTGAGCTCCAGACACCATTTTTAATTATCAAATCAAAGGAGGAGAAAAAGGAAGAATGGAGAAAGTCTACAGGGATTATTGAATAACAAGAAACCAACTGTCTGCATAATAAAAATTACAAAAATGAAGAAAAAAATCAGAAAACACATTTAAATAAATAATGACTTTAAAATTCTCAAATCTCAGGACAGATGCCAAAACTCAAGTACAGGAAGGAGAGCTCTCCAAACAAATTCAGTCCAAGGAAGAGTTCACCAAGTGTAATAGTTAACTGATTGTGTCAGCTTGAATGAGAAATGCCCAACAAAATTGGATCAGCATAGTTCCGGGTGTGGAAGACCCATCCTCAGGAGGATTGTCCCCAGAATTGTATAAATAGAAAATTATAAAGACAGGTTCCCTGCTGTTTCTTCAGATGAGCTCCAGTCTTCACCTTCACCTTGGATATCATCTCCTGGCTCCCAGGGCAGACTCTTCAGACTCCAGCACAGATTCTTCAGCTTTCCATCACAGATTCTTTGCCTTCCTGATATAGACTTACACAGGACATGACAGTGGGATCCAGCCTTCGACTGGATCATTCAAATCACCAGTGCAGAGACAGACCTTTTGCACTCTTCCACATCTGATTCTGGGCAGCCACTGTAAGTCAGTCTTGTAAATTCTTATATATTTGTATATCTTGCATTAAATCTGTTTCTCTAGTAAACCAAGGCATATACTAATCAAATTACTTTTAAAAATTAAAGACATAGGAAGGGGCCAAGATGGATGAATAGAGGTATTCTGCATATGAGTGCTGCAAAGAAGAGGATGCAAAAGAGAAATTATTTCAAATACAATGAGAGAGGGAAACTCTGGAAATAAGCAAAGAAAGTGACTAACAGGGTTACAAGTCCCAACACCAATTATAATTATTCCACAGGACTTAGGGAATGTATGTTTTGTGTTCCAAAACCTCAAGTCCCTTCTCCCACTCCATTTCTGCCTTGGCGCCTGCCAACCGCGGATTGAAACCGTGAGCCAAAATAAACTGCTCCTCCTTTAAACTGCAGATGTTGAGTATTATGGCTCAGTGGTGAGAAGGTGATGAGACACCAGACAAAGATACAAAAGAAGATTACATAACCTTATCCCTGAGGGACACAGATGTAAAACTTCTCAATAAAATCCTAGTAAACTAAATTCAATAGCATAACAAAATTATCTTATACCATGATCAGGTAGAATTTATCCCAGGGGTGCTAAGACAGATTGACACATGCAAATCAATAAACGTGATACAACACATCAATAGAATGAAAGCTAAAAATCTTATGATTATTTTTCAGTAGATCCAGGAGAAGCATTTGATAAGATTCAACATCCTTTCATGATAAAAAAAAACTATAAAAAAATTAGATGTAGAAGGAACAAACCTCAAAACACTAAAGACTAAACAAGATAGCCAATATAACACTAAATGGGGAAAAGCTGAAAGTGTTTCTTCTAAACTGGGAACAAGACAAGGTTGTCTACTTCACCACTCTTATCTAATATAGTATGGGGAGTCTTAGCAAGAGCAACTAGGCAACAAACAAAAATAATTGGAAAACAAACAAATTGGAAAACAAAACATGACATCATCCATGTTTGCAAATGACATGATTTTGTACACAACAACTAAATTCTCCATCAAAAAAAAGTTAAGACTTAAAACTAATTCAGGAACGTGGCAGGATACAAAACTCAACATGCAGAATAGTAGCATTTTTATTAACCCAACTTTGTACATACTTCTTTTCTGGACAAAGTGCATCTTTGCCCCTTTAACTTTGCAGTCCACATGAGCTCTCTAAAACAGCATGATACTCAGAAAAAAAGATACAGTGGCTCATAGAATAAAATAGAGAACTCAGAAATAAATTCACAAATGTACACATAATTAATTTTTATAAAGATAGCAAGAACACACAATGTGAAAAGGATTGTATTTGCAATAAGTAGTGCTTTAAAACATAGATATCAACATGCAGAAGAATAAAATTGCCCCCATCTCACTCCACAGGGAAACCCAACTCAAAATGAATTGAAGACTTAAACATCAGACCAGAAACTACAAAATGAATAGAAGAGAACATAGGCAAAGCATTATTATCCATAACAACCCGGAAGCCAAAAGAAAGTAAAAGATCTAGAGCAAGTAATATATCTCCAAATGTGTGTCCCCACTAAACCACCACCTAATAGCTCATTCAGCTATGTACTCATTGATAGATCAGTTCATTGATGAGGTTATCACCCTCACGTTTTAATCAGCTTCTAACATTGGTCTGGGCAACAAATTTTTGAATCTGACCTTAGAAGAGCAGCCCACAGAACCAAAAATAGACAAATAAGATTGCATTGAACTAAAAACCATTTGCATAGCAAAGTCAAAAACAGCTTGAAGAGACAACCTACAGTTTTGGAGAAGACATTTGTTATTTTTTATTTTAAAAATAAAAGAAGGAAAACATTAACAAACAGACAACCATTTACAAAATAGCAGAAGAACAATACAAACAATACAGAGTTACAAACAAAGTGGTAGCAAATTAACAATGCTTGCTGTATTACATATTGATATCTTTAAAGAGGTTTCTCAGGAAAACAAATAGAGACATGCAATATTGATCAATTAAGGAATGATTAACTGTTTCTTTCAGCAAAGAAATAGAAGACAGTAGTTCAACTATGTTAACCATCCTGTATATACATACATACAAAATTTCTTGGAGAAGACATTTGTAAGTGACACAACTAATTAGGGGTTATTATCCAAAATACATATTACTCAAAGAATTTGATAGAAATACAAATTTAAAAATGAACAAGGAGAGGCTGGAAGTATATGTAACTTAATGTTTCAGTGCTTATCTAGTATATGAGTCCTTGTGTTGGATCCACATCTCCACCAAAAGAATAAGAAAGATATGGAAGATCAAGGAAACCAAACAAATTTCTCATAAGAATACACCTAAGTAGCCAAAAAACATATAAAAAATGCTCAACATCATTAATCCCTAGGGAAATGCAAACTACAATCACAATAACATTTCATACCTCTCAGAATGACTATTTCAAAAAAGACAAAAGATAACAAGTGTTGGTGAGGAGGTAGGGAAAGAGAAGTGCTTGTACATTGTTGACGGAAAAACAAATTAGTAGAGACATTACCCAAAACTCAAAAAAACCAAAGTAAATTACCATATGATCTACAAACCCCACCTATGAGTACTTGCCCAAAGATTAAAAATCAGTATGTTGAAAAGATATCTCTGCACCTATGTTACTTGCATCACTGTTTACAATTGCCAAATTATCGAATCAACCTCAGTATGTATCAATAGATGAATGGATAAAGAAGGTATGAAACATATACACAATATCCCTTAAAAAGAACAAAAATATAATTTGTGAAAACATGTATAGTATTAGAGAAAATTATGCTAAGCAAAATAAGCCAGGGACAAAAGGAAAAATACTTTACGTTCTTACTTATATGTAAACCTAAAATGAACTAATATCAGACAGCTACAGTGGTGACTTCAGAGGTTGAACCGTGGAAAGAAATGGGAGATAATGGTCAAAGGGTACTGCATCAGACAGAGGAGTCAATTTTGTTTTATTCTGAGGTCTGCTGCGCAGGTGGTGAATATGGTTAATAATAGTGTGTTGTGCATTTCAAAATTGCTGAGAGCAAATTTCAGGTACGCTCACTACAAAAAATGATAAGCATTTGAGATAAAGAACATGTTAATTAGTTTATTAAATTACTGCACATTATAATCATAAATCATAGCATTGCTTCATAACCCATAAATACAAACAATTATACACTATCAATTTACTATGCAAGAAAAAAATGAAAAAAATTTCTTAGCAAGGGTTTAAATTCATTAGTAAGTGTGAAAATTTGAATGCATTAATCTATCAAAAAATGTTACAAAGAATAGTTTCCATGTAAATCTCTAATAAGCAACAGGCTAAAGCACTGTGGGTCTACCTTATTTGCTATAGATTTTACCTGATGATAACCAGTTGACAAAGTAGTCATAAGGCAAAATTAGGCAAATAGATTTTCAAATTTTGAACTTTGGAACTCTGGTGCTTGAGTGGAAGCAGAGATAAAAAGGGCAGGAGCACATAGATTTACATCCTTAGGAGGAATATTCTGAAGGGTCCTCAAGTTACTCTTCAAGGTTTTTAAATATGGTGGTCACTGGCCCTTTTGTTCAAGACTGGGCCTAAGATAAGTCCTGCATATGTCTGGGTATATCTCCAAGATTATGTTTATACTCATGGATTTTGTAAACGCTCAAGACCTTTGTTAAAAAAAAAAAAAAAAAAAGCTTAAATTCCATGAAAAAACACAAGCAAGAACATGCAGGCCAAATTGGAGCAAGTTTCTCCCATGTTCAGGAGTTTGGCTTGGCTGCCAATGAAGCAGTAGGGTGGGAAGGTCTGAAAGCAGTGGAGCCCCTACCTATGCTCCTGGCTGGAGCATAAACTGAACAAGTAGTTTCACAAAAAGCAACACTGCTTCGCAAGCACCCTAGTACATACCATTCCTGTGGGTCCCACCTGTATGTACATACCTTTACATCCCACCATACAGGACAGAGCTGCTTTTTCCTTACATCACGGAGGACTGAGCACAACTGAACCCAGGACAAATGACCTAGATTTGCCTGCTCACGAGCACTGGCTCACCTAGCAGATCATGAATGCATTGTTTGCAAGTGAACGGGCCAGGAGGCTCTGGGGCAGTTGGACCAGTGATAACCTGGGAGTCTCCATGTTAACAAAGCCAGCAGCAAATAGCTGCCTAGGCTGATCTATAATGTTGGGCCTACATAAAACTTGAGGACTCCCTAAGTATGGGGGTAGGAGGGCAGGTTCAGGGAAAGACTTTGTACAGTGAAGGCAGGTGTGGAACCAATTAAGGAATTGGTACTACCATGACCTCACTCAAACACCCAGGAAGCTAAGGCTTGAGCATGCAATTCTTGCAGCTCTCTTTTATTTGATTCCTATGAACCAGGAGCTGTTTTTGTCAACTGTCATTAAGGCCACTTGGAGCTCACAAATGAAAACAACATGTGAGCTGCTTTTGCTAAGGCTACAAAACACCTTTGAATCTAATTTTCTTTCTCTTTCTGTGTAGATTCTTCCTTCCTGTCTTGATTTCACACTCCTGTGTTTCTCAAGCTGCTTTTGTCACTCTTGTACTTTTTCCTATGCAAACAATGTGTCTCCTTGGTGCAGCTGGGTAGAGTAACTCTTCAGATGACCTCACTTGGCCTCTTACTGTGTTCATGGCTTCCCCTGTTGGTAGGGCACCCCATCTGGCTCTTTGAGCTCAAAAGGATCAAAATGTAACTAATTTGGTAGCTGCAGCCTAATGTTCCAGAATCCAAGCACAGGCCACAAAAACCATAAAAAACAGGGAGATTCTTATCCCCAAGAAGAACTTTGCTCAGGGTGAGATGAAAACTTTAGTGTCTGCAGCTCCAACTAATAGATTTAATGAGCTGCCTTTCTTGTCAAAGGATTACAGAGAAAGGGAAGCCACCAGACAGGATGGGACCCTGAAATCTGTCTAACAATCTGTCTAGCTATCTATATCTAGATGTCTCTCCAAAGGCTCATGCATTCATAGATGGGCTTTGGGGAGGTGACTGGACCATGGGTGTGATCCCTGGGTTAGTCCACTGATGAGTTTACAGCTGGCTGTAACATTGGGAGGTGAAGCCTGGTGGGACGAGGTGGGTCACTGGGAGGGTGATACAGAATCTTTATATACATATCCTTTCTCCTTGGTAGCTCACTGCTTCCTGCCATGGCATGAGCTGTTTCTTCTCTGCTGTTCCCCTCTGTCATGCCACCCCACCTCGGAGCCAGCCAACTAAGCATTGAAACCCCTATAAACTGTGAGCCAAAATAAACTTCTTCTTTTACTTGTGAGTGTCGGGTATTTTATCCCAGCAATGGAAAAGTAATTCAGACACAAGCAAACAAAACCAACCAACCATCAGCCAGTGTTTAGGAAATGAGCGATGGAAGGAAAGTGAAAGGAGCAGAAAAGGTGAGGTGCATGCTAGCAGGAGAAGGCAGGGAGAGCAAATTGGGGCAAGCAGGAGAGAGACAGGGAGAAGGAGAGCTGGGTGCAGAGGCTGATCCAGGCAAGTGTTCTAAAGGAGAGTTCAGAAATCTAATATGAATGACAAGATTTCCACAATGTTTACTGTCACAGGAGAAATAGGATAGATCCATTCTTTTGTATAATTCCTAAGGCATTTACAGAGTTTTGTAGAAACATTATGAATTTTTAAAATTCTGAGCTAAAACATGTCTTAAACAAAACTTCTTATGCTCATGAAAGGAATAGAGCTGTGCAGGAGAGCAGAAGGCGTAAATTTCCTACTGAGACCATGACACCACACAATAACCATTGGAAGTGGGTTGATTTAATCCATTATCTCTCCCATAGCTGCCCCTGAATGGTTATACCACAACAAGTTACCTGACTTGAAATTTTAGTTGTTACTGTACTTACGTTGCCTACATAAATAATACATTAACAGTCCACCTATTAATATCCTGGACTAGAATGGAACAGAAAACTACCTAGAACAAATGTGTGTTTTCATTCAGATGTTTTCCTGTTTGTCAGCAGCGTGAATTCCTCATCTTTTCAGAGGCCAAGTCCATGTCCTCTTAGAAACCATAGGCAGAGTCTGATACACCAGGGAGACAAGACCGATGTTAGGGAAACCCTGGCACTCAGAGATGAGTATATACATTTCCATACCACCCCTCACATTTGGGGGTCCTGGAACCCGTGCTCTGGCTCATATCCTAAACCCTCTGACTCAGTTTTTATTAGCAGCTTCATATTTGCCTGATTTTAGAGTGAGTTTTCACTGCTGACTTTCTTTGGAAGGATCCCCTATCTTCCCCTCCTCACAGCCACCTCCTTTCAGCAGGTACTGCTTGGCTATCTTTGTTCGTAGTGGTGACTGCCTACAGGTCCCTGTGACCCTCAGTCATGCTTCACACTTGCTGATGGATAAAAGTCATAACAGTCAATTATAGCACCTATTTTGTCCCCAAAACTATTTTTGACCCTTTTCATTTGTGTGTATTAGAAGTCTCATGAGGACACTAAGGTTTACATACACAAAATGTCAAACACTTGTACCTACAGGGGTCAGCAGACAACACAAATGAGGGAAGCAGCTGTGGTGTCAGGCATTGAATGATGGAGGCTGAGTCAAACAAGAGTTCATACCCTGTTGGGGCGGGGAACATATGTCAGAAAGTACCTACCTGGCAAGCACAAGGTCCTGAGTTTGATTCCTGGAATCAAAAATAAAAGAGTCTATACTATGTCCTAAGACACTATAGACAAAACAGCTTGAACCAACTGTCACCATATAGAAACAAACTGGGACCCAGCTGTTCCACATTGTTTGGCTTTTCAGAAATGTTTCAAGTTATATTATGCATAAAACTTATTTAGTACTATATATAATATATGTAATATATATGCACACATATATATATATCCACTTTATGAACTAACATATGAGGTTAAATGAAACTCAAATGCAATGCCAGTTTGTGATGTCTGACATGTTGTGAAATAACAGCACAAGACTGACTTACATGTCTATGATGGACAGCAGCAGTGAGATTATGACTCTACCATTTTCATTCTGTTGCAATGAGAAGCATACGTGGAAGCTACATAATATTATTTGTTGCTCTCCCCTAGTTAGGTAGGAAAAGAAAAGAGATGAAGAATCAGAAGCAATCAATAATGGATTTTAAGGACATCTCAATGAGGTTAGATAATCATGAGCTGAATTCTGGTTCCAAAATAATAGGCAACCTCAAAGAAACTAAATGTATGTCTTGGACCCAGGGAGTCTTATGGATCTCAAATCCTTTGTTGTAGGTGGGGCTGGAAGTGGGGAGGTTTCAAAGTGAAAATATGAATTGGAGCCCAGCCAAAAAGTGAACCTTATACAAATATGACAGGCAGAGTTATGCTTACACTTTATAGGTTAATGACCTTGTGCCTTTCCCAAATGATTCCAATATCTTTGGATCCACCAAAGCCTTCCCTGTAAGACTTTAATTCACCACCTCGCAAGCAGTGCTTGGACTCGGGTTCCATGAGTGAATTTGCTAAGATACCAGTCCTCTCGGTCTTCAGAACTGCCTGGTGGCCATGTCGTAGCCGAGTCCAGGAGCCTGCCATCTCTGACCACTGACAGCCTAATGTATGTACCCCAGGGCACCATATAAATATCATGTTCAATATGCACAATAAGGAAAAGATGAGAAATGTTGCATCCAGTGAGGCTATTGAAACTCTAGAGTGGGGAAGGTAGAGGATAAAAAGGTGAAGACAAGAGTCAAAATGCAGAAAGTTGAGGTCAGGTAGAACCTCCCTCTCCTGATGGGAGAAAAGGAACTGCCCAATAACTGCACTGCATTTATTTATACAATCAACATAAGAGGATGTTTAAGGAGAATCCAAGGGAAAGGCAACATCCAGAAGAGAAAGAATATCTAATCTTCAGTAGAAAAGCATACCTTGGTGCATGCCTTGGTGGTTTCATGGAGGACAAGGGAGGAAGGGTCTATATTATCTCAAGCAAAGTTCATGTCACTATATGTATCAGCTCCCTAAGCTGCATACACTTCTCTTGAGGCCCGGACAAACTCATAGGAAGCAATGACTTTGTCCTAGATACCTGAGGTACAGATAGCTTCACTTCCAACATATCCCCCTTTTCTATTTTGTAGTTGAAGCTTTTGATGATGATGTCTTAAGGCAAGGCTGATGATTTGTCTTCAGAAGATTCTGCAGAGGACTAACAAGCAAATCATTAGTACAATAATAACCCCAGTGGTATGGTACATCCTTAAGGCATGAGCACACCCAATACACCATGAGACCAGCAACAATCAGCTAGCATAGCCACATGAAAACTTCTGTTTCTCAATTTAGTTTTGTACCAGAGCATCTTTAAATCAGAAATCCTTATTGTCCTATCTCCAGGAAATTCAACTTTTTGTTGATGACCAATGTAAGCATATCATAACAATATATTTTGAGCAATATTTTTGGGGTGGCTCCCACAAGGCTATGTATATCATTGGGGCCTCCCATTAATGAAAGAGAACTGGAGAATTATTTTTGGGCAGCTGCATTCTTACTCATCAATAGGTGTCCTGACCAACAGTTTCTCCCCACCCTAAGGGATTTTTGTTTAATTATCCTAACAAATTTTTTTTTTTTTTTTAGTACCAGGAATCAAACTCAGGATGTTGCACTTGCCAGGCAGGCACTTATTCCACTGAGCTATATCCCCGGCCCTATCCTAACAAATTTTTGATGACATATGAGAACCAGATCATAACATTTAACACATTATTTGTGAATAATAAGACACTCTGAAATCATAATACATAAATAATAATATGCATTACATTTATACAACCAATTTTAGTATCATTTTGACTAGCTGGCAACCCAGGTGAAAGCACATCTTTAATTTTGATGAGATTTATCTATAAGCTGAATTAAATTACAGACAATTGCTCCAAAAATCAAAAAATGCTAATAGAAAAATTTTTTGAGCTCAAATAATTTTTTTTATTTTAAAAATAAAAGGAGGAAAATATTAACAGACAGACAACATTTTACAAAATAGCAAAGGAACAGTACAGACAGTACGGAGTTACAAACAAAGTGGTAGGGAGTTAACAATGCTTGTTGTATTACATATTGATATCTTCAAAGTGGTTTCTCATGAAAACAGATATAGACATGCAATGCTTATCAATCAAGGACTCATTGACAGTTTCTTTCAGCAAGGAAATACAAGACAGTAGAACAGCCATGTTGAGTATCCTGCATATACATACATACAAACTTTTTGAGCTCAAATAAAACAACTATTTACCAATTGGAGAAACAGACAGACAGACAGACAAATATACAGACAATCTGCTTACAACATCAGAGTGCACTCAAATATATTGTTGGCCAAATTGAATTATAATAACTCTTTCACAATTTTAGAAATTTGTAATTATAAATAGACTAGTCAGAATTTTGTTGTGGGTCAATTAGCAAAGATCTCTTAGAAGAAGAATTTAGAAGGAATAAAAACCTTCTATCTATAACTAATATATAATTTTTGTATTTTATTTTGTCTTAAGAATACTGGCAATTTCATGCCCCTTTTCTTTATGTTACTTCCAGCTCAGTTATCTCCGCACACTCTATTACCTATTTGGACTCCTTTTCTTCTAACCACATTCTCTCTATAAGACGTAACATAATTTGGATGTAACAATTAATTAATATTAATTGTTAACATAATTAATATTATCACTTATGTAGACTCCCTTTGCTGGTGCCTTTGATTTGTCCTTTGCTGGACTGTGCCCTGACTCCTTGCTCCTGGGTTGCCATGATTATGCCTAAGCAGTTTTTTGCTGGCAGCTGGTGCTATAGCCAATCGTGATATAAGAGCAATGACCCTGTGTGCTCATTGAAAGGCTGGACACAAGAGTACACTGGGCTGATTGAGGCTTAGAAAGGTGAGCTGTGGCTGTCTATCAACTCTGGGCCAAAGATGCAGATGCCACTGGGTGCCCTGAGCCGGGGTGCATAGGCTGTATTCCCACTGTGGCTGACACAACACAAAGCAGGCATTTGGGTTCCTCCCACTTCCTTTGTCTGAGCCAGGCTTTGTGGAGCTCTTTGGTTCCACCTTCCACCTGGGGTCCTGTGAGAAGTGGTGAGAAGAGTGAAAAGCAGCAGTTTCTCCCCCTTAAATAACCTCTGAAAGTCTGTAGGGGTCTAAATAAATTTGCTGGTTTGCTTTTTCCCTAGGCTTGCTCTAAGCTGCTTTCCAACTTTCTCCCAAGTATGTAAATTTACAGTTCCTTCTTCTGAAAACCAGTGAGGTTTCTTGAACAAAAGTGAGAAACTTTGCTCATTGTGAAATCTTTACATTTGATCATTTTGCTTTCAATAATACAGCCAGCATTTCTATGTACAACTATTGTGCTAGTTAACCTGTTTTTAGTCCATGTTTTACACGTGATGAAATCAATACACCTCTCTTTCCTGTGCACAACCTGAGGTGTCCCCTCACCTGTCAAATGATGAATTTCCTTGTACTCTGGTCCTTGTTCAGGCACCAAAATGCCATATCCATCCAGCTCTTGAAACTCTGGAGGGAGGATATTAGAGGATGAAAAAGTGAAGACAAGAGTCAAGATGCAGAAACTGAGGTCAGGTGGAGCCCCCTCTCCTGATTTGAGGAAAGGACTGCTCACCAGCTGCTGTGCATTTATTTATACAATCAGCATAAGAGGTTGTTTAAGGAGAATCCAAGGAGAGGGCAAGATCCAGAACAGGAAAAATATCTAATCTTCAGTAGAACAGCATGCCTTGGTGCATGTCTTGGTAGTTTTATGGAGGACAGGGAGGGAGTGTATATTATCTCAGGCAAAGGTCAAGTCACTATATGTATCAGCTCCCTAAGCTGCATACACTTCTCTTGAGACTCTGCCAAACTCATGAAAAGTAGTAATCTTGTCCTAGATACTGAGATTTCTTCAACAGAGAAAATACTGTGAACTCATCATTTGGCAGGGTTCTTCATGTCTGGGTTTGCCTTAGAGGGCCTTTACCCACGTTGAACCCATGAGCTCAGATCTCCTCAACCCCCTAGAAATAAAGTGCTTGTTTCTTAAGTGCTGGGAATGCTGGACACTGAGAGCCCTCAGTCAAGTCCCTCAATAAGCTCGTGCTTCTTTAAAGAGAAATAGCTCATTTAAAGCCACCATCCTTCTAAAGATACCCCACATGCTGTAACTATTCAATGGTGGGGGGCTACCCATCCCACTCTACACTCCAATTTCCAATGTTAGTCAAGCTATAAGAGGCTTTCCATCTCCCAATCTCCTGTACAGTTGGCTGACCCTTCTATTTCAGTGTAATGGCAATTTCATTCCCTTCCTGCCCAATCTTGCTCTCTTTCCTTTCTACAGAATTTGTTCTCAGAAGCACATCCAACCATTTTCCTGCATGTAAATCTCCATCTCAGTTTTGGCCTCACAAAACTGACCTAAGACAGCCTCCTGATTTAGTCTTCTTCCCATAAAACTCATCCCCTTAGGCAGCATGTAGAAACATAACTAAGCATGGCCTTGGCTTCTCAGATGAATCTCATTTCAATGTACACTTCCCACATAGGTCATTAAGATCTTAGTTCTTTCTCAATCTTTTTAAGTATGTAGGTCACGCAGTCTGTGCTGTTGCTACCCTAGTATTTGACTTCTTCAGTGAGACTTAGAGAACAAATTTTATACAGTGAAGAAGAGGAATAAATCCACCAAAGGAAAATAAAACTTCCTGCTCTAACACTGTCCCTATATTTCAGGGTACCCATGATCAGCAGCTGCTGCTGTCCAGAGATATACTGAAGTTTAGATTGTCCATGCTAATATCCCAATAGCTACAATAATAATAATCATTAGTATCATCAATTGTGAACTTGCAATATTATAAAGCTTCACATTAAAAGGTTTTTCTAATGTATTACATTTACATTTACCTTTCCAACAAACCCAATGAGGAAAGTATTATTGATCTTTTCTCCTGAAGAATAATGCCAGAGGCCATGCCATTCTGGAGTTGGGATTAAAGGCCAGTCTTAGGGGCTGGGGATTTAGCTCAGTGGTACAGCACCTGCCTGGCAAGCACAAGGTTGTGAGTTTGATCCCCAGTACCAGAAAAATAAAATAAAATAAAACAAAATAAAGGCCAGTCTTTCTCTCTTCAAACCCAATCTTATTCTTTTGTACCACTTTCCTTACCCTCCATTCTTCACAGCTTTGCAGTTCAAAGTTATCATTGGAAGGAGAGCTCCCTGCGGGCAGAGTTTTATCCTCTTTTGTGTGCCAGTGCCCACCACAACAGGAGGTGGCAGGTGGCAGATGTCTAATCAGCTGTGTGAATGAATGAGTGGATGTAGGAATGAGGCACGATGACATAATCCTGCCAGAGTGGACTCAACTCTCCCTGACTACTGAGGAATATGTCTGAACTCATTCTGAGCAGGAGCCAGGGCTGTCAAGAGCCATACAGTACTTCTGTGCAAATCAGAAAAGAAACCCTTTTCTGATCACACTTGCACTCACCTCTCTGAAAATAGTCCCAGCACACAGACTTGTTAGACACTTTACTGTCTTCTACCAGAAAATCATAAATGGACATAACTATAACATTGATGTGTTGATGATGAACTCTCTAACACGGCACCAGAAAACCTGCAGTCATGTGTGGCTGCTGTGCCGTGGATGGGGAAGATCTAGGTTACGCTTTTGTGTAATGAGTTACTGGGGTCAAATTTGTCTTATTTTAGCAGGTGAACTCTAGCCTACATTTGTTTTTAATTCCTCACCTAACTCTCAACTCTTGAGTTTTTTCTCAACTTTGAGATAATAGCTGGGCTCCCCACTCCACAAAGTTCATGTTTTTAGACAGAACACTCAGCACCTTTTGATGGAGAGCTATTTTTAAGAGCCATACAATTTCCTGACATTTTTCTTTGCTTGTTGAGGACAGATTCTCTTGAGAGGGTACAATAACATAAGTACTTTAAAAACACTGTGAATGCTGCCATCCCTTTGGAATCAACCCTGCTTTCTCATCAGTCATCTTCCCCTCTGACCTATGTTTTATAGTCTGTGTTACTGCTTTTGTCCCAAATGAAACAAGTGGTCTGGAAAAGGTCAAATTCAACATGTCAAAACAATATATATTTCTACATTTCCAGTGAAAAGAAAGGCAAAGTGATAGGGAACATTAACCAATCCATCTTTGATCCCTGAGGAAGAGACATTAGAAATGTGAAATCATGAATAGTCTTCAATAATGGACACTCAGATGCCAATAAATAATATAACTATTTTAGTTTATGACAAGGCCAGGAGAAAAACAAAGTGAATGTGACAGGTTATCCTACTGTAGTAAAATGTATCAAGGTGAAGGCAATTTGACACAAACCAAAACTAATTGGTCTGTTCCCAAGTATTAAGGTGGACATGATTTAGCTGGATAAAGGTCATAGCAAACAAATACTGACTGCACTTTGATGATCAATTCAGTCCATTCACCATGACAACTAGTCTGAGTATTAGCACTCAGGCAGACCTAAGGTGCTCACTTCTCTGAGAACCCACTGCATTTTGTTTGTTCATCTGTGGGAGTATCTAGTATAATATAGAGAATTTTCAGCCCTTAACTCATGTTTTCAGAGGATTTAGTACAAGATTGGTAGACTTCAAGGCAGGAACATCATGGCAGAACGGCTTGGTGGAATAAAGCTGCTTAGCTCATGAGAACTACGAAGCAGAACAGGAGAACAGCACCAGAGTAAAGGGGAAGGGACCAGATATAATACCCAAAGTCATGGACACATGACATCTATAACTGTGTTTCACCAATCCCCTGGGAAGCTTCTAAACCAGTCAAGTTTTCACAGTCAAATTTAACTATCACAACCTCCTGCCTCTCATCAACTTGACACCCAAACATATCTCCTCAAAGCATTCTTAATCCCCAAATAAACACAAAGTCATAATTCTGTCTAACATGATACAACTACCTTGTGTACAATCACAAACCAATAATCCTTTCCCCAAAGTCTCAATAATCCAGCATTTGTCAAAAGCCCAAGCCCAAGCCTCTTCTGAGATTCCAGGCAAAGACTTAACTGTGAACCTCTAAAAAGTTACATAATCCCAAGGTATAATGGCACATGGTAAACATTCCCATTCTAAAAGAGAATAAGGAGATAAGAACAAGCAGGGCCAAAGCAAGATTGAAATTTAACAGGGCAAACATTAAGTCTTATAGCATGCACAGAATCTAGGAAACAGTGGTAAAATATGATTCCAAAGGGCTTGGGCAGACCCATCCTTATGGCCACCCCAGTTACATCCCACATGGCCTCTCTTCTGGGTTGGCTCCAATCATGATCTACAGCTTTCCTTGGCAGACATTCCACATCCCTGGCATCTCTGACTTCCTGAGATCTGCACCGCATATTTAGCTTCATTCCCACAGCTTCATAGACTGCCCTCTCTGGGGCCTCTTTGCTTTACTCCCTTTCTTTTTGGTATTGGGAATCAAACTCAGGACCTCACACTTGCCAGGCAGGCATTATGCTACTAAGCTAAATCTCTGGCCCCCAGGCCTTCCTTTGAAGCCTGGGTGGGAGCTTTCATGACCCCACAACTCTAACATTCTTCATGGTGGTAAAAACAGCAACACACCAAGAATGTCAAGGTGTGCCTCCAATTCAAGCAGTAGCCAGACCCCCTTGAACCACTGCTTCCATCAGCCTGGGTCCTTGGATGAACATTAATGACCATTCCAAAAGAGAATAAGCCCATTCACCATGACAACTAGTCTGAATATTAACACTCAGGCAGACCTAAATTGCTCCCTTGTTTGAGAACCCATTGCATTTTGCTTGTTCTTCTGTTGGAGTATCTAGTACATTATACAGAATCTAGTACATTATACAGTATCTAGTACATTATACAGTATCTAGTACATTATACATTGTCCCCAGCCACTACAAATTGGACTTGCAGTTTTAGAAAAAAAATAAGCATTTGTGCTTTTAAACATAGAGAGTTTGGACTTTGTTACCATAGTATAACCTAGCCTGTCCTGAGGGTACTTTAAAGCTTAGCACTGAGAGAGCTCCCAAATCAGAAGCCCAGAAGGCTTTCATGGGATCAGTGGAATGGGCAATACCTAAAAGAGATCATGAATGAGAATGAACCTGAACTTGCTCTTAGTCAAATTGATTACCACCTACACTTTAGTGAAGAAAAGATAAAATAGACCTAGCAGAGTTTATTGTAAATACACATAAACTGTAAAAGATATATAGTTCATGGAGTCTATCATTTGCCAAAAATAATTTATTCCGCAAAAAAGAACTGAGCTAAAGTTCACTTTGAGAATCCCTAGAGAGGACACCCAGGTAAGGAACAGCTGCTATGGCAGTGTTTCTCACAGTACAGTTTGTGAATATACTATATCATAACCACTAGGATCCTTCTTAAAGATCAAAATTCCTAGGTTGCCACTGAAAGCTGCTGTTTTAGCAAATTTTGTTTTAAGGGGTTTGTTATAGTTTGGGGCTTTGCAAGGGGAACAGTATAATACAGGACATGTTTTATAAGTTTATTTATAATAGTCACCCAAAGAATCATATACAAAGAGAGTACAGGAAATCTGTCCACACACTAATGACCAAAGAGTCCAGCTGAAGGCCTGGATCCCCTGGCAATGTCTGCATGAGTCCAGCTGAAGACCTAGGGCCCATAAAAATGCCTCCCACAAGTCCAACTGGAGGCCCAGAGCCCATGACAGTGACTCATACAGGCCTGCTTCATGGATCTGTGCTGGGAAGGCCCAAAGGTCAGTGGTGGAAGCTAGAAAGTCTGTGTCAGTGGGATGAAGGATCTGTACTAGCAGATTGAGGGATGTGAATTGGAGCCAGGAAGTGACACTCAAAGTAAGAACTAGAGTGCGCCCCCGCCACCCGCCGCAAAGTACCATAGCTATCCTCAGTAATAGTGAGGTCGTAAGCTCCTCTGATGATAAGGAAAGCCAAGTTCCCACCAGGAAAGCCAACGTGACAAGCTTCTCCAGGGGATTTAGCAATGCGCCATCTTCCCCTCTGGAGCCAGGAAGCGATGTTCAAAGTGAGGACCAGAGCTCCCCTAAAGCGAACCGTAGCCATTCTCAATGACAGTGAGGTCCTGAGCTCCTCTTCTGATGAGAACAGCCAAGTTATCAGGAAAGTCAGCTTGACAAGGTCCTCCAGGTAAATCAACAACTCCCAACAGATTCTATCGCTCCTAATAGCCTCTCTTCTTCTCCAGTTCTGCCTCTTATGCTGCAGGCAAGAATCCTCAGCTGGGCCTCCCACACCCAGCACCACGCTGGTTCAGTTCAGCTGGGTGTTACATACTGGCTACCAGTTGTCATTCCACCACAGACCTTTTATTTCTGTTTTGTTATACTACATGCTTTGACTTTTCCTAGAGTTCCAAAATTCTCAGCCAAGTAATCCCATAATCTTTTAAAATAAATAGATGTTTAAAACTATTAACAATTCCTTAGGATCTAATGCTCAAGATAGTATTAAAAAGTGACTTAAAATCGTGAGGTCTCTGAATAAGCATTCTTGGTTAACTTGGTATAAGGAAGAAGCCATAATAACCAACTTAGTAACTAAAATACCTTTTGGAAAAATAAAATAAAATATTGTTTGGTATAATCATCAATATTAATAATTATACAAATGACAGGCATATACAAATGATGATACCATTTCTCAAAGAATTCCACAGGCATACAAGTAACCAAATACAGTCAATTCTTGTTATTAAGGAGAGTTATGTTTTGTAAAGCTACTCTTAATACTGAATTATCTAATACTGAACCAAATTGTTCTGAAGGGAAATATTGTATAGCATTAGATTCCTATGAGCCTCTGGTCACAACAGTTTTTTAATCAGCCAATCAATATAAAACTTCATTTTAGGATGTTCCGTTTAAAGATGCACACATTGAACTCATAGTCAATAGTACTATAAGTCATGCTTGGATGAAGCTTACTTAACAGATGTGTTTTCTCCTTAAGGTATAATGAAGGCTTTCACTGAAAAGCACTCCATTATATTTGTGGGCCATGTTAGACAGTGAAATCATCAACAAAAAACACAAGAATGAGAAAATATGGCAGTAAACAGGCCATGAGAGGACACATTGTTCTGGAGGGGAGCCCTATGACAGTGGATTGTTAGAAACAAAGCTAGCACCTGTTTTGAATCTCTCTTGCTTCCTGTCTCGCCATGTTATGTCTTCTACATGTTCTCCCGGAATAGTGACACCATCTGCCATGATGGCCTCAGCAGAGCAGAGCAGAGCAGATGCAGGTTCCATGTTCTTGAACCTCTAGAACTTGAGTTAAATGAACCTTTTCCCTTATCAAGTACACAGCCTTGCTTATTTTGTTATAGCAACACAAAATGGACTAAGACAACATCCATCTTGGGCCACTGCTCTAACAGAAGCACAACAAGGCACAACAGACATGTAGGGGGAGGAAATGAGAATTTAGTGGGTAAGGATATAGAGGAGCCAGAAAGCTGTCGAAAAGGAGCCATGTATAGGAACCCAACAGCCTCAGTGAATATAACTAAACATTGTATGCTGTAACATGAGCTAAGGTTAAAAATACAAATAAGAATGAAAATTGGGATAGGAGAATTAGAAGAGAAGCAGGGGAATGGAAGGACAGGGCTTAAGAAAAGAAACAAACTGTAGAGTGTACATGTACCCACTACTCCCCAAGACGATTGTAAATGCATGTACTACAAGCATGTACTAATAACATAAAATAAAAAGTTTTAAAAAGTGGAAGTCATGCTTAAGCAAAAATTTGTACAGCAAACAGAAAATTGACTCATAGGAAAATAAAGAGGTTATTTAAAAGAGTGGAAATTCATGTGGGGAGAGCAGGAGACTGAACGGACAGGGAGGGAAAGATCTTTCATACCATACTAAGGAGGTTAGATTTTTACCCTCTGTAAATAGCAAGAGATGATATCCTGCTTAACTCAGAAGACTTCCTCAATTTTCATTTCCCTCCTATTGGCCACATTATCACTACAAGGTCAGGTATCAGGTGATAAGGGATTCTTTTCTGAATAGCAATTTTTTGCTCCATCCCTTTTGTAATTTCTCCTACTTAAATTTCATTTCCTAAACATGTCTTGCCTGAAAGCTTCACCTTGTGATTTACTCACTGAATAATTTCACATTTAGGAAACAATGTTTTGGCAATGTTTTGATTAGATGAGAATCCAAGACATGGAGCATGACACGAATCAATTACTGTCTAAGCCTCGGATAGCTACAACGGAATCAAATAAAACTAGTCAGAGGGGCTATGCTACCTCCTACATATCAGCAGCATATTTTTTTTACTAAGTGAAGAATACCATCAAAAAGGAAGTTTGTGTCTATCTGGAGAAAGTGAAGTAAATATAAGCCAATTCAAAGGTTCCAGTTAACTGGCTTCCCAGCTGGGCAGTATTGGCATAACTGGGGGACCCACGGCTGTTACAGGGTTGCTTTAATTTGGCCAGATTGCTAATCTTAGATAATGATCAGGCAGACATGGAGTTTACTCGCCAAATGGAATTGTCACATATCTCTTCAACAGTATCAGTTCAGGTCACTATCATACATCACCTCTTTTAATCTCCTGTCTTTACTTATGCCATCTCTCTCTCCCATCCATTCCTCATGCTCCTGCTAGAGTGGACTTTTAAAGGTAGCTTATCCCCCAAAATTCACATGCTGTATACATATGCAAAATTCATGTCCTGAAGCCCTAATGTGACTATATTTGGAATATAGACTTCAAGGTGGGAATCAAGGTTAATTGAGGTCATAAGGATTGTCCCTCAGATAAGGATCATGTCCTTAGCTGATATCCTCTCCCCTCGCTCTATGTAGAAGTGTATGGTGGCAGGGAGAGAATGTCATGTGCAGACATAGCAAGAAGGTAGCTGCTTTCTAACAAGCCAGGAAGAGAGACCTCTCAAGACACTCACTCTGCTGGCCTTCTGATCTCAGACTTCTAGCCTCCAGAACAATGCGAAATGAATTTCTGCTCTTTAAGCCATTGAGCCTGTGATATTTTTTATGTGGCCTGAATAGCTGCATACGTTGGCTTTCCTACTTGTAGTACTCAACGTGTCCCCGTCTCCAACACGAAAATCTACAAGAGCCTCAACATGATCCCCAGGTGTGGCCTGCTCAGGTTTTCCCAAACTCTCACCCTCAGTCAGTGATTAAATATGTGATAGTGATTTGGCCTGTTTAACGTTTCTCTTCCTATGGCAGACCATGGCTTATCTTTGCCATTGCACTGGCGGTCCCTACACCCTAGAAACTTGTTCCTCGTTTCCCATCACAAATTCTGCTTATTTCCTTGGATTCATATTAGACACCCCTCTTCCAGGAAGCTTCTGCTAACCACTTATAACTTCTCCTGTCCCCCTGGGCTAGGGGCCCCTCAGGAGGTCCCATCACCCCTGTAATTTCTCTAATAAACCACGGCCACCCCTGTGTTACTGCTTCTTGTTTACTTGACTTTATCTCCCCGCTTAGACTGTCAGCTTTACCAACCAGGGACTGTGCCCCATTGTTCCTCACAGTCCAAAGTCAGCACAGTGCCAACCCTGCATTCGTCAGTGTTTGTTGAATGCTGGGGCAGATGAATTTAGAATCCACAAAACAATAGAGTGAATTCCAGTTCCACCGGCTACTGGCACATGACCATGGGTAAGTCACTTATTCTTGCTGTGACTTCATTCTTTCTTTTTTAAGGTGGACCATGAGTTTTATTTTTTAATTAAGTTTATTGGTACAGTTTAGGCATACATAATGGTCAAATTCATTGTAGGGAATTTGTACCTGTCCATGATATAACTTGATTTTTCCCACTCCTTTCCCCTCTCTCAACCTCTCTTCCGCCTCCTACTTACAAAAGCTTTGTCTATATTTTTTGTTTCTTTTCTCATCATCTTTTTCTTTTCTCTTCCTTCCTTTCCCCCCACCCTACTTCTTCTTCCTATTTGAGAATTTTCTTCCTATTTCACAGTTTCTGTTACACATTTTGGTCCTTATTTATTGTTTCAGTTTCTCACACCAGGGAAACAATGCAGTATTTACACATGTGTCCAATATATTTCACTGAGGAGTATGGCCTCAGGTGCCTCCGTTTAGCTAGAAATGTCTCAAACTTATCCTCTATGGCAGAGAAGTATTCCATTGTATTTTTAAAATCTTCTTTATCCATTCTTCAGTTGATAGGCTTTTGCATAGCAAGAGAAACCATCAACAGAGTGAAGAGACAACCCACAGTGTGGGAAAAACTTTTGCCAGCTGTTCCTCAGAAAAAGGACTACTATCCAGAACATGTAAAGGACTCAAAAGAAATCAGACCCGCCCCCCAAATTTAAAGTCCAAATCAAAAATGGGCCTCTTAATGCTTATTTTTTTATTAATTTAGCATTCCTATATCAGGTAATGTTAACAGCTACTTTGAAGATAACAATATGCAACATAACAAGCATTAGTGATTTCCTATCATCTTGTTTTGAAATTCTGTATCATTTTTAATGGTTTTTGAAATTTTTTATTCTCTTTAAAATAAAAAAACAATAACAACAACAAAAATGGGCCTCTGAAATGCATAGACAACTCTCAGATGATGTAGAAATAGCAAATAAATATATGAAAAAATGTTTAACAACACTGGTCATTTGAGAGATGCAAATTAAAACAACACTGAGATTCCATCTCACATCCAGAAAGAATGGTATCATCAGGGGCTGCGGATTTAGCTCAGCGGCACAGCACCTGCCTGGCAAGTGCAAGGTCGTGAGTTTGATTCCCGCTATCGAAAAAAAAAAAAATGGTATCATCAAGAAATCAACCAACAACAAATGCTGGAGGGGCTATGGGGAAAAAGGAACCCTTCTCTACTGTTGGTGGGAATGTAGACTGGTACTAACACCGCAGAAATAAGTGTGGAGATTCTTCAAAAAACTAGGACTAGAGGTTCCATTTGACCCAGCTATTCCACTTCTTGGTAGCTCCCCAAAAGAATTAAAAGTACACCACAGTGATATATACATGCTCATATTTACACCAGCACAGTTTGTATTCTCATCTGTAAAGTAGGAAGACTTGATTCTCATCGGTAAAGTAGGAAGAAAAATAACAGCTACTTTGCAGAATTGTGGTGATGGTAGTTAAAGTGTTCCAAAGAGGCATTATAAAGTGTAATCTGTTAAACACATACTAATTATTACATATATTGAAAATATACATGCTTACTATTCAGAGTGTTAATTTTTTAACCCCTGATGTCATTTAAAAGGTGAACTGAATTTGTTTCTGCAGGTACAACTTAATATTATAAATGAAAATCATTGAATTATGATTAAGTTATGATATTAGGACACTCATAAAAATGCAGCAAGAAATTGAAATTTTTAAAAAGGCTATATAAAGGAAAATTATTCATTTCAAACTTTCCAGAATTCACTGAAAAAATAAACCCTAAGAAAAATACTATGCAAAGATTTTTTTTAAGTCAAAACTCTAGTATACTTAAAAAACATGGCTCATGAAAACTTTATTTGCTGACACTAAAATAATAATTTATAACCAACCCATTTCTGTGTGCTCAGGTGGAAAACTGGACATTGCAGATGAGCCTGGGACACGTACACGGTGGACATTCTACTCTTCAGTTCATTCAACCATGCAGAGCTTTCAACTCATTTCTCCATAGATCTTGCACAGAAAGCTTCCTGGGCAATAGCTCAGCTTCTCCAAAAGGGGAGCTAATGGACAGTCATGCTTATCTGAAAGCTGGCACAAAGTATTTCTCAATTTGGGCTTTTTCAATGTCTAGTCATCTTTTTTAAAGTGTGGGGAATTGGCTAGTTTATCAGTGTATGACCTACCAGTGAACTCCAGTACGGAACAACCACATTGTCCAAGTGAAACAAGGGCCTGTTCAAACCAGTTTCTGTTCCCAGACCGAAACATGAATAGAAATCATGTAAGGTGGAGTTTCCAGTTGTTGTTTTTACTAAATTACAAAAATGAAGTCTGACAGTCCAGAAAATATTGCTTTAATTATTTCCTCTAAATCCTGATAATGAGGCAGGCACTCTTCAGCTTCCTGTCCTTTTTAAAAATATGAATAGTGACTAATTTATTAAAGTAGACCACTTTCACCCAAAGTCAACAGGGATGAAGGAAAAAAGACAAGACAAAATACTGGAGAGAATTCTGGGGTGATCTTTAGCGTAGGCACGAAGGAAATCATGAGCGCACATATACACATAGGAAAGTTGTTAAATACAATAGCTTCATAAGAGTTGTGCTTTCAGAAAAGTGATATGAATGTAATTGACCTACGCCTATTTACTGCCAGCTTGTTAGGAGATTTGGCAGACTCCTAACTCACTGATTCCTCGTTTGTAATTCAGCCATTCATTTTCTTAGTCTCTAGTTTGGAACTATACCAACTGGGCAAATACATACGATAAGAGGCTTAATTTTATCTGTTGAAAATAAGAGCTTTTTCTTACGTTTTCTTTTAAAATGTTTGGGCCCCTTTTGAAGTGTAAATCAAGTGTAATGATGCTTCTGGCCAATTTCAACCTGTATTTCTGTAGTCAAAACTTGATAACACAATAATTCCTAAGTATCAGAAGTTACTGTAATAGTGTATGGAACACTTAAAACTTGCTCTGAAAACCTAAACTCCCTTTATCGCTTTGTTGTTAGAGTACTTCTTACATAATGTCCAAAGTGGGACATAAATGTCAAAGAGGAAATCAGTGCCATACAAGGACATAAAAAATCAAACTCAAGACATTGGGTTTAAGATTTAGGCATATATTGAGAATGGGGCAGTGAAAGAGGGAGGAGGAACTTCAGTCCATGTTCCTTTCCTGAGCCCAAATCATTGGCCCCAGTATTTTTTTTGAGGATAGACCACGTAAGACCTCCCATTCTTGTATTAAGCTTTCCCTGTCCCAGTTAGGAGTGAACAGAAGGAGATTCAGGTTTCTTCATGACACCAGGACCCTACACACTTTTCCGCATCCCTTAATTGTTGCTCCAGAAGATTGTGTGGGGATGGAGAGCTACATTCGGAAGGGTGATGCTGTTCATGTTATGCCCACTTACTCGGAAAAATAAAGACAGATTATTACAGCACTTTTTAAAATGGTAGTTACTTCTTTGGGCAACACACATTCAAGCATGGCCTGAGTACTGAATTTTTATATTTTATTGTACTTACAGACATTTAAATTTTACTGCTAAATACTGAGCATGAGTATCTGATGGTTTTGCTGATGCTGGCAGCTTTTGTTTTTGAGACATAACAAATTAAAGGAGTGGGATACTATAGCAAACATTACTTGTAAAAGCTCATGGTGGTAAAATTTAGAAGGCTTCCATATTATGACACGTAAAAGAGCACACACAATATCACTATCAGGATGGTAAACTTTGAGCCATAATTGAGGAAAATCTTGCTCAGAACCAAATGAAATAGGGCTCATGTTTGTCAGCCTGGGAGGGGCACGGCTGCTGAGACTCCTGTCAATTTCATGCATACATTTACACACCTGCTTCATGTCTGTGTGGTGTCTATTTGCCCCTGTGCTCTCAAAGGGGAAACTATCCATCTTTCTCTACAGTCAATCTTTCCTATGGGCTGTGGCCTATTGGGTCTCTATATATACTCAGCAGGAAAAGACAGTCAATGAAGTTATTGATTAGTTAACCTTGAAATCATGATAATTCCTCCCTCTGTAGCATCTCCAGTAACTACACTGGCCTTTGTTTGATTACTTGAGACATATCCAAGTCCTCCTTACCGTAAAACAAGCAAAGACCTAGTGGCTCCCAGCCAATTCATTTTCCACAAACAGAGTCTTTCAATGTGTTCAGAGGACCATGATTGCACGATGGGGTATGCAAAAGGAATCGGCCTCCTCCGGGGAAGAACTTCCAGTCTGGCCCAGGAGATGAGGCATGTACGCAGTGAGATGCTGCCTTCAGAGAGCCTGGTTACTGGTCAGAGAGTTCTACTGAACTGTGCAAGTCCTGCTCCCTTGCCAACTTGTTTCCTCATCCACAAAACAGAGTGAATGATGGTGAAGTCCTCAGAGGATTACCAAGGGACGGAATGCATTCATAAAGACAAAGCATATAGTACGGTGTGGCTCAGAATAAGTACTTGATGAATGTTTTTTAAATAGAAAAGTGAATGTATGTTATATATATCTACATATAGATATAGATATAGATATACAATTCAATATATTCAATTCAATTCAATATAATATATAAAATATTGTAGAAAATCTCCTATCCCTACATTTGCCTTACTTGCCAAATTAAATCAATGCTCTACAATCCTTTGGAAAAAAACATTGTAAATATAGTGGACAGCTTTTGGTGTGTTTTTAAGCAGCAATCTGATATGATATAATTGATACTTAAAATATAAATAAAAGCTCACAGATTAATGAGTATCTTACTGTTTTTCAGAAAACAAAATCAATTTATCTGATAATCTGTATTTATTTGTATAAATGCATGTATACAAGGAGATTGATAGAGAAAAAGATAAGATAAACCTGCTCATTAATAGATTTCCTCAGGGGATTGTGGGTCAGTGGGGAAATAACTAAATTTGTCTTTACACACATCTGCACTGCTTTGCTTCTTTCTAATGAACTAAAATTAGTTTTAAGTTGAAAAATGTCAAATGAGAAAATGGCTTTGAAAAGATATTTCTGTTCACAATACAGAAAATAATAACCAATGGCGAGGTGGGAAGTGGGAGGACAGGTGGGAGGTACTGGCGACGCGTGAGTGTGTGTGCTGCTGAGACAAGGGCTGGAAGGAGTAGAAGAGACAGAAGGCAGAAGGCAGTTTGTGTTATATTTTGGAGACAGAGCTACTGCACTGAAAGTAAGAGATTGGAGAAATAGTGAAGGCAAAGGTAGAAAAGAAAGTGACTTCAAGGTTGTTTGTTTTGAGAACTTGGGCAGGCAATGATACCACTTCTTGAGAAGTAAAATGGGAAGGAACAGGTTTGCGGAGGGTGCCAGCAAAAGCTTTTGAAAATACTAGTACTAGGCTTGGGGCTGGGGATTTAGCTCAGTGGCAAAAGCGCCTGCCTGGCAAGCGCAAGGTCATGAGTTCGGTTCCCAGTACCGGAGAAAAACCAAAACACCAAAAAAAAAAAAAAAAAGAAAGAAAGAAAATACTAGGCTTGAAATGTCTTTTTGACAACCACATGAAGACACATTGCCCTCTACCAATGGAACACAGAACAGGGGTAGCTAGTTTTCCATCACAGTACCTGTTCTCTGTCTCTCTCTGTGTCTCTGTCTCTGTCTCTCTCTCTCTCCCTATCTCATTAATCCTCTGATCTATAACTGGGCACCTGGCCAAGAGGATAATAACTGCATTTCCCATCATCCTTTGAGAGTAGATGTGCAAATAAACTAAACTCTCACCAGTCAGCTATAAACAGCAGTGCTTCCTGGCAGTTTCAAGAAAAATCACATTAAACTATAGTTGGAATGTACCTTTGGTACCCTCCTGCTGTACCCCTTTCTCCATACTGCTGCTAAACACAGGTGTGAGTGTAGGAGCTTCAGTGGCCACATTGCATTCTGGGAATGAGGTCTCTTGAGGCAACAAATCAGCTCTGGAACAAGCCTGAGCACCTGAGGACTTAAAAGACTCAGCATACGAACCTCAGGCAACCTTGCTCTTGCCTCCTGTAATGAAAGGAAAAATTAAAATTCTACCATGTTTAAGACACTGTTATTTTGGCTCTCCTGTCACACAGAACCATCAAATCTAGTTCTGATCAATAAAGAGCAGAGGGAAGGTGTCCCTATTCTCAGGATTTGCTCTTCTCCAATTTCCTTAGCCTTCCCTTCCTCACCCTCACATCGGCAACCTCTATGTTCATAACTAAAATTGACTAACATTTCCTTCTATTTTTAAAATTTTTGCTATTTAGGGCCAAGTTTGAGTGTTAAAGTTATGCTGCGGTCATAAAATGAATTGAGTTTATAAAATAAATTCAAGGACTTCTTATCTTTTTCTACATCTTGAGTAGTTTAAAAATAGTTTTCTCTTCTTTAAAGATTGAATGAAGTTCAGCTGAGGAGCTTTCTGATTTGCCTGTGCTTTTAACACATTGGATCCTTAATTATGTTTTTAATGTTTGCTAATCATGTTTTCTACCTCTTCTTATGCCAGATTTGACCTTCTGTAGTCTACTAAAAAGAAATCTATATCTCTGAAGTCTTCAAATTTATGTCAAGGAGTTTCACATAGTAGTCTATCTGCAGTTTTGACTTTCTGGTAAAACATCACTTCTTATTTCTAAAAATCCTTCTCCTTCTCCTTCTGCTACACTGAACTTCATCCTCTAACACCTTTGCTTCCATTATATATTTGCCAAGCATTTTGTCTAGGTGGAGCATAGCCTACATATTTTTTGGTTTGGACTATGAATTTTATCTGGGGTATTGGGTCCCTAGGTTTAAGTTTTTTTCTCTATTGGATGCTATTCCACCAACTTGAAGTGTGGCTGAAGTCTGAGTGTTGTAACCACCTCTTTCCTTTTGCCTAGGATTTCGTAGGGTTTTCTGTTTATCTTAGAATTCAAGAATTTTACCAGGATATGTCTATATAAGTCTTTGCAGTATTTTCTCTCTAGTCATTTTTGTGCACTTTCAAACTATAGTTGTTAGCTTTCATTAGCTTTCTTGTGCATCTTTTGCTTTTTTTTACTTGGAATTCCTGTTATTCCTGTGTTAGGATTTCTACATCTTTCCTACAAGTTCTCTTTTCCATAATGATTTCTATCTCTTGGAGTGTTTGCTTTGTGTCTTGCTAATTTTTATGGTTCAGACAAATGCACGGGGCTAGACTGGTACTGTGTTCCTTTTCCTGGATCTAGTGCATGTTCTCATGTGTAAATCATGTTTTCACTTCCAATAGGTGTGTTTTATGTTCTCCTCATATATCTTTAAATGCTGTTTTGTTTAGTTTAGATTATCCACTGTCTTCTTCAGCAGCTATCGTTCAGTCAAGGTCCATTGCAAGAGTCATGTTCATGTCTCCTGTTTCTACCAGGGTACCTGGTGTGTCTTGTGCCTTCTTTGGGGCTCAGAAGCAGATGCTGGGGCACCTTCAATGACCAAAGTCCTGAAAATGGAAAAAAGTACACTGGCCTCTGCTCTTTGGGGCAGGTGCTATAGCATCAGGCAGGCTGTGAGCTTCCTTCCAGCATCGCTGCACCCAGTTCCTTCTAATTTTCTCATTCAGGCCAGCTGTTCAGCTACATCTGAACTCCTGGAAACCCAGGGACACCATGCATCTTGCTGTTATCACATCCTTCTCACTCCATATTGTTCTGTGCTCTTTATAAGAAAATAAAGCTGTTAGGAGTCAAGACATGAATCCATCACCAGTCTTCATATAAATAGCTATGGGTCGTAGGTTACCTTATGCTCTTTCATTTCTTTGGAGGATGGTTTATTCCCTCAACTAAACTATACGCCTTGGAGTGAGGAAAATATTGTGTAAGGAGCGATCAGATGAAGGAAGGAGGATGGATGTCTGAAAGTAAAGTGGAAGCTATTTTGAGCAGAAGCAATAGCATTAATGCACTGAGTACAGAGGTGGGATGAAGAAGCATTTGCACTGTGATTAGAATGGCTGGAATTGAGAGCTGATAAGAGATGGAAAATGGCAAATGAGCAAGCCTGGTCTTGATGGGAGAGAAGGGGAGACAGTGAGACTGTTTCCCATACGTTGTGATTTTACCAACACCAGGAAGATTTTCTGATTGCAGCAAATTCCTCCCCAATCCCACTTGATGCCTAAAATTAAAGCTTCTTAAACTAGGTAGTTTAAATTAAAAGGAAGCCAGGAGTGGTGGCGCATGCCTGTAATCCTAGTACTCGGGAGGCTGAGGCAGGAGGATCGTTGTGAGTTTGAGACCAGCTTTGGCTACAAAGTGAGCTCAAGGCCAGCCTGAACTGCATAGTGAGACCCTGTCTCAAAAAAGACCAAAAAAATTAATTAATTAATTAATTAAAAGGGAAATTGGTACAAAAAAAAGAACATAGTCCTAATCAAGACCTGTGTATTGGTCTGAAACATAAAGGTTATCAAGACACAGAGCAAACACTCCAAATAAATTGGTGCCTATAAATGTATATCACATCCTTTGCTAAGGACATAAAATATGAAGATAAGAACAAACTAAAGGTTTTGGTCCCTGACAGGTCTGGAAAACAGGAGACCTGTATTAGTCAGATTTTCATGACCATAACAAATACCTGAGGCATATATAATAACTTAAAGAGAGGGAAGGTTCCAATAGGTGTAGACTGTAACCTAACCAATAGGTGTTATCTGTAGAGCTGGTAGTTTCAGAGGTTTCAATCTGTGGTTGCTTGGGACCAGTTCCTTTGGGCCTGCAGTGAGGCAGTACAGTAATATCTTGGTTGATGAGCACTTCTGTTTGCAAATAATTCAATTCACAAACAGAAGCATTCAGCAAAGTATTGCTTCCATTCACAAACTCTGCATTAGGTGACAAACACGACCATGGCCATCTTCCCCACACAAACCAACCACAGCCATTTTCCCCAAATGGTAAAACAAATTAAGTGTGCAGACCCAGGTGCCACTGTACTTCTGGCGGGGTGTACATTTGAGGAAAATGCTTACCACATGGCAACTAGGAAGCAAGAAGAGAGACAGAAAAGGGTCCCAATACTCCCTTGAAGAGCAGTGATGGAACTTCATTTCATGAGGCCAAAGTTTCCATCATCTCCCAGTAACACCACAGAGTGTGACTGAGCCTTTAACATGGGCCTTTGGGAGACACTTGTCCAAACCACAGGAAGACCAAATGGAAGAAGGAGAAGCAAAAAGCATATATAACTAATTTAATAATTTCATGTGGAGTCTTGCCTTAGAAATGAGGCTGGAAGTCTGCAAGACCAAGTATAAAAAAAATTTACTTCCTAGAAAGCTCTATTGTATTTAAGTCTTGGGACACATGGCTTGGGACACATTTATCAGACCTCCCTTAACCATCATTTTCCAACACCTTGGGCAGTGGGGAGAGGAAACAAATGCCCCAGTGTCTGAGTCATTGAAAGTAAAATCATTTTACCTCTATCAGAGAGCACAGAATAAGGAAGTACACCTAAGTGATTTCTACTTTTTCCCAACTGCTTTTGATCTTCCTTTAGATTTGCTAGGAGGCTCTTTTAAGAAGGCACATCAAGAACGACCAAGTCCCAGTCTCATTGCTATTTCTTTTGACAATACTTATTAAAAACTGGAAAGACAGAGAAGCTGTCAATTTCTCATTTGAGGTGACCTTGTCATTTTTTAATGACATCTGCAGAAACAAGGCATACCTCTGACAAAGGTAATATTATCTTTGCAAAAGGATATATTGGAGGAATTAATTGTCTGGTGACTTATAATTGTTTATCTTTATAACACGAAGCCAAGGAAAAGAATAGAGATTCATATTAGTTAAATATATTTTCATTTAAAATCCACTTTGGGAGCCTAATGATCAAATATATTTGTATAAAGGTTTCTATAAACAAACTAACAGTACTTTTAATTTCAATGCCACTAATTTTAACATGATCTTTAAGGAGTCTGTGTGCCATGCACAGTGATATAGACTTTTTATATTCATTTGTTATTAACTTAATTCTCACAAAACCTCAGGCCTCTCAAAATTTCAAACCCTGATTGCCTTTTAGAATAAGAAGGATTAGGGGCTGGGGATTTAGCTCAGCAGCAAAGCGCCTGCCTGGCAAGCGCAAGGTCGTGAGTTCAGT
>NW_004955423.1:17039692-17045875 GCF_000276665.1 Chinchilla lanigera
TGGATTGAAAAACCTATTTTTAGGAAAGGTGGGTTGTATTTTTATACCAACTATCCCACTGGAAATAATTACATATGGGATATAAGAAGTTTAAAAGCACCTGCCTGGTAAGCGCAAGGTCGTGAGTTCGGTTCCCGGAAAAAAAAAAAAAAAAAAAAAAAAAGAATAAGAAGGATTCATCCATCCCCACAGGGTTGGAACTGATTATCTGGCATTTACCAATTGCGTGCGACAGGAAAGGTCTGGAATCTTTTTCCTTTTCCCCATGTAAAAGCAGAGATAGCTGTGGTGCCAACAATAAAAGCGTCAGCTTGGCTGGGCCACAGTGTCCCCAGAAATTTGGTTAAACATTATCTTAGGTGTTTCTATAAAAGAGAATATTTGAGCAAAATTAGCACTTAAAATTGGTGGATTTAGTAAATCACATTACCCTCCCTAATTTAGGCCTCATCTCATTCACTGAAAGCCTAAATAGAACAAAAAAGTTGACCTTTTCCCAGATAAAAAATTTGTCCTGTTTGCCTTTTAACTGGGAAATCAACCTTTTCCCTGCCTTTGGATTTAAACAGTAATTGGCCATTCTTGGGTCCCAGTTTACTGACCTTTAAACTGGAACTGAACTGTGGGCTCTCTTGGGTTTCCAGCCTACTGACTCACTCTGCATACATGTACACACACTACACACATATGTACACACATGCACACACATGTAATTTGGTTACAAAAGCCTAATGCAATAGGGTCAGTCACAAGATCTAAGTGAGGCAATGAAACAAAGCAGTTATTGAGAACAATGTCTGGCAGATAGTAGCACAAAACACTATGCATTTGCATTTCTTGAAAGAATCACAATACAAAAATGGTTTTAGCTCCTTTATGAACATATCCCAGCACTGTTCTCTTGGACTCAGGACAGAATGAATATCATAGTATTGATCATCCTTGCTTATCATTCTTTTCATGTGCCTTTGTTGTCTGAATTACTTGTTTTAAAGCATCTATAGATTGTGTAATTTTAAAACATATCTGCAGTTGGTTATTAAATCAATGCTATCAAAATTGCTTTATTACAGTGTCAGGAATTCAGAAGCCAACTACTCCTTTTCTCTTTTCTTTTATATAGATATTTTAAGTCCTACTTTTTTTTTGTACTTTTTAATTATAACCTCTATTTTTCTCAAAGAAAGTATCTATTAGGAAAAAAAGTCAGTAAATAAGCTATTCAATCAATACAAAGATACTAACCAACATCATAAGAATGACAAGAGAATTACTCTCTATAAAATATTTTTGTGAAAGTGTGCAATCAGAGGATACAGAAAGAACATGCTACATGTTGTTTTAAATGACCTGTTTACAAAATAAATCTTCCAACTTAACATAGAGAGTAGATACATATAGGGGTTCTTATAAAAGTGATTAAACAAGTTGGGTAAGGTATGTGACCCTCAAACAGCAACTCAGTTCACGAGTATTGCACCTTATTTTGTGCTGGGCACTGTACTTGGTAATCAGCACTAGGAATATAAAGTTGAAGGATACATGTTTTCTTCCTTCAAGGATATTACATTCATTCAATGTGGAGTCCAGAGTTGTATGAGGATAGGAGGAAGCAGTCAGCTTAACCTGGAAGATAATGATGCAGTGGAGAACAACATGGTTGTAGGAGTGGAGAGAAAAGGGTGGAAGGAGAAGAATGGTTGGTCTCAGGGAGCAGGAAAGCATAAGAAAGGGTACCGAAGCATAGCAGGAGCATGGTGTGTGACTTCTGATGACTGCAGCAGGGCACGGGAGGGGAAGAACTCAGAAGTGGGACTCAGGTAATGAAGGATCTTCAGTGACATGCAGAGGAAATTAGATGGGTCATAACAGTCAAATATGAAGTCATCGAGTACTGTGATAAGATCTCATCATTAAGAAACAGAGAGCATTTCATCACATTTCGAAGTTCAGTAGTCTAGACTTTGTACCACCTGCTTTGTTATAGTGTGACCCCACACCAGAATCAGTTTGATATAATCTTTTCTTTATCATTTGTGCAAAGAAAGGTAGAAATGGGCAGGGGAGAAGAGTGTTAAAGGAGACCTCACAGTTTCACACTGGGCCTTTACTTTAGTTCACCATTCTCCTATTAGTGAGAGAAGATATGGGAAAATCTAGAAGTCTCAGGAGAACCATCAGTCAAAATCTAAGGCTCACTCTGGAATATGAGGCAAGGGCCTGCTTTTTGCCGGGAGCTGCTGAGAGCTGGCTCATAGCAAAGAGCTTATAGATAAGAAGAGTATTGGGAGGCTCAAAGGAGAGGAAACAGAGTCTTCATACTTCTCGGTGCTGAAGATGGAGAGGTGAGCTGAGGGAAGCATCAGGTGAACTCAGAGATGCAGCAGGCCACCTAGGACAGTAGCACACCTGAGAGAGCATGTGGTATATTCCCCAGAAGGCAGGCAGGAGTAGGATGCATGCATCTTTCTTTGGAGCTCCCTGCTCTGAGAGTACCAGTGCAGAGAGCTCTTCTCCTACCCTATAGTGGCAATGACTGAGTATGTGCTGCAAGAAGGAATACATAAATAATTTCTGTTGAAAGGGCAGATTGTGATGATTTTAAAATATGTTTGCAATTCTTTAGTACTTCTCCCTGAAAACATAGAGTTTAATTCTCCTTTCTCTGTTTGTGGGCTGAATTTAGGGACTCATTTCTAACCAATAGAATACTGCAGAACTGAAAGAATATGACCTTCTACTATATATTAGACTAATTTGTTGCACAGTAATACTCCTGAATTCCCTCCCCATGTAGTGTCATCATACTATTCTTAAATGTTCTTTAAATATAAATCACCCCTTGATTGCAAGCACCACATTTTACAATGAATGATCTCTCCCTTCATTTGGAACAGTTTATAAGTGAACACTTCTGTATGAATTCTTCATTATCCTCTTTGTATCCACAATTTCATTGTTAAAATCTTTTCTGTTTGTCTCTAGACAAATGTGAGGACATTTTAAGACTAGCAGGCATTTTTATGTAGCCATGCATGATGTTACATACAATTAATAAGATTTATTATCCAAGAAAATGAAATTATAGACAGATATTATACATCTAAAAAATTTACACTGATAACAGCAGAATTACTCTTACATGGCAAGTGTGCCATAAATATTTATTGGTCATTCACTAATTTAACATGATTTATAGTAAGATGCTAAGGGGAAAGGACACAAGCACAGAGAGGTTAGTTCAACTGAGTAAAGTTAGCCCTACCATCAGGAGTTAAATCAGTGTAAAAAATACCACTCGCAGCAGAATTTTTTCAAATTAGGGAAAATTAAAGGATTTGCTCAAGGTCACACTTAAGGTAAGTGGCGGAGTATTACACTCAGGTCTTTTTAACTCCAATTCCAGTTTTCTCTTCCTCTATCACACTAAAAAAATCGGAGTTAAGTACATGGGAAAGTCAACTCAGTTTATCAATGAATGAATGATCGGCAAACACAGCAGTATTTCCTAGCAAACCAAAGCCATAAAAGCTCCATCTGGAACAAACTGCCCAATTCCAGAAATGTAGGCCACATAAAAGTCACACCTAACCTAAAATTAGGAAGGAAAACTTACAACACTGCTGAATGATAGCCTACTCTCCCAAGGTGGCTTCCGTGACTTTCTAAGAGCAGTACTTTTCATTCATTATCATTATGCTGACACATTAGTTCACCTAACAGATGACGGTCATACTGGATATAAAAGGGAAAAAGTAATTTAAACAATTTTGTAACAGTTTAAAGTTTATTCTAACTTTTTCAGTGACTTTAACTTTTAATCAATACAATTACTATATAAAAAGCTATAACTTCCAGTAGAAATATTATATTTTAAATTATAAATGTATGCACCATAATTTGAACATGTGGTCACTGAGAAAAATAATATAGAGAATGAGTGTAGTGGTATGGGATAAATCAAGAGAGAGGTGATAGACATGAGCAAAGGGTAGTCGTAAGAGAGACCCTGGAAGAAGGAAACAGGATATAGAAAGTAGAGCTTTGGAATGGCAATGTCGTCTCTAAAAGGCAAAATCAAATTAATTTAGATAGAACAGAAAGGAACTTTGTAGGAGATCATAAAATATTAAGTCTTCTGGTATTATCACAGCAGGTGAGGGATTTTGCATAGTAATAGTCACCTGGAACTCCCCTGCTCCAAGAAGTTATGAAAATGGTTAGAAGACATGTTTATATCAGGCAGCTATCAAGAGCATAAATCTGTATTTGAGAAAGCTGTTAATGGTTATTTTAATCCAAGATTAAATTTTGTATCACTCATAAGAAATATACTTCAACACCACATGGGAAGGAATCTTGTAAAAATGTTTGTACTACATATAAGGAAGTTAGATGATAAAAATAGTAAAAGAGAGGAACTTAAGTCTCATCATGGAATCAGTATCTTGAGAAGAGTTTAGAACTGCTCAAAGTACAAAAAAAAAAAAAAACAATAATTAAATGCAAGGTATGAACTTCTATTGGATTCGTATTTTAAAATCTCTAGAGACATAATGTAAGACCTATGGAGAAATTTAGTATAGACTAGATATCAGATTTAGACTCAAACCGGAGAGTTTTGAACGTATTTACTGTGCACATATGAAAACTAAGGTCCAGAGGGTTTCCAGGTGACTTGGCCAAAATCACACTTTTAACTAACCATAATTCCATGTTTAAAACCAGGTTCTCACATTTCCAATACAAAACTCAGTTTACCATTAGGAATTCTAGCTACTTATATAAAGCATGCCTATTACATGTGAAAATAAAAACAACAAAATCTTTAAGATGTAAAGAAGGAAATGCTCTCTCTTGGTTATCTTTTACTAACAGAGTCAGTTTGTTCAATGGGCATGTGAAGGATGGCTAGCTTTCCACTTAATGAGAAACATCTCCAGCCAAGATCTTCTGCATGCATCCATGTATTGCTAATGCTGAAAGCACAGCTGATCCACCCCAGCAGAAACCACAAAGATTCTACCTTGTTCTTCTTCATTATAAAATTGTCTGCTGCTGCCTCCCAGAGAGGTGAAAATGTACAAAAATACTTGAATGAGAACAAAGATGTGCAATATCCATAAGCTTAAATCTTTTGTGGTTTGGATGTATTATGGTATAGATATCTCCACAGCCAATATTCAGTCCTTTTTATTACTGAGAGAATGGCAATTGGTACATAAATAAATACCCACAGTATGATAGATTTACCCAACATAGGTAGACAAAAAGTATTCCATAGAAAAAAGTATTCTACAATTAACAAAGCCTTAGCTCTTTCTTTATCTTATCAAGAAAGATGAATAGAGCTGCAAATACACTTTTTTTAGTTATTGGCTTGTAGATTTATCTACTTGCTTGTTTTGAGAAAGAAATACAGTTTTTGTTCTTCCATGTATTTACAACAAAATTATTAGAAATAATTAATCATTTACATGATCAATTATCAGTGAAGCACTGAAAGGACAATAATTGACAAAATTTAGTGATATTTCCCACCAAAATAATTCTTTCAATTGCTTTTTGACCAAGTAGGTAATTTTTGAAATAAAATTATCTTTAAGAAAGTATCCAAACATATTGATTTTAGTTTATGTTCTCTGCTAGATACCGCCCAAATAGTCAATAAGTATTGATATTCTAAAAGCTGATCTGCAGAAACAAAAGAGAAGAATCAAAATCCTAAATAACACCCCAGCTTTATATTCAACACCCTGAAGGGTAGTCATAGAATCTGCAAATACTTAAACTTCCTGTTTTGTTTTGGTTTTTTGTTTTTGTTTTTCAGAAAACTATTCTTTGGTCTAACATATCATGTTGTAACTTTGAGACTCAGGAATATGATATCACGATTTGTTCCTAATTGGTCTTAGCATTATTACTACAGCAAAACTATCAATCGTACAGGAACACTGAGTAACAAAACTAAAATACACCAGAGTCTTATTTTGGAGATAAGGAAGATTTAAGCATAAAATTTAAACCTAGGTAGAGATAAATGACTTGCCCCCAAACTAATGTTTTTATGAATTAATAATAAAAAAAATAAGGGGCTGGGGATTTAGCTCAGCGGCAAAAGCGCCTGCCTAGCAAGCGCAAGGTCGTGAGTTCGGTTCCCGGTACCGGAGAAAAACCAAAAAA
>NW_004955423.1:17046515-17143345 GCF_000276665.1 Chinchilla lanigera
GATTTAGCTCAGCGGCAAAAGCGCCTGCCTGGCAAGCACAAGGTCGTGAGTTCGGTTCCCGGTACCGGAGAAAAACCAAAAAAAAAAGAAAGAAATCAACAGTTCAGCATTGACCAAATATTGCAAAAGAAAGATAATACAACACATAACCAAATTTTTCATGTATAAACAGAAAGATATTTTCAATTATATAAAGACTCAAACATATAGTCCTAAAATTACCTTCCAAAATAATTACTTGAAAGTTTATTCAGGAGATTAAAAGGAAACTTCAAATAAAAAAATCAAGATGGAGAAAATATTTTAAAAACATGATGGTAAGTGTTAAAACAAATATATACAGTATAGATTTATTGATATAAATGCAGTTGTTTAAAATACAATAAAGCATTAAAAGTCTAGAGAAAATGGCTTAATGAATACATGTAGAAATAAATTTGTTATATAACAGTGATAATATATAAAATAACTAATAAGGCAAATCTAAATTAGAACTTTATACCATCAAGTTTGGGAAGCTTGGTAGTTGTCACTTTTGTTTTAATCAGTTATTCAAATCAGTCACCAAGATCTATATCCAAGAAGAGGCTACATAGATCACACACTTTATGTGAAAGGCAGTAACTCATCTTACAAGAAGATTACGTAGGGTTTAAAACATTGTGGTCATCTTAGAAAAAAGAAATATTCCTCAGCGTGTCAACATCAGTTAGGAGAAATATATTTTCGAGCTTCATCTCTCTTACCATAGCCACTTTGGTAATGGTCCCAGCACAAAGACAGCGGGAAAAGTGACATACACAGAATATGCCATTTTGCCCAACTGATTACTGAGCATCTTCTTCACAGCAAATGCTTTTTGGAGCCCAAAGTAGAGAACGGCTCATCTCAAAATCCTTTGTGATTCTGACTTGTGTGCAAAGAAACGGAGTACAAATCGGTACACAAAAAGCACACAAAGTGTTTCAAAAGATTTACCAGCTCGGACAATGAGAAGAGGCCATCAGAGTACTATGAATTGCTATGGCCATCTACTGGCTGGATTCACTCAGTTAAGAAAGCAGAGCCCTTCTTACTGAAAAGATAGAATGATTAAAGGCAGAGTGGCGCTATGCCTCTAACGGCAGAGCCTAGAGTCATGGAAAACCATTCCTAGCTTGTAGGGCTGAGTCCTGTAATAAAATGGTAACAAGCGCAGGATGGATTTGTGGTCCAGTGACCGCGGTGGTGTTGTGTTGTTTTCCTCCTTTGTCTACAAAGGATTGTCTTGCGCTCGTCCTGCTGCTGTGGGTGCGGAGGAGGGGTCGAGGAGATAAACAGTTCCTTTAACTTACAAGTCTTCAAAGAGGGAAGCACGGTACTTGAGGAATCACACTCAAGGATCCTCATCTGCACCCGGGTCCGAGTAGATGGAGAGATCCGTTATTTTGAACAGACGCCCTCATGAGGTACCACTTGTAGGCGGGGTAGTGCTAAGAGAAAAGATAGATGAGAGTTGCTTGTGAGAGAGATGCAGTGCGGGTCGGGGCCAGAAGGTGTCTAGGGTTTCCTCAGGGATGAAACCACACACACGTAAATGTAAAATTCACAGTTCAGTTGCTCAGAGTTTTTCTCTATACAGTGATCCCTCACCTATCGCTGGAGCTACGTTCCAGAGGCCCCCATGACAGATGAAAATCCGCGAAGTAGCAGCGTTGTGTTTATTTTATTACTTATATATATTTTAAGGCTTTATAAACCCTTCCACGCTCGTGTGTACCTTCCTGGAAGACCCTTCTTCCCAAAGCCTCGGCCTCCAGCTGGGGCGGGGCCTGCGGATGCTGGAGTGAATCGGTGTCTCAGCTCCCAGGGCAGGAGGGGAGGAGGGGGCAGGGGGATAGAGGGCTAGAATGGGCCAGGGAGTGGGGCACGTGGGACCCAGCCGAGCTGCAGCTACAGCCGCAGCTGAGCTAAGCCCAGTGCCTGGTCTGAGCTGCTCACCCCACCCAGGCCGGCTCATAGCGCAGGTGGGGGCTGGGGAAGGTGCCATGCGTCCTCGTTGCCTACAAGCAGCGCCCATCCAGCGCCCGGTGTGGTCCACTCGCACTGCCACGTGGCTCTGCCAGGCTTGGGCTGGCGGTGATGGCCTAGTGCATTTCCACTGTGCACAGTACGGTACTCATCTGCTGATGAAATACATACCGTGCAGTATTTTACTTCAATTTAACATTCTTTTAATATGTTTGAATTAACATTTTTAATATTTTTATATTGTTTTAAATTTTTAGGCAAAAATAATTAAAATCATAAATATTACATAAATAGCTATATACCGCAAAATCCAATACAGCAAAAACTCCAAGATACAGAATTAGATATATTTTTTTAAAAACCCGTGATACAGTGAAGCCACAATAAGTGAACAGTGATACAGAGAGGGACGAGTGTATCCCAACTTGGAACACATTCATACCATTTGTGTGTGTGTGTGTGTGTGTGTGTGTGTGTGTGTGTGCGCACGCACACATGTGTTTATAATTCTGTGGATTAAATCTAAGGCCTTCACGTTGAGCTACCTCCTCAACCTTTTTTTTAATATTTTATTTTGAGACAGAGTCTCACTAAGTTGGCCAAGCTGGATTCAAATTGTGAATTTCCTGCTTCGGCCTCCAAGACTGCTGGAATTACAGGGGTGTGCCACCATGCCTGGTTAAATTCACACTTTCAAGCTAGTCATTCTAACAGAACTCCTTGCAAGGAGACCTGTGGAGAAGGACATTCTTTAGTTAATCTTTCAGTGTATTACCTCAGGCCTGACCAAGCCATATGCTTGCTTGATTCTGGAGGAAGTCTAGCAAAAGCACTGGTGTAAAAGGAAATAATAGCAGGACCTTTGTCCCTGTGGAAAGCCTTGGGACAACACTAGATACTTAGCTGAGAAACGCCCTCAGGTGGCTAACTAAGTCTCATTCCTGTGGTAATTGAGCTGTATTGTCCTTGCTAAAATTGTTGCTATCTTCCCATTTGCCCAGCTGCTTTCTTTGTTCTTTCTCAATAAAGGTTACTGCAAATGGTAATCAGGGCTTCAGTCCGAGAGCTGCAAGCCCCCGATCCATAACTGTCTCTCTCTCTTGTTTTTCTTTTCATCCTTGGGCACCTCATTCCGGGACCTGTCACCCCAGACAGAAATGGAATATAGACCAACAGAGAACTACTTCAATAGTTTGAAGATTGGCTGATTCAACATGGAATTAGAGCAAAGAAAAAGGATTTGTACAGGGAACATAGTCTGACAAAATCTAATGAAAAGTTCATGCCTCCTAGCAGTGAAACACTTTATACACTGTGATCCTGTGTTACTCAGATTCAACAAATCCTCTAGAAAATGCTGACTTTCACACTGCTAACATATATTTCTATTTAGGCCTACTTCTAATATGCTGGCCATATTCTTTTAAAAACTTTGAAATATGCATTAAAATTCCAGGGATTAAGAAATAGTTAATAGTAGTTGCTTTCTAAGGCCCTGAGATATTTTATAGTACTTATAATACATTGCTTTGATTAAATTAATGTGAAAAAAATCAGCCCTTAATACTTTATCTCAAGTATGATCTATAGCTACACTTTATGAATTGAAATGTGGATGAAACCAGGTAATCAAAATGAGGTTTCTGATTACATATAATATAAATGTATGTAACATGCAATTCACTCATCCAAACTCAAACTGTTTCACTCCAGTGCTCTTTAGCCCTCTTCATTGCTATCCTATTTAAAGCTCCCTAAACTTCCCTTTATTAATAAGATTTTGGAATTTTATTTGTTCTCTGTCTATCCTAACTTCTGTAATGATCACACCAGCATCAATGTGAACAACTCATATAAGAACTTAATTTTTGTACACTTTAACTGCAATAACCTTAACACTGCTCTCAGACTTTAGCAAATGTCTTTTCTTCAGAACTTTCCACCTCTATGTTAAACTTTAACACAGCACTCTCTGATCAGGACTCCTATCTTCCCAGCTCCTTCACTCTTTCACCTCTGCTCCACCTACTCTCTTGCCATTGGGAAAGTAGTACCCTATTTTCTTCATCCAACTCTTTCCTGACCTCTCTTCCTTCCAAACCTGGCCTGGACATCACTGTCACTAATTCTGATCAACTCTGTTTATACACTGCAGTATAACCAGAAAATTGCTGAACTGATTTCAAAAATGAAATGAAATTCACCAGTAATTCTATTAGAAGGAACTAGCCAGCATTAGCTTTTGATGTGTAACAGGACTTTCCTGTGGATGAACACACACACACACACACACATTTTGTACTGCTAATCACGATACATAGTGATTACATTCAGCTTGGGGGTTGATACTTATACATATTGCAGTTTGATCATATTTGAATCATTCTCCCCATCTCTCCCTCCCCTCTCCCTCATTCCCTAGATCTTCTTCCTATCTCTACTGAGGCTTCCTTCCTGTTTCTTAACATGGCCCTGTATGTTGTTCTTTGTTTATATTTGGAGTCACTTATATTAGAGATACCACTATATCTAATCCTTGTGCCTGACACAAGAGCCATCCAGTTTCCTAAAAACAACTTAAAATTATCCTTCTTTATGGCTGAGTATTATTCCATTCTGTGCATGTGTATCACATTTTCTTTATCCATTATCTGGGGATGGGCATAGAGCCCACTTCAGTGGTTTAGATGTTGTGAATTGAGCCACTATAAACACGGATATGCACAGATCACTGTGGAAGGATGACTTTAGCTCTTCTGGGAAGCTACCCAGAAGAAGTACAGTTGGTCACACGGAATTTCTATATTTAGCCTTAGGAAGCATCCATGCTTTCCATAGTGGTTGCCCTAGTTTACATTCCCATCCACAGTGCAGCAGGGTTCCTTTTACCCCCACAACCTTACTAGAATATTTTTTTTTGAGTCCTTGATAATGGCTTCTTACTGGAGTGAGGTAGAGTAGATAGAGACGAGACAGTGAGCTTTTTTTTCATCTATTTATTGGCCCTTTGTGTGTCTTTGTCTGTGAAATATATACATAGATATTTTTTTAAAGTACATTATAAAATGTATGTTTCTTAAAATCATAAGGTGTACATTTTTAAAAAACAAATTCTACCCAATAAATAATCAAAAGTTAAAATTTTTACAAAACAATGGTATTTTTGGAAATATATCACAAACAAAAAAGGAGTGTTATAAATAGTTTGCAAATTTACTGGTTTGAAGATTTACATGGAATTAAAGCAAAGTTCCTTAATGCAGAGTTTTAAGTTGCTACTACGGTATGATTAATGCAGCCTAAATACTTTTGAAAATATAATGATCAGAATTATTATAATCCCACATCTGTTTGTGTCACTCTGTTAGACTCTAACTGTGATTAATTTTCCTTGATTCAATATCTCTATATGTAGAGCTCGTTGCTTTATAAAAAATTGCTATACTGGTAATTGAACCCAGGGCCTTCACACTGAGCTATATCCCTAGCTCTTTTTAATTTTGTTGTTGGAGACAGGATCTTGCTGCATTACTGAATTGCCCAGGATGGGCTGGAACCTGCAGTACTGATTTTTTTTTTTTGGTACCAGGAATTGAACTCACGACCTTGTGCCTGCCAAGCAGGCATTTATGCTATTGAGCGATATCCCCGGCCCCTGGAACTTGCAGTTTTTCAGAGTGTCAGGATTACAGGTGTGTGCCACCACACCCAGCTCATTGCTTATTTTAAGTATTATTTAGAATCAAAATTTGACAAGCTGGGCATGGCAGTGCACCACTGTAATCCCAGCACTCTGGAGACTGAGGCAGGCAGATTTTATGTTTCCCTCTGAGCCTGAAAATTTTACCAGAAGCCTGTCTCAAAACAGGTTTGCAAGAAAAATATTAAAAAGGATGGAGATATGGCACAGTACAGGGGACCTGGGTCAATCTTCAGTACCACATGAAAAAATAAATTGACAGAATTTTACAACAAAGGTCTGATTTGTTAGCATTGTCATTTCCTTTAAATAGAACATGATATCATTAGTCTTGTATATTGATTTTCATGGGTACATATTATCTTTTCATTATACTAGGTTCCCATTTTCAAACTACACATTACTATTTTAAAAGGAAAATATTCTCCCTAAAAGAACCATTTCACAGACCTCTCCCTCATCTCACTTAGGTTAGTAAAAATATTAAAAATAATTTAGATTAGGAAAGCCAGGAGTTGAAAGCTTACATGGTAAAACACCAAAATATAATCAGAATTTTTTAATTTTTGTTTTAAAGAAAATAGTACCAAAAAAGAACAATAGCAAAATACAAACAATGCAAAGCAAGGACATTAAATATGTTACGGGGTTTCAAACCAAATGATAGAGATTAACAGTGGTTGTCATATTACATATTTTTATCTTCAATGAAATTGCTCAGATTACCAGATGTAAGAATAGAAGATTGAGACTTGTTCTTTCGCTTTTAAATACAAGAAAACACATGACCAGTGGTTTTGAAATATCTTAGTAGCATTTATTTTGTATTGGACAATGCTTGAACAAGACCAACACACAAAATATACGAAATGGGCACTTTCATTTCAAGCCAAACACAACCTGGTTGCCGTCAACCTCCTTTCGTGGTGGTCCTTGAGGTACAATTACAGATCCTTAGGCATTTGGAGAACATAGTACAGGACAAATATATGCGATTTGAACACTTCAGGGACATGGTATCACAAACAGGTAACTCTCAAAAAATTTTAAAAATTATAAATATGTATCAAATATGATTGCTCTGCTTTTATTTTTAATGAGAAATGATTTTACTATGTAATTTGTTTACATGTGCACAAATCTGTATAATTTCTGAATTTTTGTGAAGAATTTAGCTTTTGAAACAAAAGGCTTTGACTAGGAATCTTCAACAAATAGCTCAAAGTTTATATAATATTAATTTATCTAGCATTTCTCTTCACTTTCGACTGTGCACTACTTTGGATACTAAATTTTCATTTTACACTTAAAAAATTGGAAGTGTTAACACCTTCAGTTAGCCTTGCAAGCCAAAATAATATTAATTGAGAAAATACTCTCAGGATGCTGAGGTACCTGATGAGCTCAGGAAAAAGCTGATTTTATTAAATGGAGGAGATTTGATTTTGCTTTTAAAAATAAAATGGTCTATTAGTCCCCGTTCTCCAAGAAACAGATGCCAACATGAGATTAAATGTGGAGAGGTTTCATTAAGGAAATACATGTGAGGAAAAATGGGGAGGGACTCTGAGAAGGCTTGGAGAGCTGTAAGACTGAAAGAAGACCAACAGGAGCTGGCAGAGCAAGGCAGGAGGCTGGGGGAAGAGCTCTGAGACTGGGATGCTGCCCGGCATCTTTTTATCATCATCCAAAGTGCCTTTTTTTGTTTTACTGTAATCACCAAATAAGTTGCTATGATTCTTTTCAATATTTCACCAGATTTATGTGCTACAAAACCCGTCAAAATTTTATTCATTACAGACTGAATATAAATTTATTCAGCTAAAAATTTCTACAAGTTGAGATTTTACAGAGTGGAATTACCGAATTTGTTTTTCTTTCTTTTTTTTTTTTTTTTTCCAGTATCAGGAATTGAACTCACAACCTTACGCTTGCCAGGCAGGCGCTGTGCCGCTGAGCTAAATCCCCAACCCGAATTACAGAATTTGGACAACAAATCCATACAATAATCTGCCTTTGCTTCATTGGCTCGGTACTTCCTTTGCTTATGAGTGTAAAATTTAACACCTTCCATGTGCAATTTTTAAGAAGTATCATTTTCCAAAAGCTTGAAAAGTTGGAGATTGTGGTGTTCTATCATTAAACATTTTCATCAAAGATTTCAAGCAGATTTTGAATAAAGCAACAAAAATTTGGAGAACCTGTTTAAAAATAAAATCTAAATACCATTATGGAATGCTTAGGTTGATTCGCAAAATAGTTTTTCAGAGACTCAAGAAGTGCTAAAATCTGACTGATGCTGAGTAGTGAAAGGAAAGTTCATATTTCCTGAAGTAACTTTTTAAATCAATATTCAGCCTTGCTCCAGGCAGACTGGGCCATATGGGAAAATCAGATTAGGAACAATTGGAGAATGTGTTGGATAGGACAAAATGTAAGAATTGAGGAACCCAGGGAAAAAATATAGAGACCTATTCTAAATCAGTTCAAGTGATGTTGGAGAAAAGAGGAAGAATTTAGAAGACATAATGAAATATATAGAAAAAGTTAATATGGGATGAGGAAAATAGAGGAACTATGTGTGACTCCACTGTTTCTCATGTGAGTAATTGGAGTTCAGTAAGACTAAAGTTCAGAAGAGAAATTTGGGCAGAGACGCATGCTCTGGAAGGTCACAGAGGAGATAGGAAATGAAATTAACCAACAAAAGTCTATGGAGTGAGAAGAATAAGACAGATGGATCTTAGAGGGGGCTAGGGAAGTAGCTCAGTAGCACAGCGCCTGCCTGGAAAGTGTAAGGTCCTGAATTTGATTCCTGGCACACACAAAAAAAATTCTGGAGTAAACAAAGCAAGAAAAGTGCTCTAGGATAGCTAAACATTCAGAGACTTGAGAACATGTCTGGAATGCAAAGCACCATGGAAGTCAAAGAGGAATTGAGGATGATAGGAGTAGTCAAAAATCTATCAGTCATTAAGTCATATAAGAAATCAGAAATGTCCATTGATTTAACAGCAAAAGCAGCATTAGGATCTTAATAAGAGCAGTCTCAGTGATGAGCAGAACCCAGTTTGTATTGACTGAAGAGTTGAAGAGGAGTAAACATGCACATAAAACATCATTTTAGAGTTGCAGAAAAGAGAAAGAGTAAGGGATAGGGATAAAAAAGATAGGATTAATATGTAGAACTGTTGAATACCTTTCAGAAGGAAACTTGATAATGTTTACATGCTGAGAAACATCCAGGAAAATATTTTGAAGATACAGAGGGAAGATGATCCTTGGAGCAAAGTCACTAAAAAGAAAAAAGTCGACAAACTTGCATAGTCTTAGAAATAGGGTTTCCTGTTAGAAGATAAAAATCCAAAGGTAGGACTAAGCACTATTGTGGGTTGAGTGTCATGCTCCCAAAATACATGGTGAAGACCTAAATCTTGGGATCTGCGAATGTAAATTTATTTGAAAGCAGGTTCTTTGCAGATGATGTGATCAATTAAAACTGGATTGGTGAGGGCGCTAATCCAATGAGATCTATGTAAGAGGAAAATTTAGACATACACTCACAGACACAGAAGGACAGGGCCATGGGAACACAAGGCACATAGTGGAGTGATGAATCTGCAAACAAAGAACACCAAGGATTGTTAGCAACTAGGGCAGAGAGAGGCATGGGACAGATCTTCCCTCAGAAAGAACCAGCTCTGCCACCACTTGGTTTCAGATGCCTGTCCTCTGTAATTGTGAGAGAACAAACTTCTTTTGTTTTAGCCATGCAGACTGGTAATTTGTGATGGCAGCCCTCAAAAACAACATGGGCAAAGAATCCACTAAGGGAGGGAATTTCCTGCTGCATTTCTTAATTGCCTAGCATGCATGAGGCCTAGATTTGATTCCCAGCAACATAAAAAAAGAAAAACAAACCAAAATGAAACAAAAATATGCCACAGCAGTTTAGTAAAGAAAAAAATGATGAATTCTCTTCAAACATTTGACTTTACAGTTATCCTGGAAATTTCAACTGTGTCCACCAAGTAGAATAAAGATTTGAGCCCAGAGTTTCACCTTTACTGGGAATAAATGACAGATGTTTGTAGATATGTTTAACCTGATTTAAAAATTATACAATGTACACATATATCAAAATGTCACATAGTATCCCCAAAATATGTATAATGTATTAATTGAATGATTGATTGATTGATTGGTTTATTTGCAATATTAGCAATTGAATTGTGGTCCTTCCAACTGAGCTATATCACCAGCCATTTTTAATTTTTAATTTTGATCAAGGGTCTTCCTACATCACTAATTTGCCCATGCTGGATGCAAGATAGCAATTCTCCTACCTCAGCATCCCACAGTGTTAGGGTTATGGGCATATACTACCACACTTAGTTTATATTTTTATGTATCGGTTAAAAATAAATATTTTTTGGTACAGTGAATTGAACTCAAGACCTTGCTTGCCAGGCAGGTGCTGTGATGCTGAGATATATCTCCAGCCCTGAAAATAAATTTAAACAAAGAGGTGCAGTGTGAGAGATAAAGGATTTCAAGACCCCTTTTATTAGTATAGGCTTGTGATGTATAGTGAATATATTCATCATGGGGGAACTGGTGCATATGCATATCACGCCTTGATCCTTTTTACTTCCCCTTTCATTTCCCTCCTGCCTGCCTCTTATGTTCTACTATGAACTGATACACTAGAGATTATTTTGACAAAATGTAATATGTTAATTTGGAAAACCTTAACTAGAGAATTTTTATATTTGGATGAGGAAGGGTAATATGTAATATTCGGCTTAAGCCTGTGTGTGATAGTGAACAACAGAATCACTGCCTGAGAACCAAGACTTACAGCCTCATTTCTTTACTTCTAGCCTGGAAAGCAGGAAGGAGTTGTCATTCATGATGTGATTTGTTCATAATGTAATTGGTGTGCTCCAGTACTGATTAGTGATCAAAAATATTGCTGAAATGAATAGACTAATCTCCATCATGAACTCTTACTGATTTCAACTGCAAATTTTTTTGTCCAGTGACAATTCCTTCAACCTGTATGATCAGATATTCAAAAAGAAGAGAGTTTAAATTAATAGTTTTACTCTACTTTTTCTTCTTCAATATCTTTTATAGTCAGTTGCTCTTTTTTTCCCCTCAAATGATTTGTAATGCAAATGAAAAAAATCTGAGAAGTCAAAAGTTAGATTCTGACCTCTTGAATTAACTTCATTTAAACAGCTCTAACTACAGGAAAGAGCAGACTTTCTTACTTTTGGGGTGAAAAGAATCACAATTTGAAATGTCAGTTGCCTTAGGCAAGCACATCACATTGAGTTGTATTTAAAGATAGCTCAAAGGTAGCTTCACACAGCATTACAATAGGAAAGGCATTGAAGTCATCTCTTTTCATCTATAGTAGAAAAGGACCATTAGTGTTACTTAACATTGGAAACAATGATTTCTGGATATATAAAAGTCCACTCACTTTACATCTACATAACAACAGTTTTCTGTGGACAAAAAAGCCTGTAAAGTTATACAGTGACTGATGTAAATTGGCATAACATCAGTGTAAATATCAATGAATGTGTTACAAATGGAGGAAAAAATTAATTTAGCATCTGTTTTCATAGGCAATGATTAAAATTTATAGTTAATAATTATTTAAGGGGGTAATACTAAAGCTTTTTGAAATCTAAAATTATACATCGTGAAAATAAGTAAAGCTATCACAGAAAAAATATATAGTTTTAACGAGAGATCTCTTTTTACAACTGTTTTAGGTAGATTTAGTTTCCCAGGTTAGGCCAGGAACATCTTCTCAAGTGCATCCCACTGTAAGATACCGCACCCAAAGAAAGGTGGAGGGAAGCAGGAAAGCCATTCACCCCCGCCTCCGCCATCTTTTCTAAAGCATGTCACAAAGCCTTGGAAGGAGCCTCTCTGACATTCTCCTCCCATCTTCTTTAGAATGGCAGGTGTCTTACTGTATATACAGAAGGAGCGAATATCACACAGGGACTCCAAGGAGAATATGAACACACAGACCTTGCTACATTGCTCTTTAGTTTATCAGTACTTGACCATACCGTTTTGTCCTCCGGCCACCCTTCTTTCCAGAGAACTGTTCATAGAATACAACAAATTTCCCTCATTCTTTGAGTCTTTGTTTCTGCAGGTTCCCTTGTTGTGTAAAATTTATATTACATAAATGTGCATGATTTTCTCTTGTTACTCTTGTGTTGTAGGACCCTTAGTCATGAATTGTGCAATCCGTGAGGAAAGATATTACTAATTTTTCTCCTACAACACATATATTGCCTAAAATGATTCACTAAACATTTCTTATTCCAAAAAGGAAATCAAGACTACAAATAGAGACAATTTAGAAAAGAACAAGAATATATCAATTGAAAAATTATGATTAAGTGACGCTCAAAGGAAAAAGTATAGCCTCACATGTTTTTATTAAACTGAACTTTTACAATAAAGATTATAAAGGACAGAAAATTTAGCAGTCCAGAAGGTGTTAAAAATTAAGCCAAAAAGAAATAGCAAATAATGTTAGTAAATTCATAAATCAAAGTATGATTGAAATAAAACAGTAGAAATATTTTATGCTCCAGACCTCTTTTAGTTTTCTTTTTTGCTGCAAGGTATTTTCATAAACTATTTTTTCAATGTGAAAAATATTCCTGTCTCTTTTAATCTATTTCCTCACTCTTTAGAGATCTTGGTTTAAACATTTATTTTTTTAACAGATTTCCTTGATATTCATGTCACTCTTGTGTGTTTTTCCCTAGCAGCCCGCCCTCACAGTGCTTTGACTTTTTCACAGGCTGACAATAAGCTCCACAGGGTGGGACTACATCTGACCAATTCACCCGGTTTCTCTCCTATCCATCCAAGGACTCTGTAAATGGGGCTTGGATTGGTATTGAATCAATACACAAGGGAACCGATGAATGGAAGAAGCAGTCTTGGGAGCAAATACAATCAGACAGATAGATCTGAATCCACAAATAAAAAAGAACTGAAATACACAAAGAATGGGAAAAGGAAACGACAGGTGTTAAGTCAATTTTCTATATTGTCAGAGAAATATTTTCTATATTTCTATAGGTAACCCAAATGTAATCATTTCTTAACTCTCACTAAAATCAATAGTTTCCTGAAAGTGTATAAGTAATAAAAGCAACACAAACATAATCCAACAACCAGAAAGAGACTAAAGTTTTTCAAATATAATATTTATAAAATTCCTTTAAACTTTCAAAGAATCAATATAATTTTGTAAAACTAGCATAATTTAACTTTGTAAACTAAATGTGACAAGTATAATACAAAAAATCTTAACAACTCGAGCTCATTTATCAATGTAGCAAGGCTTTAAGTGAAGTTTTTCTCAGGAATTTAAAGAAGGTGAAAGATTTAAGCAGGCTAGTGCCACAGTATTTAGTAGGACAAAGGGAAAAAATCATGCGATGAAAACAGTAGATGTTAAAAAAAAATGTAATCAAATTTAGCACGTTTCTATTCAAAATATTTGATTCATTCAAATAGGTACATTCACACTTCACAGTAGAAGAGAGAAAGAAGAGAGGATATCATAGAGGGTCCTTTCCTGCCATCTTCAATTGACTGGTAGTAGCTATCTGAAGATCTACATGAAGAAGAATTTTTAATCTTCTTCATGGTTCAGCAGAAAATAGTGCCAAGGTCAAATTCAGCCATTGGATTCTGCAAGAGGAAGATATCTTGCTGCAATGCACACATTTCTTCTAAGGGCAGGAAGAAAGCAAGACATGTCCAGACAGCAGTTATGAACACTGACTTGGAATTTGTAGCCAGTATAATAAACAAGGCAGGAAACAAAAATATGATCTGTAACTACTATATACAAAGAATTAAAATTATTTTTATTTTAGGTGATATCATTTCCAGCTAAACACGAGAGAAAAACTGAAAAAGAAAGTAAAAATATTGACAGCAGGAAGAATTCCGGTATTCAAATACGTACATAAGATGCAAGCATTTTCCTATAACCAATTAAAATATGATAGAAAAACCCTTTTCTAAAAAACCCCAAAATTATAAATTCCTAAGGATAAACATATTATTAAATAAATTAAGGGTCTCAATGAAGAAAACATTGAAACTTTGCTGACTAACATTACAAGGGGATTTAACTAAGTGAAAGGCCAGCTCAAGATTCTAGATGGAAAGATAAGATATCTAAACATCTTTAAAACATTTATCCTCTGCCTGTTAATTCATGCTCAAAGCATAGTTTCTATCAAATGTGGAGAAATTGATGATGACATAAAAACAGTATTTAAAAATTAAACACAGAAAAAATGAATTTGAACTGCCAAGTATCAGAAGATATTAAATTCAAAAACTTGCTAGTGGTTCTAATGATTGAGCCCATGGCCTTGTGCATGCTAACCAAGCACTCCACTACCAAGGTGTACTGCAGCTCTTTTTCATTTTTATTTTTGGACAAAGTCTTGCTAAGTAGCCCAGGCTGGCTTTGAATTTACTATCTCCTTGCTTTAGGTTCCTAGTGTCTGGGGTTATAAGTGTGTGCCTCTACGTCTAGTTAGAAAACTCTTTTGTGAGGTATTGGCCCCCTAAAACACAAATAGATAAATCTAATGAGTAGAAAGTCCAGAAGTGTTTATTCATGAGACCCAAGTATATGACATATTCTGAAGGGAGTGTTTGAGCAGTCAAAGGATAACAAACAGTAACATTTTGGAAATAAAATTAGATTTCTACTTCATCTAAGTCCAAAAACTAATTCCAAAAGTTTTGAGAAGGAATAAATATTTAAATTAAAAGCATACAAAATTTAGGCAGTTGATACTCATATAATCTTGAGAGATGTTGAAAATGGATTTTTTAAGCATAAACGTTGATAAACAGCAATGTTGATAGGCTAAACTTCAGAAAATTTACATGTGTGAATCTTTTAAAACTAAACATAAAAGCTCATACTAAATATGATTAACAATGAACTGACATTTGGAAAAATTGATTTAAAAAATTAAAAGATGAAAAATGAAAAGGTATGAGTAGGCAATTTACAAAACAATAAATCAAACTGTCAATAAACATAGGAAAAATATTCAGTTTCATTAGTACTCAAGTCGACTCTGAAAAAAAAAATCTTTTTTTCTATGAAATTAGTGAAGCTTTAAAATTTTTTATTGCTCAATTTCAGTATGAGAGCACCTTCATATTGCTAACAGGAGTACATACTGGTAAACTCATTTGCACCATGCAGTAGAATGTCTCACCAAAATACTATCGTCTTAATCCTCAGAACATGTGAACATGGCAATTTACATGGTAAATGAGATTTTGCAGGTACGATTAAAGAATTTTAGGAAGGGAGGGTTATTTTAGATTATTCAAATGCATTCAGTGTAATCACAGGATCTTTATTAAGAAAAGATGAAGGTAGGAATATCAGAGATAGATAGAGAAAAAGATGGGATCAGGAGACAAAGCAGAGTGTGCAGTGGAGAGATTGGAAGATGTTACTGTCCTGAGTAAGCTATGCCTGTAACAGAGATCCAGCATACTTGTGTCTTTCCACAACACTAGAATTTATTCAATAACAATAATTCACAACCTGCATCAACTTTGTTGGCCTTATCTGGCCAGGTGCTCAAAGGTCCCTCGGTAGCCAGTGAGCTGGGCAACAATAGGCTCTTTCATTCAAATCTTAATTACTAATATCTGACACTCAAATCACACATCACATTGCTCACAGTAGTATAGGTTACAGAACAGCTAAGAAAGGGTTAGCAGGGGCTGCAGGATGCAAAGAGGCAGAATGGAAAGCCAGGCAAAGCGTCTACAGAGATGCAGAATTTAGCAGAGGTGGCTAGATATGATTACAGACCATGTAGACCTTCCAGGAGGTACAGAGCTTGAGAGGTGGGCAGGCAGCTCAAATCCTCAGAGGGAGTGGAGCTGAGCTGCAGCTAGAGAAAAGAGAATCAGAGTTCATGCTGACCTCATGACACGCTCACCAGGTGGCCTGATGAGAAGACAGGTTGATGTGTCATCACCCCAAAGCTGGGTGTCCCTCCTTTTGTACCATCCGGATGAGGGGTCACATGAGTTTTACTTCAAAAATTTTTAAATTGCTCATTAGTGTCCAATTAAAAGGAGCCATATGACAGCGGCTTAACAAAAGACTTAAGAACTTTAATTTCTCATAACCTGAGGGGCTTCATCATTTATTGCTGTGTCCAATAAGCTCGCAGGCCTATTTTTCTCAGATGCAACTTAGATACTGTACTTCATGTGCCCCTGATTTGATCTGGTAAATTTACAAGTGACAGTTTTTATTAGCAAGATTAATTTATTTATCAGTTAACTATGATTGTGCTATGCAACTATGAGATTTTTTTTTTTTTTCCAGAAAGTTTAGTGTGTCCAAGATCTTGCGGTTCTCTATTTACTCAGGTTATTCTAGACAGCTAAGTTAGGCAGATATCAATAGGCAGTCAGGGAGGGATTGGGCCTGAGGAAGTCAGCACAAAAATACAAAGACATCAGAACTGTGGCTGAAAAAAAATTGTGGCTGGAGGTGAATCTGAAGGGAGCCAGGCCTCAAACACCAGGCCTGCCTGCCTCCTTAGAGATGAACAGCAACCTGGGATTATACCATGATTAGCACCACTTGGTCCCATGGGCCCCCCAGATAGGGATCAGACATACAGATGCGTGACCAGAACATCCAGACCATACTTTCCAAAAAAGTCTTTGTTCATTCCATATACCCTTGGTACATGACTTGTTTCCCCACTGGATCAATACTAGTTAAGGAACTATACTTGTAATCCTACAGGTGTTGTTTGAGCCACATTGTACCCATGTGGTGATTCAGCTGTATAAATTACCACTGACAAAGAGTATCAGTGGCCACCTCCTTGGGACCCCTCCTGGAAATCCAGGAGCTACTCTTCTTTTTCTAATTTCTAATAAAACTCTCCTAACCTCCTTTGGCTCACAGCTACATTCCCCAATGTTGTGAGAAATGAACTCGGCACATCTAACATCTAACATGTTGACAGTTACATATTTCCGTATCAAGATGAGTTGCCAAGTCATACTGCCTCAGCATTTGTACTCAAAAGGGAGAAAACCGTTGTTTTATAAAATGAAGTCACTCAGGGCAAAGTACAGCCTGAAAGCTACTATTTTATACAACACGGAGGACACACCCTGCTCTACACGTTACACTGCTGATTTTGAAGATGGATGATGAGACTATAGGCCACAGAAAGCAGGCGGCCTTTTGAAGGTAAAAGAGTCAAAGATTCTTTCCAGCAGGAATTCAACCCAGCTGACCACCACAGCTGTGAGATAATAAATTTACATTGTTTTAAACCACCAATTTTGTTGTATTCTGTTACAGCAGCAATAGAAGTCGCAAAATGTAATAGGGTAACTTTCAAATTATACCTGTCCTATTCTGTAACTCAGCAAATTTGATCCCAAAAAATTATCAGAGAGTAAAAATAGCTAAACAAAAGTACATTCACTGCAACACTGTTTAGAGGAATTAATACTCGGAAGCTACCAATGGGTCAAAAATAAATAACAAAAATGAAAGTCACAAAACAACTGCAAGAAAACACTTCGACAAATGAGGAAAGCGTTGTGGTAAGTTTTCTTTGTAAAGATAATTTACAAAACAGTATATAGTATAATATGTGTGTGTGTGTGTGTGTGTGTGTGTGTGTGTGTGTGTTTGTCAGTGCTGCTAGGGATTGACCTTAGGTCCTTTGCACTGAGCTACATCCCAGTCTCCCTGACACTTTTCTTCTTTTTCTTTCTTTCTTTTTTTTCTTTCTTTCTTTGCCCAACCTGAGCTTCTACTTGTGATCTTCCTGCCTCATCCTCTCAGTTCTGGAATTATAGACATGCACCACCACATCTGGCATTCTAAAAAAAAAGATAGATAATAGATAGATAGGTAGATAGATACATCGATCTATAATCATAAAGTTTATGGTAATGTCTGGGTGATGGGCTTATAGGTGATTTTGCTTAATACTTTGATACACACTAATTTTATAATCGATGAGTTATAAATATATAAATAATTCTATGTTACTGCTCAAAAAGAATTTACCTAATTATGTTCATAAATATTAGTATCAGTTCTTATAGCCTCAAAGTAGAGTATGACTGTTTTTCAACATAATAATCCTAGATTCTAATATTTGGAGACTTGTTTACATCGGTGCTACCTGAGCAGCAGAACCCTCCAGTAGTGCCTGTCTTCTACTACCCAGTACCCCTTACTTGAATTTTTAATCTGGGAACACTGTTAATTATAGAGAATCTTTCTTTGTCCTCATCACGGCCTGGGAAGTTTATATTTGAAATTCCATGAAAAGTTATTGGAATTCTAAAGTGTCAAGTCCAGTCTACCACCTCCAGTGCAACCCATGGTGAGAATAAAGACATTAAGATGTATTTGTAGTTACGGGGAGCCGAGGGGTCCTAGGTCCAGCCATGATGATGGTTGTCCGGAACAAAGGTCTTGACCCAGGCCTGAACCAAGGTTTCATTAATTCCCTGAAGAAGGGAGTGGCTTGAGGATGAGTGACTGCGAGAACCATGAGAAGTGGGTGAGTGCCATGAGCTGGGCTAGGTAGGAGGCCTGAAGTCACCTCTGCAAATGCAGAGAAGGGTATGCAGAAAGAATAATCTGCATAACACCACTGAGACAGTATGTAGTGTTTTGGGGTCAGTGCTTCAGCTCTGATGTGTAATGTCTGAAGCCCCAGGAAGTCATAGTCTATCCCAAGGCTGATCCCAGCTAACAGCATGGAGCATTAGCTCACGCATCCTGCCTCATCACTTGTGGGAACAATGGGGGTCCAGGGAAACACGCCTGCCATCTCCAAAGATTACCATCAGCACCTCAGCTGGACCCATACGCATTGCTTAAAGCCAAATGAAGGGATAAGGAAAGGGTCCTAGCCATCTCTGTACATATCAATACATGGAAATAGGGTTAGGCTCAGCCAAAATGGAGGCAATTTTTCCTCTTTCAAGGAAAGTTGGGTAGGTGGTCCTCCGCAGTTAATCATGAAAGTTATTTGAGAAGAGTAAATAAACAGCTCAAGGCACTACCCTTAACATTATGCACAATACTGTTACTTAAACATCTACCATTTTTCAAGTATATTAGCTTTATAAACTGCTGAGTTGTTTTCTAGTTTTGCTTCATTTAGTCTTTTTTTTGTTTTGTCAAAGAACATTTTATCTTCATATTTGTAAATTTACAATGTGTGAAAGCCAAATTACAAACTTAAAAACCAAAAGGGAGATGATGTATTAAAGAATGAAATGTATACCACACATTTCCTTTAACTTAATGGATTGTATCTCTCTGTATGATGCAATGTTCAAACTAAAGATTCACAGATTAAAATGAAAGGAAAATTCAAACAGAAGATGATGCTTTTAAATACATTTGACACATAAAATCAATTGTTACTGATGAGGATATAAATTATTAAAAAAAACTTCTGAATCTCAAAATAATTTTATTCAACTGCCAGTATTTTCAAGTTATTCAGTTTCATTGAAACCAAAATACTTGAAAAATGTTGTATAAGCTTAGTACAGAAATGGCTTTATTGAATTATTAATAAATACCAAACCCTTTTACTTCAGGAAATGGGAGTTGGCTAATAGAAGAAACGTGCATGAAAAATTTGGGGGAATTTTATAAAACTGTGATAAAAATGTTGACCATTACACTTTACATGAGTAAATTTTATGCCATATGAATTATATCAATTTTTAAATTGCTCATTATACTATTATTTAGTGTCCAATCAAAAGGAACCATGGGACTGTGGATTACCAAAAGAGTTGGAAACTTTAATTCTTCATAAACTAATACTGCAGAAATAAAATTAGTCTAGAGAGATACATAATTAATTTCTTAGATTTTTCTATGTCTCAAGTGTTAGTGCTGCCCTGACTACTGGCTAAGTGGTAGATCCCAAAAATTTTGTGTTTGAATTTCCTGAGATGTCAGTTTATTATGTAATGTGAATCAACAAAATGGCAAAATAGAAAGTCCCAGATCTTCCTTTCCCTACTGAAACCCTAAGTTGACAACAATACACCAAGTAACTCTCTTTTTAAAAAAAAAAATCCAGAAACCAATTAAGAGGCTCAAAACCACAATAACTTATCAGATTACACTTGCTAAAATGGCCAGTCTCCAAAAACAAAAGCAGACGACAGCACATGCTAAGAAGATACAGAGAAATGAACTCTTGTACATTGTTGGTGGGAAGGCAAAATGGGGTAGCCATTATAGAAAACAATATGGAGGTTCATTTAAAAATAGAACTATGATATAATCCAGCAATCCCAATGCTGGGTTGATCAAAAAAGATCTCAATGAGATAACTGCACTCACTTGTTCACTGCAGCATTATCTATAACAGCCAAGAGGTGGAAATGACCTAAATATCCATCTGCAAATGGATGGATAAAGAAACTGTGGTATACACTTACAAAGGCACATTGTTCAGCCTAATAAAAGAGGAAGTACTGTCTTCTGCTACAGCACTGATAAATGTAGAAGACATGCTAAGTGAAATGAGCCAGTCAAGGAAGAAGAAAGCACACTTACTTCTACGTAGTACCTAAAATAGTCAAATTCATAGAAGCAAAAAGTAGAATGGTCATTTCCAGGAGCTGAAGGGAAGAAGCTATGGGGGTGGCTGCTCAATGGACATGGAGTTTTAGTGAAGCAAGATGAAAAAGTTCTAGGTATTTGCTGAACATCAAAGGGCACATTACTTGTACTGTACACTAAAAGTTTGTAATGAAGATGTGTTTCCTGTTAACTTTTTAAAAATAATTCAAGAAAAACATGAATCAGAAATGAGTGAGTTAATATTCCACTGAGAAGGGGGAAGTCAAGAACCTTACTTCTGTTCTTACCTAGGTGAAAGACCATATGATTTCCACAGAGAAAAGTGAAATCTGGATGTTTAAGTTCTTCTGCCTTGGAAATTTACCTCAAAGAGCCTTGCACAGCTCAAGAGAAGATGGACAAAGAAGCTGTAGCCTCCTCATAACCCTAGAAAATGTCATGGTGAAAATTTTAAGTATAAATTAAAGGATATATTTTAGATTCCTGTTTAAATTCAAGCCCAGCCTGAGGAACTCAGTGACTTAGGAACATCTTGTCTCAAAATAAAGATAAAAATGGTGTACGGATACAGCTCAGTGAGAAGGCCCTGGGTTTGATCCCCAATACTGCAAAAACAAAAAAAGTTTGAGGGAAAACTGAATTAAAATTGGCTCTAAAAACTGAATTATAAATTTGAATGTGTGTTGTGAGGTACAGACGTTAGACCAGCATTTCTTTGGTTCTCTCCAAGCCAAAGTTCTGAGGGATCCAACATTCTGACTCTGTTTCCTGAATGTTGTCTCAATACATGAAAAGAGCTGTAAAGATTCAGTTTGGGAAGATTTAGTTTGCCATGTATCTTCAGATATTCTTTAAAATTGACATAGAATTATTAAAATACAATGAAGGCATTACATCATATACCTATACTTTCCCTTTTCCTTTGGCAATATATGCTTATCCTACCTGTACTTTGGAAATATACATGGATCTTACCCACATTTGAAAAAAGTCATGAAGTCCTTTTTTCTCCCAATTGTGCTTTAACTTTTTATCTTCTTTTAAATATGTAAATAAGTACTGGATATGAATGGTATGGTACTATAAATTTTGCAAACTTTATACTTTTATGTAATTATATAAAAACTCTATTGTCATACCCATCAAAAGGATATTCTTATGTGTCAACATTTGTTCTGCAGTTCACTGAGACTGTACAATCCTGTCTCTCACCTTTTACCTATTAAATTCATCCCTGGAGAAAGTGCTCAGCCAGCCACTAGTGCCTGACAACTCTGCATACATAGGTGACCCTCTCCGTTGTATAGGGCTGTCTTATCACACCATTTATGTTTTCCCACTTCTCAAGCTATTGTTTTGAAGTTTTCCTGATATGCTTCCTTGTTAACAAAATGTAGCTGTGCTGGGTCAGCCAGGTTACAGATTTAGTCAGCTAATAACAACGAATTGGGGCTGGGGATTTAGCTCAGCGGCACAGTGCCTGCCTGGCAAGCGCAAGGTCGTGAGTTCTATTCCCCATACCAGAAACTGCCCCCACCCCCTGCCGCCGCAAAAAACAATGAATTATCTCAAGGATGAGTGAGTGATAGTAATTTCAAGTATGAGTCTTCCAGATAACACCTAGACCTCAAAGGTCCACACAAACTCCTGCTTAGGTTATTCAATCTTAAATACTGGGGAGAAAAAGACATTTAGTTAAAACTTGCTATTTCTGACATTTTAAAATATTTGAAACATATATGTAACATTTTTAAATCAGAGTATTTATTAAAGCTGTTGAATGTATCTGCAGTGCATTCTAACAATTTTATTAGGGTCTTTTCGTGACCGTAAGATGTATAAGCTCTGCTTTGGACAAATATCATGGAGCAATATAATATGAAGGGAGCTACGCACAAAGGTGAAGAACACAGCAGTTCAAATCACTGCTGCTTACCTCTGGAGGACCTCTGACTGGAGGGTTACACCATGTGTTGGTTTGGGGGATATTTTGCAAGGAACAATGTAATACAGGACACATATTTTATAAGATTATTTATAATAGTCACCCAAAGAATGATATACACGACAGTGCAGGAAATCTGTCCACACACTAAGACCAAGGAATCCAGCTGACAGCCTGGATCCCACGGAAACGTCCTGCATGAGTCCAGCTGAAGGCCTAGAGCTCATAAAAAGCCTCCCACGAGTCCACCTGGAGGCCTAGAGCCTGTAACAATATCTCATGCAGGCCTGTTTCACAGATCTGCACTGGGAAGGCCCAAAGGTCAGTGGTCGAATCTAAAAAGTCTGTGCCAGTGGGATGAAGGATCTGTGCTAGCAGGATGAGAGATCTGCACTGGAGCCAGGAAGCGAAGCTCGGAAGAACCAGAGCTCCCCCGAAAGGTACCACAGCCATCCTCAGCAACAGTAAGGTCCCAAGCTCCTCCTATGATCAAGATGGCTGAGTTCCCATCAGGGAAGCCAATGCGGCAAGCTTCTCCAGGAGACTGGCAGTGCACCATCCTCCCCTCTGGAGCCAGGAAGTGATGCTCAAAGTGAGGACCAGAGCTCCCCTAAAGTGAATCAAAACCATTCCCAGTGCCAACAAGGTCCCAAGCTCCTCAAAGGATGTAAACAGCCAAGTTCATCAGGAAAGCCAGCATGACAACCTCTTCCAACAGAACCAACAGCTTCTACCAGCTCCCAACAGCTTTTCTTCTTCTCCAGTTCTGCCTCTTATACTGCTGGCAACAGTCCCCAGGTGGGCCTCCCACACCCAGCACCATGCTTACTGAGTTCAGCTGGGGGTTATAAGTTGATCACCAGTTGTCAATTCATTACACACCACCCACCTAAACCCCAGATTCCTTAATTATATATATATATATATAATTTTTTTTTTTTTTTTTGCCAGTACCAGGAATCAAACTCACGACCTTGTGCTTGCCAGGCAGGCATTGTGCTGCTGGGCTAAATCCCCAGCCCCAGCTTCCTTAATTATAAAATGGGGATCATAATAGAGAATTATGAGAACTAAGTGAAAAATGCAAATAAAGCACTTGCCTAGTAAGTACATAAAGAACTCAATATATCTTAGTATTATTAAACAGTAAGTTGTCTACTAAACATATTTTAAGTTTTATCAACAGTAATGACTATAATTTTTTAAAATTAAACAACTATTGTGGCAGCTATTTTGACTTACTATGTTTTGGTTATTATATTTAAAATGAGTATGATTTGTTTCCTTCTGACTACAGAAAATATACGCTTACTGACTTTCAAATTATAAACAAAATTATAAAGGAAAAGGGGAAATAACTCATTTAAACCACAAAGAGATTTATATTATTATTACTTTAATATATTCTGAAACACTCTTATTTGATAACAGGATCATTCTACCGTATGTTTATCTTTGGTTTGGTTGATATATAATTGTGGAGCTCTTGTTTCAGGACCTATATTCATAAAACAGCTATAAAAATGAAAAGACAGCTCTTGATTCTTGAAACAAGAGACTAGAGATGAAGATTCTAGCCTCAACCTGCTGGAGTCCACTCTTTCCCAAGAAATGCTACATCTCAGTTTCTGTATCTGTGAAAAAATCATATATATTAAAGGAGTGAATGTACAATGTACTTTAAACAGTGTCTGGTGCATAAGTGGTATGTAAAAGATATTATCATACATGGCATGCAAAGGTGCCCCAGATATATGGTTACATAAATAAAAAGCAACTCATAGAATTAACTATGTGTAATTTTAACCCATCTGTGTAAGAATAAAAAGTAGATAATAATATATCTATTTACATATGTACAGAAGCACAAAAATATTTGAAGAGCTATACATAAAATTGCTAACACAATTATCTCAGAGGGAGATTTCTACTGGCTCTATAATGTTTCAATTATTAAACATAATTATGTATTGTACTATTACAAAATCTATAAAAATGGATCAATTTTAAAACTACACTTTTGAGGTGAAAAGATGAAAAAAGAAGACAGAGAATCAACAAAACCCTTGGTTTCCCGAAAGATGATAACAGTGATTAGATCATCATGGTAAGAAGGTTTAAAGCTTACAATATTGATAGAAGTATGTTATAGCAAACCCAAAGTTATAATTTCCTCTTCTAAGGAAAAATTATTCATGTGATTTAAAGAAAAACATACAAGAGGAAAAGAGAACTTCTAACTACTTTTCAAAATGTTTCCAGGGTGGTGGTGGCACTGGCCTTTAATCCCAGCTACTTTGAGGGCTGAGACCGAAAGATCATGTCAGAGACCAGCCTAGGTGGTTTACTCAGATCCTGTCTCAAAATAAGAAAAGAAAAGGGCTGAGCATGCAGCTCAACACTCCCTGAGTTCAATCCCCAGTAACACAGGACAAAGAAATTGCTAATACATACAAGACAGGTGTGGTGGTACATACCTATAGTCCCAGGTACTGCAGAGGGTACAGCAAACAGGATCACTTTGAGCCGAGGAGTTCAAGGCCAGCTAGGGCAGTCCAGCAAGATCACGTCTCAACACAAAACAAAACAAAACAAAACAAAACAAAACAGAACAAAACAAAACAAAACAAAACCCCAAGCTTGTTGCATTTAAGACTGATCACTCTGGCAATAGCATAGAAAAGTGGCTGAAACTTAAAAGTACTAAATAATTAAACAAGCATAACTTATTTCACCTTTATATTACTGGGGCAAGGATGCCATAGCAAGCTTTAAATACCTTTAATTCCCAAATTATGTATATTCCGCCTGGCTTGTAGAGGAATAATCTTTATAAGACTTCAAGTTGTAACATGAAGTTTCAGAATTGTGTTTACTATGGTATTCCAGACTTTCTCTCTAGGAATGAATACAGTGCCAAACGGTGAGTTACTTCATCAATCTAATGTGTCTACTCAACATAAAATAGGGAAAATACCCTATGAGGATTAAAGGAGAATAGGTGGGAATTCACACAGAACATGAGAACAGTGGTACTTGGTTATCTATTTGTTTACATGATAGCCTACAAAAAATAATAAATGTGTATTGATGTTATTTAGTCCAGTCAGTACAGACTGTGATTTTAGCACTTGAGAAACATACAGATAGCTTGAACTGAATTCTTGGAAAGTCAAAAATTACTATATCTTAGCTCTCCCAAATGCCATTTCTGTCCAGTATGTCTCTCTCAAATGTCACCAGTTACATACTATAGCCCAAGCTGATGACTGAACTGCATCTATTGTGATGTCATAAAGAACGTTATGGTAATGTGTCACGTCAGATTTTTCAGGCTACAGCTTAAAGAGTACTTTCTTTTTGTGGAGTAAAGCCTACCACGTTATGAAATATGAAACTGAAGAATTACTACATAACTAACTGATTTTATTACGGCTGCCTTAGGAAGCAATGAGTAGACACTTCAAATTATGTCATAAGACCTCTTTTCCAAATGGCAACCTGTTCTGCCATCTCATTGACAAAATTATTAAGAGACCCTCCTTACAATTTTTGGGTCAGTGGGGATACCACTGTTATGAACCTAGGATTTACAGAACACTGGCAAAAATCCTGAGGTATGTGGACTTGGACGGGTTTGACCTGCTTCTCACAGATTATATTGCTTTTGTGGAAAAATCAGGATACCGTTTTGAACTAAGTTTTCATCTTGAATTTACTGAAATATGTGTGAATACGATTTTGTACTGGGTTTTTGCCAGAAAAGGTAATCCTGACTTTGTAGAACTGCTTCTCAAGAAGACAAAGGACTACCTTCAAGACAGAAGTTCTCACCTGGCACTAATATGGAGGTAATATTCTCATATGTTTTTACCATAGAAAGAAAAAGTTATCTTTAGGAGTTTACAGTACTTCTTTCTACAACTAATATGTATAGGAATTGTATATGGGTCAGGAAACTTGACTTAATTGCTCATTTGTTCACTCCTTTATCTCATCACTGTGTTTTTACTAAATGTGATCTATAAACACATTATTGTATACCAGGAAATTATTAGGGGTTCTTCTCTGTACAGTTTACCTGTCATTGCTAAATGTAGTACAGTGTTAGAAAATGCAGGTTTCTCTGTTCACACTTTCTTTTATGTAATACTGTGGTCTCTTCTTTTGAGAACATGGAGAGGATATACAGTATTTATGTAAATTGACTCGCAAAGCACAGTTCAGAATATATACACATGTTCACTTAATAATATTTATTAAACACAACTGTTCTCAATTTTTATGTTAAACACGGATAAATTTGACTCTGATTCTGTAAAACTGAGTAAAATAAAAACAAGTCCCTGATGCCATCTGTTATAAGGCCACATAATCCCCTATCTATCTACCCAGTGACTACTACTGAAGATCTTATGAAAACAAAATCTCCATTGTGACCTCTTTATAGAGTCTTTAATAGACATTCTGAAGTTACCTAGTTTGTACTAAGTCTAATTTATTCTTTTGTTTTAGGTATTAGTATAATTAGAAAAGATGAGCATTTATTCATTAGTTCAATAAAATATTTATTGATCACCTTACAATGTGCACAGCACTGTACTATGAAGAATGACACGCGCAGGTATGCAAGGAAAAACAAAGCAGATAGGATCAGATGAGATCCAACCAGCTTAGCTTCTGCCTGAGATGGATTTTTCCTAATTATATATCACAGTGCTATTGGACAGCGCGTGGGTTGTGTCCTTTTATGATTCCATGGACTGACAGCTGTGGTTTGGAACTATCAATAAATAAAACCTCCAAATAGTACTTTTATTCTTTTAAGGAATCATTATATATGTAACTGCAGCAGAGATCAGCAATTTCTAAAGCCAAAGGTCAGCAGCTGGGCTAAGTCATGGGTAAATAGAGCCTTGGCAGGCCCATGGGAAAGACAGAGAAAATTAAAAGAATTAATTATGGAGCAGGAGAAAGAAAATTGAAAGAAAAAAATGAAAGAAAGAAACAAAAAGCGGAACACGACCGAGGGCCATTAACAACTTTGGAGTTGGGGGATGGCTGCCGAGTATGGAAACCAGGATCTCACACAGGCTTGGCAAGTCCTTTACAACCAACCCATAAATTCCCAGGCCTCACTAACAGTTTAAGGGACACTTTTAACATTAACACATTTTGACTTGGATGCACTCACAATGTAAAATTCATTATAGGCCAATTCTCCGTACCACAACATAAGTCGGATCTTTCAGAATCACAGAATTGCCGGGGATATAGCTCAGTGGCATAAGCACCTGCCTGGGAAGCACAAGGTCCTGAGTTTGATTCCCGGTACCAAAAGAAAAAAAAAAAATTAAAAAAAAAAAGACCAACAGAATCACAGAATTTTAGATTTGAATGGAGCCTGAGAATTTATTGGCAAATATTTATTCTGGGTAGCAGCCTCTTGCAGAGTATCTTTGGCTGATGCTCACTGGTCCCTGCTTGAACAACTCTGGTAGAAGTGAGTTCACTCTTTCCTGAGATAAATCAGTCCTTTGTCTAGAGTCCTGATTCCCAGCTATACACTTTCCCCAAAGGGTTACCGGGTCCCAGCGCTGTATGTATACGCAAGCGACTTTCAGATCTTTATCTACAGCCCTGGCCCCTCTCCTGCTGTCTACCTGACATTGCCACATACCATCTCAAACTTAACAAAAACAAAGCAATATTCACCTAACTCTTCCTTCCCTCTGCCTGCACACTGCTCCTTCCCCTGAATTACCACCTGGTTCACAGCCTCTTGCTCTGGGCAAAAATTCTTGATTCTTTTCTTTCCTTCACCAACACATCAGCTCAACTTTATCTTTAAAACATATCCATCCTAACTAGCTCTACTTCTTTTCAACTCCTCCATTTCTAACCTGGGCAAAGCCTAGATAATGGCATTAGATTCTCAAAGTCTCCCAATCCCTATAACCTATTTTTGACTTGGACGTCAGAGTGACCTTTGAAAAATATAAAATAGCTCACATCACCCATGCTTAAAGTTGTGCGGTTTTCCTACTACAAAGTTATCAAACATTACCCCTTTTGATAAAACTAAATGAATGGCCCCTCAATATTTCTCCCAGACAAAGTCTTCTGTTCCTCTCTCTTGATCTTTATAGCTCAGCCCCACAGACTTTCTGTCTCTTGGACATTTTTAAATTTTATTCCTACCTTGAGGTCTTTTAACTGCTCCTGTAGGCTGCAAATCTCTTCCCTTGTATCACCCTATGGCTAGCTCCTTTAGTCAGCTGCATTACAGTGTAAATATCACCTCCTCAGAGAGGCTCTCTCTAGTTACCCATTCTAAAGAGGTCACTCAGTCATTATCATAGACTTGTAGTTCATTTTCTGCACAGCACTCATCACTGATCTTTGTATTCGCTGTTCATTTGCTTTATTGACTGGTTTGTTCACTCTCTTTCACTACAAGTAAATCTCATAAGAGCAGGATCCTTGACTGCTGCTTCATTTCAGTGTCTAGAACTTTGCCAGATACATAGCAAGTGCTTCCTGAAAATTCCGTTGAAGTGAATTTTGATACAGTCTTATTTGATTCTTCTTCTTCATAGTATGCTGAAATCTGCCTCCATTTCTCCAGTTCTGCCCATATAGCTACAAAGAACAAGGGCTGGGGATATAGCTCAACGGTACAGTGCCTACCTGGCAAGTGTGAAGTCTTAGTTTGATTCCCTGTACCAAAAAATTTTTTAAAAAAATTTAAAAAAGAGAACAGTCGACCTGTCTTCTCCCCTACACAAAACACTCTCAAATATTTGAACACAGCTATTATGTATTGATAATTACCTTAATTTTCCTACTATCTGTTGTTCTTTATTTCTAAACAACATCATGCTTTAGTCACCCTTCTCTGTATATAATACAGTTTGATAATTTTCCTATTATAATGATGTGTATTTACATAGCCCCTGGTGGAGATAGAATTACTAAGAGAAAGGAACTTGTTTGCTCCTTTTTTACAGCAAACCTACAATAAACATTCAAATGGCCCCATATGACAGATTGTAAGGAGTTAGAGATGTCATTGGTTACACTAACAATCATTTATTAAGCATTTCCTAAGTGTCAGACATTATGTTATTTTTTTAGAGATACAAAAACAAGACATATTTCCTGGTTTTAGAGATCTAACATAATAATGAGACATGGATGTAAAAAAAAACTTAATTATGTCGTTAAGCGTGAAAATAGAAGCATGTGGAGACAGAGCAGAAATGGAAACTGTTAACACTAGTAGGGAGAATATGTATCTGAGAAAGCTCTTTAGAAGGAAGGATGTCTTAAATTGATTTAATTTTTATTAATACATGTTTGCCATGCATAATGATTTCAGTGTGGGGAATTGATGCACGCACACAAAACATTTTAATTCTTTTTACATCCCCTTTTTCTTCCCTTCCTCAATCTTAAATTGATCTTTAAAAGATGAGGGGCCAGGGATATAGCTCAGCCACACAGCACCTGCCTATAAAGCATGAGGTCATGAGTTTGATTCCCGGTACCAAAAAAAAAAAGTCACACATAAAAAATGAAAGCGTTCCTCTTCTTTCCCTTGAAGAAATGTAAACTAGGCCGGGGGAGCATGACTAAAGCCAAGGGAAACACATGTATCTAGTGACTAAGTTTAATAATAAGTAGCTAGAAAGTAAGATGAGAATCCTGTAGTAGCAAGAGATCGTGACTAGAGGTAAAACCTTGAAAGACTTTGTAGGTCATGTAGAGGAATCTAAACTAACGTCATGGTGATGTTCAGTGAAGGTCAAACTTGTACAATGGAAAGATTTCCCAGTCCCCATTTGAAGATCAAATTGTGGGAAGGCAGACTGGGGTAGGAGCAGAAAAACCAGTTAGTGGAAGAGTTACTTGAAGTTGCATTTGTACAGCATGCACGATATGCTTGCTTAGCTTCTATATATGTATTTATAACAGGTCTAAGGGGAGAAATAATTCTGCTCAGACACCATTTTACACAAACCCTACCACCTTTTGATATCAGAACTACCGAGGAAAGTTATGTGAATTTGAAGCAACAGCAGTGGAAGAATAAAAAATGTGCTTTAAAATGGAACAGTAAGAGCAGTGGGCTTAGAAGTGGGAAGTCAGAGAAGAGTGCTCAGATCTCTACATTTTTCAGACCGGCTCACAGTTCTATCAGTTCCCCACTGCTGTTGCAACAAATCGCCAAACACCTAGTGGTCGAATGTATGATTTTATAGTTCTGAAGGTCCGAAGTCCAAAGTGAATCCTACGGGGTTAAAGTCAGGTCTGGCCCCTTCTGCAAGCTGTAGGGGAGACTCTGTCTCCTTGCTTTGCCACCGGTGAGAGGCCACCTGCATTCCTTGGCAGTGTCCTCCTGCACTTTAAAGCTCGCTCTGACATGTGTGTCATCACACTTGTGTCTCCTTCCCTGATTTAGTCTCCACCATGCTCTGACACTTTGAAAAACCCTAGCAGTTACATGGAGCCCGCCTGTGAAATCTCCTGTCTCAAGATCCTTGTCATAATCACATCTACAAGGTCCCTTTTGCCATAATGAGGGGCAATACTTAGCCTCCCACAGTGGTCGTGTCACACACCTACTGAGATACCAGCAGACGGTGGGTATGGCGGCACACATCTGTAATCCCAGAACTCTGGTAGGCTGAGGTAGGAAGGCTTGCTAGATCAAGGCCAAGCTGGGAACTTTGTGACTTAGCTAGACCCTGTCTCAAAAAATAAGAAAGGGCTGATGATGCAGCTCAGTGTGGAGGCTCCAGATCCCACCTCCAGTACTACCAAAACAAAAACAAACAACCCACGCCACAAGTCAGTGTCAGTTTCAGATAGATGAGTTTGCATTGCTTAAGAATTAGCCAAGTACCCATGTGACTAAGATAGGTGGCTACGTATATAGTAACATTCCTGATGTCTTTCTTGTGGCATAATCCAAGAGCTACTCTATTACAATATTTGTTCTACCCGTGAACAATTCGCAGGATACAGACAATTCCACTGCTATCACCCATACGCCACCCAAGCTACGTGGTTTCTTCTCCTCCATTGTACAGCCAATTTTCAACAAAGGACAGGTCACGTTACACTTTTGCCCAAAACCCCCAATCTTTATCCCATCTACTTAGACTAAAAGGTGAAATCCTTACGCTGATCCATGAAGACTTTTTGTGGTGTGACATCCCGTCTCCTCTGTCCTTATTCCCACCACCCCCATCCTCTTCACCCTTTCAGCCACAGCGCCCCCTATTCCTCACCACTCCATGCACATCCTCTTGCCTTTGGGTCTCCTTCTCATCTTTGTCCACACTGCACCTCCCAGGACGCCCATTCTTACCCTGCTTTTTTTTTCCATAGCACTGACCACCTTCTAACATATAAAACGTGCTTGTATGCCATGTTCATCCTTTACATATAATATATAACTATTATATGCTTATATAAATAATATATAACTATTATATACTACTTATATAGTTATCTCTCACTATAATGTAAGTCAGACAACAAAGACTTTATTTTGTTCATTGATACATCCCAAGCACCTAAAGCAGTGCCTGGCATGTATTATGTGTTCAATAGCTTTTGAAATAAATGAGGAGAGAGTAGTTGGAGTTATGATTATGGGTGAAAGTGCATGAGAATAATTAGTCAAATGAAAATTGGTCAAAAGGTCACACATACCTAGGTGTTCAGAGCAGATAGAGGCGGTTGTGCAGGACAGAGAAGGAGCCACCGAACAGATTGTGCGTGACACGGAGAGACTTGTCTGAGGGAAAGGAAAACAGAGCTTCAAGAAGGTCTACCACGTTAAATGTTACAGAGAAAACATTACTACGGAGAAGCATCCTTTAAAGTTTTTAGCTAGAAGCCAAAGAAGAATGCATAGAAAAAATTCAAAATAATTATAGCTACAAAAGTGAATCATTCCTCTGCATGTCTATATGGAAATATTATGCCCTATTTCATAAGTACATATGACAGGTTTTCAGATACAGAGGGTTCAGCTCATTAACCTCACATTTAAAAACTGATTCTTTGCTTTGCTTGCCTCCCTCCATCCATATAAGCACTGTTATAATTAACTGTCAGTACACATTAAGCAACTTTTAGTTTAGAGACTATATTCTTTAAATATGGGTATTAATCATACATCATGTTGATACAGATTAGACTTTTAAATCTCATTTTAAATCTACTGAGTTTTAGTCATGCTTTTAACATTTCTCAATAGTCAATCAATATCTTTTAAAGGTAATGTCAATTCAGTATGTTTGCATCACTGGTATTTCTAAATCTTAACAATGACTATCTATGGTACATCTTGTCCCCTAAATTGCCTGAATCCCCATACTTACAAGGCTAGGACAAATACCTTGAGAAGTTGCCAGATGAATGCATTACACTGACTTTGAAGAGATTAAATGGCTGCACATCACCAAAAGTCTTGTTAGAACTGAAACCAAATTCTAATTAACACATATTTGAAAGCCAGCTATAGGCTCAGCATTGTTCTAGGCACACAGAAACACAGAAGTAAAAGACAAAAATTACTATCCTTTTTGAGCTTAGACTTTTACAGATCATTTTGCTCAACCATTTATTTTGAAGATGAGGAAGATTAAAAAAAATATTAAGGGCCGGGTGTGTAATTCAGAGCATGTGTACAGCCTGCTGAGCAGGGTCAGGGCCTGGGTTCAATCCTCAGTACTATAAAAACAACAAACAAAGAACAAAAAACAGTATTAAGTACGTTTTCTAAAAGGATGAGTTTAAGGGAGTGTATTAGTCAACACTTACTAGAGTCAGATGTACAAGAATGCAAATGTCTGTCTGCTTCCTGGAGACTAGAAGGATCCAGTCAGGGCCTTGGAGCCCGGAGCAATGTCCTGTGAAAGTCCATATCAAGGATCTGCATTGGAAAGGCCCAAGAGCCAGTGGCAGAAGCTAGAAAGTCTGTGCCAGTGGGATGAAGGATCTGTGCCAGAAGGATGAGGGATCTGCACTGGAAGCTAAGAGACGATGTCCAAGATGAAGATGGTGATTAAAGCTCTTGTGAAGGAAGACAGCAGCCAAAGCTTCTTTGAATAAAAAGCACCAAAAAGCAGTTTCTTTAGGAAAATCAGCAGCATAAAATTTTTCTCTCCTGTTCTCCTCTATACCTTCTAGCAACAATCCTCAGGTGGGTCTGCCATGCCCAGAACCACGCTGACCCAGTTTAGCACTGTGTTCCCACTTAAGTTGACCATTAATTAACCCACCACAGGGAAGTATGTATCACGTCCCATGAGGAGTAAAAGAAAGTTCCAGGTAATCTAAGAAGATTTCACAAAAAAGTTTATTGGATAAGTACTTCTAAAACGAGCTATACTTGTCTCAGAATTGAAAAAGGAGAACATATATGAAACAAAATAGAAAGTTTAAAGAGCTTGATGACTTGGGAAACCAAGTGCCAATGATAAGTTATGCAGAAGGAGAAGTAGTTTAAGGGTCCAGTTTTAGATATTTATTGGAAATGTTTGTGAAAAGGGTGAAATGTCCAGGACAATACTGGTCTGGAGATGATTTCAGGGGAGAAAGAGGATAGGCTAGATAAATGCACAAGTACATACACAGAGTGGCAGAGTTCAAACAGTTGATTCCTAAAGTGGTACTTTGCATTACACTATAATTTGTATTAAGTTAATTGGTACAATTTGGATATACTTTTTTTTTTTTTTTTGGTTTTTCTCCGGTACCGGGAACCGAACTCACGACCTTGCGCTTGCCAGGCAGGCGCTTTGCCGCTGAGCTTGGATATACTTAATGATCGTATTCATCATAGGGAACTTGTACCTATACTTGATATATCTTAGTTCCTCCTATTTTTCCCATTCCCCTCCCCTCCCTTCAGTCCCTCTTCCCCTCCTTATTTACAAACCTTTGTCTCCATTTTATCCTTCTTCTCTCATTTTTTTTCTTTTCCTTTCCTTCCTCCCTCCTCCCACTTCCCTTTCCTCTTGAATAATTTCTTCCTGTTTCACAGTGTCTGTTACACATTTTGGTTTTTATTTACATGTTCAGCTTCTCACACTATAGAGACAATGTGATATTTACACGTGTGTCCAATTTATTTCACTTAAGAGTACAGCCTCAAGGTGCATCCATTTACCTAGAAATGTTTAAAGTCTATCCTTCTTTATGGCTGAGTAGTAGTCCATTGTATTAAAAAAAGCACATCTTTTTATTCATTCATCAGTTGATGGGCATTTGGGTTGTTTCCAAGATTTAGCTATTATAAACTGTGCTGCTATAAACATGTGTGCACATATATCATTGTGGTATGATGCTTTTAATTCTTTTGGAAAGATATCAAGAAGGGAAATAGCTGGGTCAAATGGGACCTGTAGTTCTAATTTTGTAAGGAATCTCCACACTGATTCCCTTACTGGTTGCACCATTCTACACTCCCACCAACTGTGGAGAAGGCTCCTTTTGCCCCATAGCCTCACCAGCATTTGCTATTGGTTTTCTTGGTAATAGTTATTCTTTCTGGAGATAGAATCTCAGTGTTGTTTTAATTTACAACTCTCAAATGATGATGATGTTGAACTTTCTTTTCATATATTTATTTACCATTTGTACTTCTTTTGAGAAGTGTCTATTCATTTCAGATGGCCATTTATGGACTGGGTCTTTACACCTGGGGGGGTTCTGAGTTTTTTCAATTCTTTGTATATTCTACATATTAGTCCTTTGTCTGAAGAACAATTGGCTAAGATTTTTTTCCCACTCTGTAGGTTGTCTGTTCACTCTATTGGTGATTTCTTTTGCTGTGCAAAAGCTTTCTAATAAGATGAGATCCCAGATGTTGATTCTTTATGGTATTTCCTGTGCAATGAGGATTTTGTTCATTAAATTTTTGCCTACACCTATGTCTTCAACAATTTTTTTAAAATTACAAAATTATGCCATTTCAGAACTCAATAAAACTTTAGAGATAAAGTAGCTGGCCTAGTGATTTTCCAACTAGACTTTTTGGAACCCACTGCCTGGCAGAGGGTAGGGCTCCAGGACCCTCATATCCACTTCACTCACAGATAAACCTTTTCTTAGTTTTAGATTCTTCAGATAAAAAATTTGAAATAACTCATATAATGCAAAACAGTTTTTGTAGCTGACCTACATGTAGTAATTCTCTAAAGCAGGTTTATTCTTAGGCCTAAAACATTCTTTTCAAACATTTTTGCTAGTAAATGCCTACTAATCTGCCCATCAACTGAGGAATGGATAAAAAAGATGTGGTATTTTTATACAATGGAGTATTAGCTATAAAAAAGATAAACTCGAGGCTTTTGTAGGTAAATGGATGCAACTACAGACCATACTCATAAGTGAAATAAATCAGACCCGCACATTATATTGTCTCCCTGGTTTAGGAACCTGAAAGAGTAAGTAAAACTCAAAACGTACAATAGATGATATAAAAGGGAAAGAAATTGCTCAAAGGAAGGAACAACTGGGATGAGGGAAGGAAGAAAAAAGAAAGAAGGAAGGCAATATATCAATAGCTGGGATAACTGTACTGCTTATGTCTGATGGTATATTGAAAAGAACAGTTAATGCTTAAAATTTTTTATATTTTGACCAATTTTGCATGCTTATATCTGGTAATCTGAGCCACTGATTTGAAGAGAACAATATGCAATGGAACAACCATGGAGAATTCCTACCATCTTGTCCAGTGAAACTCTGTATTATTTCTAATGTTTTATCTAATAATTATTTTTATTCTCTTTAATGGTTTGAACAGTCTTCCATTCTTAATCTGGTAATCCGAGCACTGTAGTGGAAGAAAACAATAAGTAATATAACAACCACTGTTAATTCCAATAATTTTGTTTTGAAACCCTGTATCACTTCTAATGTACTTGCTTTGTTTTATGTCTGTGATGTTAGTATGTAGCTATTTTCTTTTCTACTCTCTTTAAAATAAAAAAAAAGAAAATATCTACTGATCCTACAAGTCTTACTTCCTGGATTACTTATAGGAAAGAACTATTCCAGGTGGAGTTAAGGACCACTGTTCTTGGTGCTTCTATGGTACCTCAAGCATGCTTCAATCATTAACAGTTATCACCTCACATTATATTTACTTACTCTGTTGAATTATGTGCTAGGTTTGGCTGTGACAAAATACATGAGATAAACAACTTAAAAGGATGAAGGTTTATTTTGGCTCACGGTTTCAGAGGTTTCCATCCATGATCAACAGATTCCATTGCTTTTGGGGCTGTGGTGTGGCAGAAAATCATGCCTCGGAGTACACAGTAGAGCAAAGTTGCTCACTTTATGGCAGCTGGGAGGCAGAGAGCAAGAAGGAAGGAATGAGGTCCTAACAGCCCCTTCAATATCACTATACATCTGCTAATGGCCTATTCCCTCCAACTAGGCTCACTCTAAAGTTCCCAAAACCTCTCAGTAACTTCCTCAGCTGGGTACCAAGCCTTCAATATATGAGGTGGAGGAGCAATTTAAGATTCAAATCCAAGCCATAGTAAATTGTGTCTTTTCTTTCCTAGACTATAACAATCAAGGACTGCAGCTTTCACTTCTGCATAGCTGTTCTTTAGCACACTCTGGACAAACAAATGTTAAATGAATTATTGTAGTTAATAAAAGAGTAAGCAAAGTGGTACATAAATGCATAATGAAAGTGAGACCCAAAGTGATGGGCCTACCCAAGATCATAGAGCTGGTCAGGAGAACCAAAACATAGAACCTACGCTGCCCACCTGTTCATATGCCAGTATACCATGCTGCCTCCCACCTTAATTAAATATAATGTATCTGAAAGCATTCAATTCTAAAGTTCCCCTTTCTTTGCTTAGCACAGTAGTCTAAATCCAACATTTATACTCTGTATGCTAGTTTGCAGAATATATTAGTATTTCATTAACAGAATTGCAGAGACAAGGATCATTAATCAAATTTCCTTTTCTTAGTCCTAAAACCATATTACTTGGCAAAATTAAAGCTTGTTAAGATAAAAGTCCCTGTGACCAGAGGTACCACTACCGTATTTGCTTTCTAACTGACCAGCTTAATAGTAAGCATAAAAACATTAAATAAAACAGCTGTAAATACTATATAACATTAGGAAAGATTGAAAATGAGAAAAAGCTTCAAAAAATTTGAAAATTTTCTTTTCTACCTTAGGGGATGAGAAATTGTCAGGTCCAGCCATATTGTGACATTCTGAGCAAAGTAATATTTTAGAGGAAACTCAAAACTTACTCTTGAAGAAGGAAAATAAAATGATTCCCTTGAGGAATCTGATATAGCTCTAATCATAATTTACTTTCTTAAATCCATGAATACCAATTCTAATTTTAGTCAAGTGAAAAAACTGAATTAAGGTCCTTACACTTACTCCTTTTTTGTGTAATCTCTAATTTTAAGCTCACGTCTGATATATGATCAAGAGCAAAAACAAAGATATCAAAACATACACGTAATTCTAGTAATGAATTGAAATACAAAAAGGTGTTTCTTTCCATTTTAGATTTTCCAGTGCTTCATGAGTTTTACATTACTCTCAGTATAGATTTCTCAAATGAGAAATATAGATCTTTTATGACTAAAAGTAATCATTTTCCATGGATTATAAATCTTTTTTCTTTGCTTATTTTTATAAATGTAAAGGAAAGTTTAAATGTTTAGTAGTTTTAATCTTTAATTTGGTCTAAATATATATTAAAAGTTAAGGCAATATTTAAAATAATGTTCCTATTTTCAAATTACTAGTTGCCTTCCTTAATTCTATATTGAGTTTTTTTGTTTTGTTTGATTTGCAGAACTTTCACGCCAGTTTACTGTCCGAGCCCACTAAGTGGCATTACACCTCTCCTTTATGTAGCTCAGACAAGACAGTCTAGTATCTTAAAGATACTCCTGCAGTATGGAATCTTAGAAAGAGAGAAAGACCCTCTCAACATTGTCTTAACAATACTACTCTACCCATCAAGAGTGAGAATAATGGTTGATCATGAGTTGATTGACATCGAGGAAGATGCCAAAACATGCTTAGTGCTGTGTTCCAGGGTGCTTTCTGCCATTTCAGTCAAGGAAATAAAGGTGAGCAAATTATCATTCTCGGGTCTTGTACTCAACACTTGATGAATTTTAGTATAAAACTGAGGAAGCAAAAATAAAGTTAATTTTTAATGTATTCGCTTGCATCCAGTGACAAATCAATCATTGAGTGTATGTTTATTAATTTAAAATAAAAGACAAAATTCAAATTATCTAAAAAATTAGTCCTTTACTTCATAATTTTGGTTTTCTACATATGAAAGAATTCTAAACGTTAAATTTATTTTAGTGCTGTTAAGTACATATAGTTTATTAGTTTTGAATAACATAAACTGTGTTTATTAAGATTTCTGTCTCTGAAAAGCAAAATAAATTAAAAATTTAACAGACCTCTTTTCCAATAGCATATTTTAAAATGAGGGCTGCATTTCTCCCCATAAATACAATCACAAACTAAGAAATAGATTTTTCCACTCAAAATTCCAAAGCAATTTCAAGCATTCTAAGAAATAGGCTTAAACTAATTGCTCAGTTGATAATGTCTCAGAAATATGGCAACCTTTTATCTAATAAAACAATTTTTTTTTTTTTTTTTTTTTTGGTGGTACCGGGGATCGAACTTGCAACCTTGCACTTGCCAGGCAGGTGCTTATGCCACTGAGCTATATTCCCAGCCCTTAATAAGAATTTTTGAATAATCCAAATTTAGAGAAAATAAATCAGCCATGCACAGCAATGTTTACCCTTCAAAATGAACAAAAGCGTCAGCACCAAATTGTATGACGTCCCTAGTAACAAGAAATAACTGCTTAGGGGCTGGGGATTTAGCTCAGTGGCAAAGCGCCTGCCTGGCAAGCGCAAGGTCATGAGTTCAGTTCCCGGTACCGGAAAAAAAAAACAAAACAAAAAAACAAACAAACAAACAAAAAAAGAAATAACTGCTTAAAGGAGAGGAGGTTACTCTAAATTCACACTAGATGAATTACTAAGGAACAGCAGTTCTCCTGATCTTTAAAGATATAACTTCAGAAATAAATTTGTAAGAGATATAACTGTGTGGAGTTTTTAAAATGCCCTAATAAATACCAACACTTAGGTGAACTGTAAGAAAAGCAAATTGTTCAAATTATTTTGGCAACCCACTTTTAAAACAAAAACTAACCTGTCTCTATCTCCAGGAACATTGCTTGTCCTTGGCCAGTGTTAGTCCTGCACAGTTCTTACAGAAATACCAACTTCCAACCAGTTCCATTAAATGCTATTGCTGAGGTTCCACAACAGTAGGACAGTACTAAGACAGAATGAGTTAACCAAAGCCACCAACCTGAGTGGCAAAGAATTTAGAGCTGGGTCCAATCAGCTGCAATTTAATAAACTAAAGTGAAGTTGCACTGTACAAGAAGACAAAGGATTACATTAAAACTGCCTGATGAACACTTTAAAGGCCCTTCTCTACATTTCCACACTTCCCAATAGTTACTCCTATCATAGCACATAGATTTTCTTATAAATATATATTTTGGTACCTCTATCCCTACACCATAGATCTTATGAATATCATAATGTTGTGAAATAATTAAACAAGCTTGTACGATTTCTCTTACATGAGAAACCTAAAATATAAATCAATAAAAGAGTAAAATAAATGATAGATAATATGATAATAGGTCTTTTGCAAAAGAGAAGTGAATCAAGAAATGGTGACCAAAGAGAGGAAGTGTATGAAAAGAACAATTAAGATCTGTTATGTACATCAGCCAACTGCCCATGGTGAATGTAATCATTATGTGCTACAAACACATACTTATAAAAATAAAAATTAAAAAAGAAACTATTTTGCATACCCTATCAATTACCCTGAGCACCTACCGCAATATTGAGAATATATCAGATGCTCTTTAAGTGGTTGATGACTGGATAAACAACACATATATCCATCTATCTAATATAACTAGATAAATGAAAGCGTCATGGCACCTGGAGAACATAGGTTCTATGGAGAAACATCTGTATAGTATAGCAATATCCTTTCCAAGTCCACCAATGACATTTGTCTTCTAGAATTGAATCCTTCAAGACAGCTTCCTGAAACTTCAAAAAGACAGCTTGTCATTTGTACAGACCTTAAGTTAGGTCTTCTTGTGTGTTAACTTTTATGCTACAATGGTTGGAACCATCTGGGGAATTTTCAGCATTTATACTGTGCCCAGCCCATGAACAAGAGAACCAGAAGTTCTGGGACAGGGCCTGAGTGTTGGCAGTTTTTACAGTCTCAGATAATTCTAGTGTATGCCACACAGACAGTAAGAATGGTAGAAGGAGAAGCTGAAGTATGTGTATGATTCATCTAAATTTAAAAACTTACCCAATATATAGGATATGCTTTCATAGTTACAAAACAATTTTGCTTCATATCCTTATACATATCATTTAAACTTCACTGTTATAAGAATTAAATGGGGATAAAATACAGTGGTACCTTGGTTTACAAACTTAATTTGTTTTATGATTTGGGGGAAGATGGCTTTGGTCCTGTTTATCACCCCATACAGAGTTTGCAAATGGAAGCAAAATTTTGCTGAACACTTTTGTTTGTGACCTGAATTGTTTGCAAACAGGAGCATTCCTGAACTGAGGCATTACTTTACCTGCTTCAAGTGAAAATGCTTTAGAAAAATATTAAATATTTATATAAAGATCTATTTTCTGAATTTAAATGAAAATGTTAATAATTTGAACTAATTCAATGATTAACATAAAAATGAAATATTTCCCTTTTCTTCAGACGCAGTTGAGTTTGGGAAGGCGTCCAATTATTTCAGATTGGTTGGAATACATTCCTCCAACAAGATACAGGGATCCGTGTGAACTATCGCATCTTTGCAGAATAACCCTGAGGAGTCAACTATTAATCAACAATATGCTCCCAGATGGAATATTTTCACCTCAAATTCCTGTTCGTCTACAGAAATACCTGAACTTAGAAAGTTAATATGTATTTTTATCCTAAGTTATTCAAGGATGATCACCACTGCATGGCTTAGAAGTTAATAAACTATTAACTTCATGTAAGTTTTTATTGGGTAGAACATTCCACTAGAAAATATATTTTCACATGATGTCCACAATCACAATGGTACAAATTATACATGTTATGATATAAACAGAAAATATCTATTTTGATCCAGCATTATATCAAAATGAAATTTTATCTGTTAAACTGTTAATGTTACAAAGAAACTTACCTAAGATATAAAATTTATGAAAAGACAAAACTTTAGATCTATTTAAATACTCAGGGCACTAGACTTTTCTGTCTATAACTATGAGGTCTAGCTTGTAAAACAAAGATGATAATTGAAGGATAGTTCTCTTTGGGTCTCTGATGTTTCTACCTGTCTTATGAGCAGAGGCATAGTCATTTGTTACAGACTATTTTCCAGGACATTTGTATTGTAAGCCACCTTGAAAGACAGAGATAATGTCTCTCTGTGGAGAAGAGAGTGGGTTTGCTTACTGTACGCAAAGCTCATGGTGCTTGCTGTATCATTAGTAATAAAGTTCTGTGTTCTGACCCAGCACTGTGATATGCTAAATTGCTAGTCTGCATGGGATGAAAATCTCAATGCTTTACACTTCTTCACAATGCGCATCTGTCCCTACTTCATGATAGTATATTTTAGGACTTGTCTTTGTATACTATGTCAGATACTTAGTAGGAGTCTCCATTATCCACTTGCAATCTGGGTGCAATAAAAAATTTCCACAGTTCATAGAAAAAGTGTTTATTCTGGTGTTATGAATACATAATAAACTATAGCTATCATAGTATCTAAAGAACAGAATATAAATAACAAAGTAACACAGACATGGAATGATATAACTGGATTACCTCCTTTTTTTCTAACTTGTAATACAAATATGTTACAGGATCAAGGTATAGAAATGTTTACTTTTACCCTTAATAAAAATATATTTAATTAGAACTGAGAATATATTTAACCTCAAAAGAAGTTCATCATTACACAGTGTATTAACACGTGAGTATTTCCTTCCCTAGTAACATGTAAGATAGTTATATATTTCTGGAAAATATGTGTCAATGTAAAGAAATTCAAAAAGCTATCTTTATTCCAGCATATGTAAATATAGTATAAAAAAATTGCTAATCTAGATGTAGTGATCTGTCTGGGAAGATATTTCAGCAAGTCTTTTCATAGTCACTCTACTTTCCATCTTTTTGTTTCACCCTTCTTACATCCCCATCTTTATGAGCGCATACTGACTGTGGCCTAGTCATCACTTCCACTGCACATGGCTCAGACCTATTCTAGAGAGTGGGCAGTAAGCAGCATCTAAATTTCAGGAACTTCTTCCTACTGGGATTCTGACTCCGTGTATACTTTTCAACATGGTTCGTTACCCAAAATCACATTTAATGCTTTCCTTCTGTGTTTCCTAAAGTGCCATAGTGCAGACCTGGTGGCACATGCCTATAATCCCAGCACTTGGGAGGCTGAAGTAAGAGGTTTGCTATGAGTTTGAGGCCAGCCTGGGTTACATAGTGAGTTCAAGAACAGCATAAACTACATAAGGACATCCTGTCTCAAAAAAATAAAAACACACAGCAAAGCACCATAAATTGGGTGTCTTAAAACAACAAATATTTCTTGGCTCATAATATTCAAATTTAGAAATTTAAAATGAAGGTGTCACCTGGACCCTGCTTTCTCTATGGAGTACAGAGAAATTCTTCCTTGTATCATCCTAGCTTCCACAACTTTCCTAGCTTCTAGCAATACCTGGCATTCCTGGCATCATTCCAATACTCCATCTCCACATGGTTTTTCCCATGTCTTCACATGGCCATTTTCTTATAAGGACGCCTATTATATAGGATTACAGAGTCCATCTTACTTCAGTGCAGCCACATCCTATCTAATTACATTCACAAGGATATTTCCAAAGAAGACAACATTCTCATGAATGTTGGGACTTTGACATATCTTTGACACAACTCATAACAATTCCCTTTACTAAAAAATCATTCCATCCATTAATCTGAGTCACTAAATCTCGGTCACAACATCTCAGCAGCTTTCAAGCCCCTGCTAGCTACTACTACCACCACACACTGCCCATTCTTGAACAATAAAAACACCTACAACTCTACAATAGTGGCCTATAGAGGAAACTGCTATAAAGCACCTAGCATACCTGTTACTCTCATATCCATTCTGTCCTCCAGTGAAACCAAACTGCTTCACATCTCTCTGCTTTTACATATGCAGATCCTTCTATCAAAAATACCCTTCTCTTCCTAAACACATCACATTTTTAATTCTTTAAACTCGCTTTGACCTACAAATAACTTACTACATACAGTACATCCTACTATATATATGGTTTTTCTCTTTACTACACCTGAGGTCCTCAAAGTTAGACATCACATCTTTTGTGTTCCTAACATTTAATATGTGACCTGATCCACAGTAAATATTCATTAAATTAGACTGGTTTGTGGCTTTCTAAAAGTAACACATATCCAAAAACTTTTGCTTGAAGGGACAGATTCAGAAATGTGCTGCCAGAGAGAGTACATAAAAGAAACTAAAAAACTCAGGGGAAAAAAACAATAAAACACCATTGGCTAAAGAATTATCAAAATAGCTTTAAATTTTAAAAAAGCATTACTCATTGCATACCTATTAGAATGGCTAAATGAAAAGAAAAGACCAGCAATGCCAACTACTAGTGAACATGAGGAGAAACTCTTATACACAGCTGATGGGAATGTCAAATATACACCCCCTCTGGAAACCAATTTGACAGCTTTGAAGTTAAGCATACGCATACCATGCCGCAGCTATTTTACTATTTAACATAAATTAATGAAAATGAGGAGACCACAAAAGTCTATACAGTAAGTTCATAGTAACTCCATAGTCACTGAAAACTGAAAACCCAAATATCCTTCAACAAATGAATGGTAAACCAACTGGCACATTACACAATGTAACACAAGTCAGCAAAAAAAAAAAAAAAAGTTCAACAACCAGATAAATCTCAGTGAAAGACGCCCGTTTCAAAAGGTCCTACATCGGGGGCTGGGGATTTAGCTCAGCGGCAAAGCGCCTGCCTGGCAAGCGCAAGGTCGTGAGTTCGGTTCCTGATACCGGAGAAAAACCAAAAAAAAACAAACAAACAAACAAACAAACAAAAGGTCCTACACCATACAATTCCATCTGTTGCACATACTGAGGAAAAATAGAACTATAGTGAAACAAAACAGGTCTGTGATGGGTGGGCTAAAGTTGGGGACAAACACCAAAGTAATCCTTCGTAATGATGGAACATTTTCATAGCGTGCTGGTGGTTACAATTGCAGAGGTGTGCAAAAATTCATAAAACTGTACATCAAAAAGTTAATTTTACTGTGTATAAAATGTGAGGTAAATGTATTACAGTGGTACCTAAGTATTTGTCTTTAATTGATTCTGGGAGGCATGCTGAATATCAAAAATGAGGACAAATTGTTTTGGCTGGAAAGGGTAGCGACTTATGAGCCAGTCTATTTGAAATTATAGCGTGTGTATCAAGTACCAAACAAATGGTAAGTACTGGTAAGTACTGGGTAAGTATCAAAAGTATGACTGTACATTGTAGGCGTGAAGGCAAGCTCCCTTTCTCCTGCATCTCCATACGCTTTACTTCCAGACATGAACAGATTACTTTTCATGTAGGATTTTGAAGTAGAAATTAAACAGGTTTTCTAAGACGTTACAGACATTTATGCTGAAAGGCTGAATTATTAGATAATGATCTATAATCTTAGAGAAAGGCAAAGAAAAACTAAATAGACGTTAAAAGTAAAGAATGAATTTTCTCTCTAGTATTCACCTTTGTCCATGAGTTAATAATTACATCTTCATTTGATCTGATTTTTGGTATGTTTCTGCTACACTCAAAAGAAGTTTAAGAAAATGTAATTTAATTTTAAGAAGATAAAAACCTATTTTTATTTTGGAATTTCAAATAAAAAATAAAAGGGGTTGGTTGGTTGGCTGCAATGTTTGCATCAAATGCTTTAATTGATGAAAAAAGTCTCTTAAAATTCTAATGAAATCTACCATCAGGTTAAATGTAATGGAAGTTAATGTAGTATGTGAGGAATGACAGCATACTTGACACTTGGCCCCTGTCTCTGCTTGCCGGCTTTTCTTCCACTTCTGCTTATCTTGCTCCCTGTTTCTTTCCTAATATGTCATGACACTTCCCTCAGCAGTACCTTCCAGAATTTTGCCATAAGCCCAAATTATCTAGCTGCTTTCAGAAGCAATGCATGAAGTATAATTCATTGCAAAGGCTGTGAATTAAAATGTGACTAAAGGTAAAATTCAAATACAGTGATACTTTCTAAAACATAACAATAAGGGATATAAGTCCTCTAATAAGACATTTAACATATAATGAATGTAAAACATTTACTGTTTTAAAAAGCGTGTATGTCATATGTTATTTTTCAATATATCTTGCTAGTATATTAGAATGGTAATGAGTTTAAGTCTATAAATACAAGTATTAAATGTTGTAAAATATAATAAGCATATATTATCCAAAAAATAGCATTAATCACTCTGTGAATAATTTTGTTGGCCAAATTACTTTGAATACTACAGCTATTGAATAAATGGTTCAAATGTATATCCTAAATTCCAAATACTTAGTTGCCAAGGAAAAGAATAAATTCCTAGGTTTATGTAAATAAGTCACTTACTAAATGCAATTATAGAAGTAAGATGTTTAAGAAGATAAAGGTTCTTTCCAATTGCTAAGTGATGGTGGTTTTCTGCTTCCTTTACTCATCTACGAAATAAGAATGGCACCGAGTAGACACTAAACTCTGAAATGGTGATGTAAGTCACATGCCTATAGAAAACCAGCTCTAGGAAATGTTTCCTTGTGAACCAACAACTAAGCCAAAAAAACAAATCAATGTTACCTTTCTGCTGCTTTTTATTTACCTAATGAAGATGGATAAAATGAAAATTAGGGGAAAAAAGTTAGGGGGTAGAAAATTAAGCTTCTAGATACAGGATCTGAAAAACTGAAAGGTCTGTGGTGATGACTCCATCTTCCAGAACTGCTGTCTACATTACAAAAATATCTATGTCTTTATTTTTAGCCTTTAGAAACATAGTGAATATAAATTATTTTTAATACCTGGCAGTATTCTAATAAACTTTAGAACCATTCAGTGTTGGAATTTTGGAGTAATAATTAATTTTTAAGTCATAGTATATTATTACTTCATAAGAGGGTATAACTAACACACACACACACCCCTCAACTAAGTTTCCAGGCCTTAAAAGGAAGGTATTTAAACTAAGGTATTTACAAGAATATGTTGAACTATAACTTGTAAATATAAATAAAACAATGTGAATTTTCATAAATGAGAAAAATGTGGTGCAATTATACTTTTTTCCTAACAAAAGGTATTTCTTTAAATAGTTCTTATTTATTTAGTAATAATAACAAATATTCTCATGTAGGATAAATGTAAATGAAAATACTGATATCATTTTCAATGGAAATATAAAATTTAGAAAATATTTTCTTTTGCTCTCAGGAGATAAATTCTAGGTTCCTTATATTAAAAGACATTATTTCAATACTACATTATGTGAATTATTACTACTCTTCAGTTTTTCCCGGAACTTGTTCAGCCCTGGACAAATCTTCTTCATATTTCTTCTTGAGATTACTTAAATACATTCGTAAACTGTCTGGATCCAACTGAGAGTTTCGAGCAGTTTGAACAAGTCTAGTTGCAAGATGGTACACGGCTCTCTGTTTTTCCATCTCAGGGGTACTCCTTTGTTTTTGCTGTTATTAAAAATATATAAAAATTTAAAAATACTATCATTTTTATGTTGATCATAATTTGGCACTATTCTAATTCCTTTTATAGAAATATGAGACTCAAGGATTAAATAATACCTTTAGATAAATTAGTTCAATCCAACTAGCAAAAAACACACTGTAAGAAACGAAGAAATAGCCAGGTATGGTAGTGCACATGTGTCATTCCAGTGCTCAGGAGGCTGAAGCAGGAGGGTCACTGTGAGTTCAAGGCCAGCCTGGGCTACAGAGTGAGACACTATCTCAAAAAAATAAACAAAACAAAAAAATTGCTGGAGTGAAAGAAGCCATGTATTATACTGGCCAGCCTGAACCACACTGTGAGACCCTGTGTCAAGAAAAGAAGGAAATGGTATTTGGATGAATAAAATTTCTCATGAGCTTTTACTACTTTATGACATACGTTAATACTCTGAGAATCACTTATTTGTGAAAAAAAAATTCTGCTAAATAGGCCAAAGTCCTCAATACCGTACCAAAAAGTAATAAACAATCCAATAGAAATAGGTTCTAAAAACACTTTTTCATTTAAAAAGGTATAAGAATACAGCATAGCTTGCTGCTACACAATGATCATAATTTTTAATGTCACCCAAGGATACTACTCTGCTATCTACCATTTTAATTTCTCATCACTTCTAAAGAGAATTTGTGAGTAGCAATTAATTATTGGAGCCTAAGAAAAAATACTGCCTGAAGGGTAAAGTACATTTTAAAAATAACAAAGTTATTTGAAATTATGCTTTTAATCTTCACAAACCATACTTAAGGATACCTATGCAATAGTATTTAAAACAGGAATTTTGAAGGCCTTTAGATATTTAATCCTTGCATAGTATCATGGCTAGGAATACAGGTGGAAAATTTTTAATTCATGTCTTTGTCTGAGCTAGACAGAGGATAAAATGTTTTCAGCTCTTACTATTTGTATATATCTCAGTGAATTTCCCAGAAATACAATCCCTTCAACTTTTTCTCAATAGTAAGCAATTCTGAGTATTTTTCTACTTTCACTATAGGAAAAATGAGTAAGATTTCATGCGGTAGACCAAGATAATCATATCTTCACCCTTCATCTATCTATTTGATATATTTATCAATTACCAATTAAACCATTTTATTTCAATTACAGTTACTGAATATATATTACCATCTCTGTGCTGGGCCTCAAAGCTTGTGTTTTATGTCTGTGGAAAACTGTATACTTGATATAACTGTACCCTTGATAAGGAGCTTATAGTCTTCTGGTGAAATGGCTTGTTACAGTATTTGTGAAAAGTTCCATAAGAGAGATACAAAATGCATACAGGAAGGGACTCACCGCCAGCTCAGATTAAGAAAGGCTTACATAAAATGGAGTATTTGGAATATATTTGATGGATAGAAGAGTCTAGAAGGAAGGGTATTCTGAATAGAAGAAAATAACTAGAAGAGGTACTTTAGAGACCATAGTACATGATCAGGTTGAAATGATAAAATGACAAGTAACTAAATGTGACAGAAATGTAAATTATGCAAAATTTAAGTGATGTGATGTAAGGCTGATGTGACAAAGAGGTGATCTTTAAGCAAAAAATAACAAACTTTAGAGTCATCTGAGAATTGGGAAAAAATAAATTCTGAGCCACAAGAGAACTTTGAAAATATAGGATGGTTCAGTATCCCATGTTATTCTAATGTAGGTAATTCTAAAACTATATTTTGAAAAATAATTATAGAAGACTTTTAATACTAGGATGAAAATTCAGTTTTTAACCTAAAAAAATAGAGTAAGATGTCAAAGGAAATATGGAGAGCTCAGGAAAAAAGAAAATGGAAGCCACGAAAAAGAATGAGATCATCAAGACTATGGATTTTTAAAAAGGAAACAAGAACAAAAGTCTTAGAAACACTTAGAGATAAGTGGAGACAGAAAGGCACTGGGAAAGAAGGGAAAGAAGGAAAAAATCAGTGAGGCAGGAGGACAACAACTTCCAGGAAATAATAATTCCACAGCAGACAAGACAGACAGAATTAAGAAAGGAGGAAGAATGGTAACGTCAAGTGCCACAGATCAGAGAAGGAGAGAAATGAGAAAGAAAGGCGGGGGCTATAAGGTATCTTTGATTAGCTGAGATTTAAGAAAGAAGTTCCAGCGGAGATGACAAGACTCAGTTTGCAAGTACGTAATGGAATAGGCAAGTACAGATTAGCCTTGAGTTTATAGTAAAGACGGTAATGGGATAATAGTTTAAAAAGTAAAGTTTAAAAAAAAAAGATTTTTAAAAAATCTTTACTGGGAGAAATAAGTGTGTTGATAGAAAAAGCAAAATCCAGTGAAGAAAGTAGGAGGAAAAAGAAAGGAAACTGAGAAAATAATATCATAATGGAAAATGAAAGAAGTTAACCTTAAAATGACTGAGAGAGCAAGTTCTCCCTCTAAAATAGGAGGCGGGAAAGGTGAGTAAGACACAGAAATTTGCCAAACAAAATTTTGCAGGAATTATGCAAAAAGACTCATCAAGATAATTTCAAGTTTCTTAAAAAGTTTAGTAAATTATCTGAAGAATTGGGGCAGGAAGAGTGAAAATGTTTCGAAAGAGATACTGTAAAATAGTCACAGAGATCAGTAAGAAGAGAAACAATTATCCAGTAAAAAATCATCTAAAGTTAGAATATATGAATTCATAGCAGATTAAAATTAGCCTGTTTTGAATATTTCTGGAGATCATTAGGAAAGCAGAACCTAGAGGACTAGCAGAGAGGTGGCCTATAACTGGAATTCGGCAAGAGGAAATCTGAAGAATTAGGAGGCGAGAGGTACTTTAAAATGAGCACTGTCAAAATTGCTGATGAAGGGATTCAAATTGGAATTTACGCATGAGAAGTCACAGAGACAGTCCAGGAAATTAAAGGAGGAAAGAATGCAATAAAAACATGGAAAGCTGATTAAGAAAGAAGAAAGAAAACTATTATTGAAGAAATTTTCACACTGCACCTACCTCAGGTTACTGAACACATTAGATTTTTAAAACACTATAAAGTAACCTAATTTAGAAAAAGATTTCCAAATTTTGTATCAACAGATATGATTTCAGTGCTGGGCCCATGGCCTCCTAGCAGATCATTTAATGTCTTTGAACTGGTGAACACGAAAGTAAAAATAGCATTTTTATTATTTACTGTTTATTAGTAACTGCTACTCATTACTATTAGTAACTACTTCACGAAGAGATATGAGGTTCACAAATGATAATGGAAAGAAGAGCTTGGAAAATTACAAAAAACTAATGTACTATGTTGTTCATAGTGATCACTGTTTTAAATGCCCTTTTTATTATTATGTCTAGGGGAGGGTTGAGACAGGGTCTTGCTGTGTAGTCCAGGCTGGCCTTGAACCCACTATGTAGCCCAGGCTGGCCTTGAACTCACCGAGAGCCTCCTGCCTCAGGCTCCCAAGTACTGAGATCACAGGTGTGCTACCATGCCTGACAAATGCCCATTTTAAATAAATGCATTTTCTCATCATAAAGACAGTTAACAATACTTACTGGAGGAACTGAACTTAACTTTTATCTCCTATTCTATTAGCTGTCTTGCTAGGCAAAGTTATAACAGACCAAACCAAAAAAATTTTTAAATGTAAAAGGGATTTTCTTTGTCTATACAAATTAGGAATTAGGGTTTTATTTTAATTATTAATATTCTATATATTTAGAACAAATTCCATAAAGAAGGTACATGGAAGGTATTTTAACTTGAAAACAATTCTTACTAAAAAAAGTATTTACCAAAATTTGTCCCGTAATCTGAGTTGAGATTTCTTTGGCATCCAAGACAATTGATGGTGGAAGTGATGACACCTCTGCAGCTTTTAACCCTACAATTATATTTAAAAAGCTTCAATATTGTTGTTGCTAGTTTTTTATGTTTGTTTCAACTAATATTAATCTTCACAGATTTGAATCTCCCTTCTATAAGTATTTCTGAACTACTCAGTAATTCTCAAAATTAAGTTTTCAAAAACACTGGATAACACCTTACCAATTATTAGATTTAATTCCATGTCTAAACATAAAGGCAAATTGCCTCTGAAAATACCTCTGAATTAGTGAGAAGGAAAGAGACAGGAAAAATAACATTACAATTCCACTTGGGAATACAACTGGTTAGTAAAAGATGGAGTTATTGTACAAGTTTTCAGGGGAGGAGAAGGTATAGTCACAGATATAACCCTACAGACTGGAATTTCTCAGAAGGTACAATGGTAGATGGCTGATCTTTATGCAAATTCAAAGTATCAGCAAGTTTTCCCATGTTTTCAGAATTTACTTTTATTGTATAAATGCCATATAGGCTTTCTACTGAGTACCATATTTATATCATATTTACAAACACATGGGAGCATCAAAAGATGTAGTGAATGTTTAAATTTTAAAAAGTTACAGTAAAAGACACATTGCCAAGAATGATGTGTGAGTGTGTTTCAAGGAAGGCGAATACTTTGAATATTTAAGGAGGATTAATGCCATCATGTCTTTTACTGTAATAAATTTTTAAATTTAAACATTCACTATGGGTTTTGGTCAGCCCTCATTGGTTGAATGCTTAATGGCAATTTCTATCAAATAAAAACATTATTCACCAGATTGGCACCATCACCATGTGACTTCTGCCTCTTCCCCAAAGTCAAAATGACTATAAAAGGTAAATACTTTGAACAGACTCAGGCACCAATGTATCTGTCTTCTTATATATGTATATAAAATGTGAGTTTGACAAGAAAATATAATCTGAGAATATATATATATACACACACACATATATAAAGTGAGAGTTGTTCAAATGGATGGCAAGTATAGGGAATATGGGATATTTCAGTATGCCTTTATTTGTTTTGTGGTGCTGAGGATCGAACCCAGGGCTTTGCACATGCTAGACAAGTAATCTACCATTAAGCTACATGCCCAGCCCCCATGTATAGGTATAATTTATACATTCAATACCGTAGTTTTTTTCTTCCGTAAGGCCCTTAGAAAGTTTGTAGGTATACAAAATTGCTTCTTTGTTTCTTGAGGTATTCTTTACATGCTCAACTTCAAAATGCATGTTCTCTACATTAGGATACAAGGCATCGATATGACAGAGTTCCAGGAAATGTGTAGCAAACAGTGTAAATGCCTAAAATATGTAAGACAATGAATATTAGTGCTTTTTAAATGAACCAGCAAATTCTATCTTAGCTATTTAGACCTAAAACTTTAATTTTCCAACTAGCTTGTCAGAAATATAGGAATGAAACTAAAATTGGAGGCTAACATGATCAATCCATTTTAAAGAACTTTGAAATTTCATATTCAATGAAGTAGTATATTATTATGTCTTTGCAATTAATTATATCATAGGTAAGGATAAATCCAGAAGTAAATCATAAGATATATATCTAAAAATATGAAAGAATGAAGTTTATCAGAAATATAAAGGTATTAACTGAGGTAATTATTTATTAGGGAAAGTAATTATATACACACATACATACATATACATATAATCTTGATATTTCCTTCGACTTTTTTTTTTTTGGTTTGTTTGGTACTGGGAATTGAACTCATGACCTTTTAGTGTTACTAAATGAAATAGAAATATGAATAATCACTTAAGTTTTAAGATATTACCAATGAGAAACTAAATAAATAGATGAGGGTTAGAAAGTTAAATATTAAGACAATAAAAAGATATTTGCTTGGCAAAATAGCTGAACACAGAATATTGGCAACAAGGACAGGAAAGGTTTTATATACATGAAAAATATGTAAAAATGAAAATTCTCAACTACCCACTTGCTAGGGTTTGGATATGGTTTAAACAAGCTTGCTGTGGGTGAGCTGTTGGAAGTCTGGTGTTCAGTGTGGTACTGTCGAGAAGGGATGAATTTTTCAGAGGTGGGGCTTAATGGGAGGAGACTGGGTCACTGGGGCACTGGTCCAGGAGGGAATTAGTGCTGGTCTCTTGGAGGGAGTTGTCATGAGACTGAGTTGATGTGAAGAACAAGACTGGCCATTCTTGCTCTCTGGACTGAACTATTTAGAAGCCATGGACCATGTTCAGTCACAAAAGTGGCTGCAAAAATTATGTATCAAACCAAATTTTGAACTCCTATTCAATGTTAACTCCATTTAACATTTAATAGTTACTCAGTCCCTACATATTGCAAGTATTGTGCTGAGCACCAAGAACACTAAGTTAGCAAAATAATAATAAACTTCAAGATCCTTAAAAGTAGCAATATTGCATATTTACTACTATGTTATTTATCCTAAAAAAATATATTCACTGAAACCATTATTATTAGTTATTATAGCATATCAGAGAAATGGAATATTATATATTATTTGGGTTCTCTAAAGAAAAAGACTAATAAATTTGTGTGTGTGTGTGCGTACAAACTTATACAGAGTTGGCTCATAACCATTAAGGCTTACAGGTTTTAAAATCTGAAGTTTATAAACTGAAGATCTAGGACAGTCAGTGGCATAATACTAGTCTGAATGCCAACTTTTCTCTCATGAGAAAAGGAAATAAAAGTACTTAATTAATACATAACACATACACAAACATTTATAACAAAAAAGAAGAAAGACTCATGATAATCCGAGTCCTCATTTCCATAACTGGGAATGTGGCCATAACTGCTCCCACTACATGTTTTGCTACCCCTTCACTTTCAGCAAGTACCCTAGCTATTCACAGCTCTTTATCTAGTGGTGTGACCCACATCTTCATTCCTGAAGTGCGCTGGCCATTCACAGTCCTGCTTGGATTGGGCTGCTCTAGTTTTCCACCGACCTTAACCACAAAGCAGAACACTAACAGACACCTTACTGAATCAACTTTTCATTATATAATAAAATACCTCAGGCAATCAAGTTTATTCTTATAAAAAAAAGTATCTTTGGGCTCACAGTTTTAGAGGTTACAGCCCAAGGTCAGCGGCCCATGGTTCTGGGGGAGTGGCAAGGCAGTACATTATGGTGACTGTGTGTGGCAGAGGAAGCTGCTCCCTGTGTAGTGGGTGGAACGTAAAGAGAAAGAAGTGCGGGCAGCATCCCAATGTCTTCCTCATAGGCTGCACCCCAGTGAACTAACCTCCTTTTGCTAGGTCCCACCTCTTGAAGATCCCACAGTACTCCAACAGTGCCATGAGCTGGGACAAAGCCTTTAGCACATGGGCCTTTGCGGACACTTGTCTAGACATAGCCCAGAGGCAGTTCTATTAACTCCCATTTGGCCTTTTCTACCATAATTCCCATCAGTCTACAGGTCAGGAAAATTTTTCCAGCTGTTTAGCAACATCCACTCTAATTATACATCCTGGAACTGGAGAAACAACCACAGGATGTTTAAGTCCCTAATCTGACTCACATCACTGTGATATTTTGAGTCTCCTTGGATGACATTTTAAAATCTGATTTATTGCCTTTTTCCAGTAAAAAGCTATTCTGGTAAAAGGCTATAGGTCACTTTGGGGAAGGCTAGGGGCAAAAGTAACAGTATACAGTGGCTGTCCCTCCATATCTGTGGGTTCCACATCCATGGATTCAATCAATCACAATAGAAAATACATGACAAAAACCTGGATGTGTATTAAACAGGTACAGACCTTTCTTGTCATAATTCCCCCCCCCAAAAAAAGTGTGATCTATGAGTCAAATCCTACCAGAACCAAGATCTGCAGGTAAGGTTCTCCAGAGAAAGAGAATCAATGGTGTGTATGTATAGAAATTCATTATAAGGGACTGGCATATAATTATGGAGGATGATAACTTCCTGGATGGTATATGCTAGTCCAGAATGCCAGTGATTTTGAGAACTGGAAGAGGCTGATGTTTCCATTTGATTCTAAGGGTAGAAACTAACCAATTTTGCACATTAAGGGCAGTTAGGCAGGAGGTTCCCTCTTACTCTGGAGAATTACACTTTTTGTTCTATTTAATATGTTGCTTTTTAATATGTTGGCTAGGGCCCACTAACATTAGGGAGACAATCTTTCTTTACTTAGTCTACAGCTCAACTGTTTTTAATTCCAGAAACACTCTGACAGACAGATCCAGAATAATGTTGACCAGATGCCTGAGTACTCAATGGTCCAGTCACACTGACACTTAAAATTAATAATCATAGAAACAAATTAGCTTTTAGTCTTAAGTAATGCAGCATCCTATTTATATGAGAAAATGACATTTAAAAAATCACAAAACTAACATTATTTACTAACATTACTTTTTATTAATCACATACTTTTCATTAAATATAAAATATTTTCCTAATTGTATATAATAAACCATTACAAACTGTCACTTAAGGTAAAGAACTCTACTTTTCAGACATTCTAAGGTATTTTAAATATGAAAAATATCTGTTTTTCGTATGTATATGTATTTTGAGTGGTCTAAAAATATTATCTCACAAAGTACTTTAAAAATAGAGCAAAAATCATTGTTTTATATAACTGATTTGTGAAAAACTATTTTCTTTAAAATAATGGAACTTTAGGTAAGCAGAGTAGAATTTTTAGAGTTATCTAAGATGCCTTGTGCTTTAATTCATGTTGTGATGTCACAGACGTTATTACATAATGGAAGTTATTAAAATATAGTCCTATTTTACTGTGTAATTTGATTAAATTAAAGCCAACCAACCATGACATTATTTGTATTTCTTGATTTTTCTCCTTTCCTTATTTTTGTCATGGCTGCTATACTAATTATTCCTACTTCAATGAGAACTCAAGTTCCAGAAATATACACGTTATGCATTTTCTACCTAAAGCTGTTTTAAAAGCTATTTTTGGTGCCAAGAAAATACAGTCCTGATAAATATATAAGTCGTACATCAGAAAAGGACTAAAAATTAATCCATTTCTAATAAATGGGGACGAATACCTTTAAGTTCAGCAGATATTCACAAACAGCATAGCAAATGCCAATGCCTTCTTCTGTATTAGTTCCTCTGCCAAGTTCATCAATTAGTATGAGTGATTTGTCATTAGCATTATGTAGAATATATGCTATCTGAAAAATATAATTTTATTCTTATTCATTATAACCAAACAGCTGTCACTGTCATAGAAAAAATGAAGAGAAACTCAGTCTGTTTATTAGTTTATCTGAAATGTATTTTAATAGAGAAATCCTGCTGAGCAGAAAATAACTCACTGCCTCTCTCAAAATCTCATTACTAACAATTCTGAAAGGACAGAAGATATACACAGACACATGCACATGTATATGAGACAACAAAGAGTAAATAATTATTATCTAAATTATTGATGTTTTAGATGAAGTGAAATAAAACAAAGCAGTGAGTTAAATGTTTAAATAAAGTACAGAGGTGATCATTTTCTTCTCCACGAATGACTAATCACTATCACGAAATGCTCAAAACCATTTCACAAATTTACTATCAGATTTACTACCATTCTATAGGCAATAAAGAAGGAAAGAAAATTCAGGGAAAAGTATCCATGTCTTAGTAATTGTTTGTTTACCAAATAAATTAAAATCCTTAACCACAAAGACTAAGAATGAATTAAACTGACATAAATGCTTTCTCCCTGAAGAATATTAACTCCTTCTCAGAAGATAGAAGGTATTTTAAATATTAAAAAATAGCTGTTTTTCACATGTATATATATTTTAAGTAATCTAAAAATATTATGTTACACATTAGTTTAACAATAGATCAAAAGTTATTGTTTTGTATAATTGATTTATGAAAAATTGTTTTCTTTAAAATAATGAAATTTTAGATAAGTAGAATATATTTTAGGTAAGTAAAGTACCCATATTATATTTAACACAATAGTAACCTTGATAAACATTTTACCTTTCTCTAGGACCAAGCTCCTTGAAGGCTACAATTGTTTAAAAATGTACCTCAAGTACCTAGTATATTGCTATATTTCCACATAGACACTTGACAATACTAAGTAATTATATAAGTTGTGTGACAAATAGTTCTATTTATCTCCTATTTGCAGAAAATTAGTCCACTGTACATGACCTAATAATTCCCATTTTGTACAGTTATTCCAAGAGCCATACTTAGTTCCTTTAGTCTTCAAGCCTACCCAATTTATTCTGAGGTCAGAAATAGGGAAAGAAATATTCTGGTACAGAAGGGAAAATTCTAAAGGCAAAAAGTAGAATGATTTTTAAAAGTCTGTGAACAGTTATCTTTTATTTTAAAAACAAGCCAAGAGAATAAATACAATGCAAAATGGTATTGAATATATCACTGTTTTATGAAAAGCCTTTTAAATGTTCTATATAAAACATGTAAGCACACTTTTTTCCATAACATTAGCTTTTTCTTTTTAAAATATTTTTCATAAAATATTAACTACCATTTCCACATAAGACAGAAATGAGGAAGCTGTCTTTGACTGCCCTCTGGCTCCCAGAAGGAGTATAAGCTCATCTGCAAGTTTTAATAGATAGATACTTTTCTTACAGGATAATTGACCATTAACGTAAAATTTAATGTTAACATAAGAAAAGTTTTGTTTGGGTACCTCTTTCATTTCCTTCATGAATGTTGACGAATTTGTTTCAATATCATCGTCAGTACTGATTCTCGTAAAAATCTGTTCAGCAATTCTAAAGGAAGAATATTCTGCTGGAACATAAGATCCTGTAAAATATAAAGTCAAAGTAAATTGAAATACTTTTTAAAAATATAAGTATTAACAATATTTGTACTTCTTAGTTTATTTAGTCTAATCCTGTGGCTGGAAAAAGCAAGGGATATGGACTTAGAAAATTTGGGCCCACCTCTGTCACATATTGCACAATCTTGATCACTTAAACTCTCTCAGTCTCATTTTTTCCATTATTAAAATTGAAATTATTGTCCTACCAACTGCATAAAGTTATTTAGAAGCTCAAATAAGATACTACATGTTTATATCAGAAAGGGATTATTCTAAATGTGATAAAAATTTTAAATAATGTTTAAATGACTAATAATATTCAAAATAAATTTTGAAAGGAATGCTTATAAAGCTTATAAAATATGACTATTTTAAGGAATGCTATTAAAGCTCAATTGATAAAACCATTACAGGAAGATATATTAGAAAATATGCTATTATAAATATGCAAAAATGTCCAAAAACAGAATAAAAGTAAAACATTTAGTAAAAAGAAAAGAAAAATTATCATCCACAAGACTGTTTTTACCTGAGAAGCTCTTATGCTAACTAACCTAAAATATTCATCTTTTGAACACAAGTCAATCTGACTAATGTATCTATCTCTCTATATAATGAAATACAAAAATTCTAGTATCATAAAATGATAAAATATATAACAGAACAGTAGAACAGGATAAAAGTATCACAGAACTCTGGATATGTAAAATGGTGAAATAACTGGAGCAAAGAAACAGAGCCCGATTACTATGTGATTTAAAACAAAAGGAAGAATGAAGAATAGAGCCTAGCTTTACAGAATAAAGATTAGCAGGAAAAGAAACCAAAGGTCAGACTAACAAAACTAAAAGTAATAATAATAGTACTTATAATGATCATACCTGCTCTTCCTATAGTTAGACATTTTATGTTCATTTTCTCTGCTCAAAAATAATCCACTGAAATTGGTAAAATTCTTATTTTATCAATGAAAATGTGAAGACTCAGAATAACAAAACCAGTAAGATGTCATTCTGCTGTGCTACTCTATTTTAAAAGTTTTCTTAAAACCAGGGATTACAAACTTAAAGCAGCTTCTGATATATCATAATGGCATGATAAATGTTTGCTAAAAATAAGTGATGAAGCAAGCCGTAGAGCCACAGTTTGAATCAGAACTGTCTGGCTCAAAACAAAACAAAACAAAACACTATTTCTCCAATACTATATACCCAGAATGACCTGCTACCTTCTTCATATTCTGCAGAAGCATAGACAGTTTGTTAATTTAGAGCAAAGATTCTAGAGTCAGACCGCCTGGGTTTGAATCCTTCCTGTTACAAGCTACATGATCTTTCACAAAAGTAATAAGTAGTTATTTCTCAATGCTTTACTGATCTACAATACGGAGGTGAGAGTAAGACATTAATTTTTATTAATAAGCTATGAATGTATTATAATAATACATACAAAGAATGGGAAAGAGTGCCTGGCACAGTAAATTGTCAGGATTAGCAATTATGGCAAGTGGGACAGACTAAGCAAAGAACTAACACTGGGCGATTGTGGGACGTCTTTAAACCTGACCTTCCTCATTATATAAACATTTATTATTTACTAAAAGTCTATGATGTGCTGGGGTAAATAAAACAGACATGAACTCAGTTCTCAGAGAACAAAACTTATTGATCTCTTAAATAAAACATTTTTACAGGGTTTTCAGAAATAATAAATGAAAAATGAATGTGAAAGTGACAGGGAAAGAATACTGCATATATTATTAATTGGTATGTTTTATTTCTCCTCTCTCTTAGCCTCCACCAGAAAGGTCTTCAACATTTCTTATCTATAACAGATGATCAAATACATGGTGAATTTTTTTAAAATGACAGTAAAATACACATTGCCATTAGCCCCCTCAAAATCCTCTCCTTTGCTTCAAACACACTTACTTCTGGAAGTCCTCTTTCATAAGTCTTTATGAAGTGTGATCAAAAATACAGTGAGGGCCAGCAATATAGCTCAGTGGCCCAGCAACTGCCTGGCAAGTGCAAGGTCCTGAGTTTGATTCCAGGTACCAAAAAAATAAATAAAAATACAATGAATGCTGTGGGAAGGCAGGCTTGTAAAATATATTGAAATGTCTCCTCATTCACTTTATTCATCAGATCCATCACCACATGACTTGTGGCTCTTACTCAAAGTCAGAATGATGAAAGGGTTTTCAATCAATTCAGGACGAGGCAGCCACAACAGTGCAACTAAAGACATGTATGCAAGAAGATTTCACAAACTCCTTCATGAAGTGGCAAGAATGGTGAGCTAAGTGTGTTTGAAGCTAAGGGGAAAACTGAGGAGGATTAGTGGTAATGTGTCTTCTACTGTTATAAATTTTTAAAATTTACACATTAATTGTATCTTTCAATCACACTTTGTGTTCAGAAGCTTCTGGCTGGGGTTTCACTTCTGGGGTGGCTCTAATCTATAAATACCAAGAGTGATTTAAGTGAAATCTGATCATGCCTTTCTCTTGCTAAATTTCCTCAATATCTCCCCACAGATTGCTGGATAAAGTTTAGTCCCCCCCAGTTAAGTGCTGAAGGCCTTTCATGATACAATTCCTATTGGTTTCTACAGTGATTCTGCCACTTCTGGGAGAACAGAAGCTAGTCAGGCTCTCTTTGCTCAAAAATGCAAAAGAACTACAAAACGTGGGACTGTTTGTTGTTCCTTGAGCAAATGAGACCTTATACCATAGTCTTACATCTGCCTGGAAAGTTCTTTCCTTTATCTTCCCCTTCAACCCATAACATATTATATACATTATCTCAGTCCTTATAACAATTCTATTGTCAGAGCTGGGGATTTAGCTCAGCGGCACAGCGTCTGCCTGGCAAGTGCAAGGTCGTGAGTTCAATTCCCGGTACCGGAAAAAAAACAAAAAAAAACAACAAAACAATTCTATTATCATCTTAATTCACAGAGAAGAAAACTAAAGCTTAATGAAGTTAAGTAATTTGCTTAAGATTACACAGTTAGCAAATGGACAATGTAGATTTACCTCCAAAGTCTACACTGTTAACTTCAATGCCCTTCAAATCCCATTGTTTGTTTAGCCCCAAGACCTTATGAGATATGATACACTTTAAGGTGTTTCAGAGGTTTAAAAAGGACAGTGACAAGAGAAATAGAATAATTATCTACAAATATTTGAAGGACTACTACTACTACTATCAGAAAGAAAGACTAGGTTATTCTGTGATACACAGAAGAAAATAATAATACTAATAAGTACAAGTTATGAAAAGTCAGATTTCAATCCAGTATCATGAATGTGTTAACAATCAGAGATCTCCACACATTGAACACCCTGTGTTTTAAAAAACAGAGCTCCTTATAGCTCCTCAGAAGCATTATGTCATATGTGAGCCAGATAGTTCTAATAATGGAAAGAAAAGTAGCTAAGATGTCCTCTTAATTCTAACAAAATTCTAAATTCATTAAGATACTTAATCTTCACTCATTCATTCACTGATTTCTGATTTCTTGCCCAGAAGTGAGAAGAATTTGCTCTGTATTGCCAATATTATTGCTGTGTTTCCTTATAATTCGTAACATTAGACCAAGGTTGCTCACCCATAACTCTACTAACACTTTGGGCTCAATAATCTTTCTTATATACTGGTGAATGGGGAAAGGGAGAGAGAAGGAAGCCGTCTTGTCACTGAAGGATGTTAGCAGCATCCTTGGACTTATCTCCCTAGTTGTAACCACCAAAAGTGTTTCTAGACCCTGCCAAGTTTCTAGGGCTGAAGGGTAAGAAACTCTAACCACCCCTGGTTAACAACCACTACATTAGGGCCAAGAATCTCATTTCTGACTCAAACTGCACTGAAGGAAACCCAGTTGACAGATAGGAGTTCAGTTATGCTTCAACATCAAGAACTGTGTGACAGTGCTGGGCCAACGGCAGCCACCTCAATGTGTGTAGGCAGATACTGCATATACATGTTAATATCCCAACTGTTACCTGTACTCCTCAAGTTAAGAGAAGTCTCTCTGCCTAAAATTATAATTTTGGGAAAATCTCACAAGGGTTATTAAAGGCAATGGTTTATCTCACTCATTTCATTCTTTTTCACAACAAAGTTCATTTTTAAACCTGAAATAATTACATGATTGAATAAAATAATAACTGATATAACATTAATAATTACAGTAAAGAAGTTTCTAATTCCGTAATATTTCAAAATGAATGTCATACTATTAAAACTTGGAAATGCAATCCAAATTGAATGGAGCTTTAGAAATATCACTAGTAAAAGATATGGTCTACATAATAGATACATTATTGTACTTTTAAATAAGAGAATCTACTTCAAACTTTTCTTAGGTAACTAAAGTTCAAAACTGACTTAGGTAACTAAATTTAAATACTTAGCACAAAGTATTTGAAAATTGAACAGAATTGATAACTATAAAGTAAAATCAGAACTTACCAATCTGGGCCATAATTTGACAAAGAGCAATCTGCTTTAAATATGTGGATTTCCCACTCATATTTGGCCCAGTTATGATCAAAAAGTTACTGCCTTCGGTTATATAGGTATTGTTGGCAACTGGTTTTTCCACAGATATTTTTTCAAGAATGGGATGCCATCCCTGTTTTATAGCTAAAGTATCAGTAAACTCTGGTCGAACTGAAGAAAAACAGAAGATGAGTTTTAAAGATTAATATTTTTATACCTGAAGATTTTGTGGTATGTATATACTGTACATGCATTAGTGATTTTATCAGGGTCAATTTGGGGCAATAATATTAATGTATTATTTAATCCCAAATACCTCAATCCCCTTAAATTATAATGGATACATTCTAATCATTTTTACAGTATTCACTTTAGAGAAATTGAATTTAGCTCCTTGACACTATCTTGGGATTCAAAACAGCTCATAAAAATTTCAGGTTTGTATAGATTAAAAAGACCAAAGTAGGGGTTGGGGATTTAGCTCAGCAGCAAAGCGCCTGCCTGGCAAGCGCAAGGTTGTGAGTTCGGTTCCCAGTACTGGAGAAAAGCCAAAAAAAAAAAAAAAAAAAAAAGACCAGAGTAATGGTGAATGTTATTTTTAAATTTTACTACAGAACTGACAATTTGCTTACCCTAACTTAAACATTATTTTAAATGTGGCATGCTTTGCTTTTAAAATAGGGCTTAAATATAGGGCAAAACCAAATATAAATATAATTTTCTGTCCTACTTCCTGGGGAAAGTTTGTGTAAAATGAAATTTCAGAGTACAGAGAAAATCAAATGCAAAAGATTTGCTAATTTATAGCAACAAATAATGATCAGGTCTTTTGGGACACCATTTGAGGTAGAGAGAAAAGGAAGAAGGTAGAAAGAAAAGTGAAAACTAAAATGCTACACAACTCTAAATCAAATTCATGGATAAACTTGAAAACATTCAATATAAAAGTAAAGCTGTTTGAAAAAATATCAAGAGTCTTTCAAATATTCACTATGTTTTGGAAGTTAAGTATGATACCTTTCAAATTAAAATGGAATAATTAAATCTCTTAATAGTTAAGAAAACTACTACTAGACTAGCTGATCCCCAAGGTAAGGTTTTTACTCCCAAAGAGATATAAAAGATTTAGAAATTTCAGTCTATGAAATGTCAGAGGGAAAAGTTAACATTTCCATAAGAAATCAGGAAATGTGAAAAAATCCTTGTAAGATACATCTTATAAAAATAAATTAACATAATAATTTGGAAATGATACTTCTGATTTTAATTAGAGATTTTAGTGTATTTACTGTTATTAAGGCTACAATTATTCAAGCATAATCACATATTAGGACTGTCAATTTGCATGTTAAAATATAGTTATTAATGACAAGTTGGATAAGAAATTTCAAGGGCCTAACTTGATTAAAGTACTCTTCAATATTAAAAAATTACTTAAATTTGTATTCTAGGCCTCTGGGTAGACTTAGAATACAGAAGTAAATGACATATTCCTGATTTTAGTATGCACGTATCTAAAGAGTTAGTAAGTGAAAATTCTGACTATCGACATATATCTCTCTACAGTGGTACCTCAGTTGTCGAACTTAATTCATTCCAAATTTGTGTTTGAACACCAAAAAGTTCAAGAACTGAGCATATTTTTCCTATAAGAAATAAGGAATCCAAATGATTCATTCTGAGGCCCAAAAATTACACAAGCAATATATTGGTGGTGGCAAACCTATGGCACACGCACCATGTTATTGTGTTTTCCTTTTAAGACAAAGTATGTTCATGTAGAGCTTTTTATATACACATACACTAAAACCTTGTATTCAGGTTTAGTTGCAGCATTTGTACTTTGTGATAAATAAGTGGGTTTGAGGTTGCAGTTTGGCACTTGGTCTCTGAAACGTTTACCATCTCTGCACTATATGTTGCCTGGTGATGTCAGCATTTAGACTGAAGAGTCACGTCTTTGTGTCAATGTCAAGATGCAACGCATGACTCACTCTTGGCTCATACAGGTAGGTATGCATGTATGTAGGTATGTATGTATGCACTCGGTCTTTTGTGACTGGATTTCAGTATGTAGCCCAGGCTGGCTTCAAACTTGCAGCAATCTTCCTGCCTTAGCCTCCCAAGTGCTAGGATTACAGGCATACACCACCCACCACACCTGGCAACGTACAGATTTTTTCAAGTCGGATTTTCAGTTGGACTGTTCAGCGAAGTTATGAACACCAAATGGATTTCTTATAACTTTGCTGTAGGAGTAGTGGAAAGTTGGAGCATGGAGCTGTTCAGCAACTGAGATATCACTTAGGATTTCTCACACTGTTCCTTCGAGTATTCAGATGTGAACTTTATATATTTAGATCAGGGCCATTTTCACCAAGAGGACAGCTTTGCAGTCCTATCTGAAAAACCCTTAAAATTTCTTGCAATTTTTTTTCTTTTTCATTTGTCAATTTCTAAGTGAGTAACTTTTTGAATGTTGAAAGAAATTTTAAGGATAGGGCTGGGGATTTAGCTCAGCGGCACAGTGCCTGCCTGGCAAGCATGAGGTCGTGAGTTTGGTTCCCGGTACCGGGAAAAAAAAAAAAAAATTTTAAGGGTATTTTACTCTATTTTATGTATTTTAGGCCATATGCAAAAGACAACATTTCAAGTTAAGTACGTAAAACATTCATAAGTATTCCATAAGATTTTGGAATGGAATATACATTGCAGGATACAACATCCTTATTCTAAAGAAAGTACCTTACCATAGTCAGAGAGAGTGCAGGCGTGAGCAAATGACAGTAGCATATCCAGCATTGAAACAGTGTCAGAGAGTTTGTATAAGCAATGAACGTGTTCGTATATCTCACTAAGCAGTTTACACACGACCCTGAAAATACACGTTGGGTAAAACATGTAATGCTTTTAAAAAATAGTATCCAATATAATTACAAAATAATATTAAACTCTGCTTGAGGTAAAATAATATTCACGGTTAAACTGTATAATGCAAGTAAAGTCGACTGTTCAGTTGCCTTGTTTTAGAGAAACTGAAGTTCTTGTGCAGTGTCACAGCTACACAGTGACAAAGAATCCACCTTCTGGTGTATTAACACCATGTTCTTGAAATGACTGCTTTTATTAAATATTTAGAAAAATCCTTCATTAAGGATTTTGTTTTTGCAAATGTTAGCTTTAATACAAGTTCTCTATCTCTGTGTGCTTCTGTCTCCGTTTCTCACACACATACGCTATTTGAATAACAAGAATACTGCAATTTTTATGTGGCAAGGTTATACTGTGATATAATGTAAGCTTTTCCCTTACAAGGGTAAATATGTGTCTGAAACTTACCATATTATGTCTATGGTTTACACCTTGAAATTGTTTTGAAATCCCAAATGTTCTCTTTATCATCTGAGTTCATCAATTCTAAATATTCTAGTCTTCTAACTATATTGCTACGCCTTCATGAGCAGCAAAAGAACTGGCAGCTCTGTGATGCTGCTATAGTGATACCAGGGTATGAGAAGCTGAGGGCTTAAACACCACAGTTAAAAAGAGACTGCGTGAAGTCCAAGATACGTCAAGTTCTATCTACTTCATGGCAAAGTGCATATTAGAGAAGTATAACTTACAATGGTACTTATTTCTTCGCAATTAGATTTGTCCTGAAGCTTCTGTGAGGCTGATGTGTCCTTGTCACATAATAGACTTACTTCCCTAACATTCATAATTCTATAATTGTCTGTGATCAGACAAAGAGTCAACAAATAAAATTTATCTATGGTTCCTCACATTAAGCCAACTTAATTCAATATTCAAATATTTCAAATGTTCTTACATATAAGTCATGTGATAAATTTCTCTCAAAGACTCTTGGCATCTTTCATTCATTTTAATTAAATCTGTTGATGTAAAGCTGTAAGAATTTTTCACTTTAGAAATCTGTTAAAAAGTCAAAAAACAAACGTCACACATGCATATGAAATAAAACACAGATTTATACAATAGAAATGGATATTTGGGTTAATTAATTTTTGAGATATACTATCATAAAGAAAGTTCTAAATAATTTGTGAAATAAAGATAGGTGATAATCTCAAAGGATACAGCAGAATATTTTAACATATGCCAGCCAATATGAGTATTTTGACAATTTTTTTAAATATTGGTGCAGAAATCTGTAAACAACATAGCTTATATTAAACTTCGGGAAACAGGGAGTTTTGTTTTCCTCTAAGAAAGTTTCTACACCACTCTTAGCTGTTACATGGGTGGACTGGAGTAGAAGAGAAGCAATATGTACCACCTTCAGGAATTTGGCATATCAGGGACAAAGGGTTGGGGAAACACACAATTATAACCATAAAACCAGGAATAATAATTTCCTAATCACTCTAGAATAAACCTTGATAAATTCAGAAGGAAGCGGATCACTGGGTAGCACTGCATAATCTGTAGTCATCTGGATAAAAAATCCTCGAGCAGAGCTAAAGCTTGTCCTTAAAGGAAGATTATATTTTTCTGCAAGCTGTGATATCATTCCTAGTGACCAGAAAAAAACAAAATAAAACCAAAGAATTTTAATGAGAATATTACTCTTTCCATTTAAAGAGTCAAAGATTTTTTCTTATATTTTATACACAAATAGGAAGATATTGTTACTTTTTAAACTTTAAGTTTTAATGTCCAAAAGATGAAGTCAAGTATTCTTGAAAGCAAAACAAAAGTAAACATATTCCTACTGATAGGTATTCGTAAAGGAAGAGAAATAATAAAACTTTTAAAGTGTTATTTTAATACTGTATTGTATACATTTTTATGTTATTCTGTTTTTATAAAAGAAAACAGTCACATTAATTATTGGGATCATTAATTCACAATAAGAAAGTCCCTCTATAAAATTTATTTTATAATACAAAATATTTCTCCACATAGATAGTTTATCAAGTAAAATGCCTTTTTAGAAAACCCAAATATCTGTCAACTTCACACACATTCCAGCATTCTAGATTTCACCTCTAATTTTATGACCATTAATTTTGAACTTTATGTGAAAACAACTTAACATCATTACTCAAAACAGTTCCTTCAGATTTTTCTGCTTTTCTCAATGGTACCACCATTCTTGGGGCAGAAAAATCATTTAGCACTAATACATTTACCTTTACCATGGGCGTATCTACTTTATAACTAAATTCTGTCATTTTTTTCTTCCATCTTTGCATCCTTCTTGACTCACGTACATTGCTATTACCCTAAATAATGTTAAGGTTAAAATAGTTTAAATTGGTCTCCTTGTTGCCCTTTCACTCAAGTTTTTTAAACATATTTTTTAAAATAAATTTCACTCTAGAAGGCAAAAGCTTCTTGGTACCTCTTCTTGTCACTGGGGGAAAATCCACACTCCTAGCTTTCAAAGGCTAACTTCTGGATCCAAGTCTACATTTCTCATTATCTCTCATTAGTTCTGTGAGAGAATGTCTGATTTCATTCTACCAGATTTTCTCACTCATTGCTTGGTCTCTCTGTGCCTCTGTGCTTCAGCTGGATTTACTGCTAATGGTGGAGCTCCTCTCTTGGCTATTCCATCTAAAATCGTCCTATCTTCTACAGGAAGATACTCGACTTCCAGGTTCCTCTAATCTGCTACATTTTTCTTCATATAAGTTGTATCCATGTGGAATTATAATATCTGTGATTGAAATCTATCAATATTAATGTATGTATATGTACCACAGATATGTATGCATATATGCATGTGTTTGTTCTTTTATATTGTCTGCCTCCCTTACTGTAATATTAGCTTTGTGTTCCAGAGCAGAGGAACTCTGTCACGTTCAGTATGTATTCCCAGGGTTGAGATGTGTGTCTACATGTAGTGGGAGCTTAATAAATATTTATAAAAGTAAATGAGAAAGGGACCAAGAGATAGAGAAAGGGAGAGGGTGAGGTAGAGAAGATGACATAAAAAGAATTAAGATGTGCTATGCAGAGCCGAGCATGGTGGTGCATGCCTGTAATCCCAGCACTCGGGAGGCTGAGGCAGGAGGATCGCTGCAAGTTCGAGGCCAGCCTGGGCTATAAAGTGAGCTCAAGGCCAGCCTGAACTGCATAGGGAGACCCTGTCTCAAAAAAAAAAAAAAGATGTGCTATGTACATGTACCAATTCCCCACGATATATGTAATCATTATGTACTGCAAACATATACTAATAAAAATTTTTAAAATTTTAAATTATTGGATTGGCTAAAAAGTCACCTATTCCCGGTAAAACTGAGATCTCTCACTGCTGAAATCCTTCAGTATTGGTAGACTACATTTTTAATATAACTTATACACAAAGTTGGATGAAAGTATGTTTGGGGAAAAGAAGAGCAATCACAACACTTTCATTGTCTTTTTTTAAAAAAAGAAGAGTAAAAAGAAGAGGAAAGACTCCTTAAGTGCAATGTGTGTTTATGTAACCTATTTTGGAATTTAAAAATATGTATGACACGTGATTAACCAGAATCTCCTAAAAAAGTTCATTTTATTCATAAAAATCAGGAAAAAACCATACTGAAACAAATTACCTGCTATGTCATCCACAATCTCTGTATATGTCCTTCTAGCTATGTCAAGAAATTCATTTATATTAGATCTCACTGCATAACACTTCTGAGTCCTCATATTTAGGCATCCTTTCATGTATCTTGCATCATCATTAATTACTGTTTTAATCTTTTCAAGTATGATTCCAAACCTAACATTAAGATAAAAAATTACAGATTATAAGTCAAACAACTATTTAAATTTATAATATGAATCATGTTCTATGATTTGTGTTAATGATAGCAAACTTTTGTTGAAAGTTATTTTGAAATAATTAAGCACTAAATATTTAATTTACATATGCTACAGTTGTGACTATATCAGGTATAAATTAGTTCATCAGTCAGAACTAATCTAAAATAGTATGAACCCTCCAAGAGCAATTCTAAAATCTGCTAATGTATACAGATCTCCCAAGGTATAATACTGATTTTGTCTGTAAGTACAAAATATATCCCTAAATAACTATTATAAGAATTGCGGCTTTGTGCTCATAACTCAATAAACACAACATGTAGCCAGAGCTTCAGCAGGTGCAGAGAGCCAAAGAAGATAGCATATGGCCCTCGTCCTCCACAGAGGTAAGAGAGACCAAACGCATATTGTGAGACAGCACTGAAGGAATCTTACAGCTATGTGCAATACAATAACTATACAAACAATAAATCTGATAAACACGTATTCTCCTAAACCTTTCCTTTATTCTAATTTCTATTTTATTTGTAATTAACCTGGTTTTATTAACTTTAGTTTGTGATCTCGTTTAGCTATCAATCTTGAGTCAATAAAACAGTATCTTTTTAGTGAAGAACCAAGGTAACTTATTGCTCATAACTTAGCAATATTAAACTAGACTTAAATATTAGTTTTGAGGACAGGAACTTTATCATGTTCATTATGTATTCCTAGCACCCAAGACAGTATCTACAGGTAGTAGGAGCTCAATAAACATTTAAAAGAACTGTATATTTATTCAGTATTCTTACGTACTAATTTTGGTTACTTTAGGACTTTCCTGATTTATCAAAGGAGAGGAATATATTTCTACATTTTCAAGTCTTTCAATGGACAGTGACTGAAAAAGGAAATATTAAAATTGTCCATGGAGTTTGATTTTTCATGTTTTTCTCTTAGTGCAAATAATCAATGTATTGTTATTCTATTTACTGTACTAATAAGATAAATGTATAATTAGAAATTTAATGAATAGCTTAAAGAGTCTCCTAAGCTAAAACTCAGTAACTGTTCTATACAACACAACGGAAGCCTTTAAAATTAGGTACAATCAAAAAGAATAGTAATTTTATTAACACTGGAGTAACAGTGACCTCGTGTCTTCCAAGGAACCATAGTAAGCTCTTAATAAAGGTGTGGTACAGTTCTTCAAAGCAATCTGTTAAAGAATAAAACAAAAAATACTTATGAATAAAAAATTATGACATTATTCAAACTCAGCAATTTACATTTGTGTAATACCCTACTTTATAGTTTATAAAGTACTTCTTACTATATTTTCTCATTTTTGTGCATAGAAAAATATTTCAAGTATGAGGTGAGGACATATTGTATCTTTGTTTTCCAGATAAAGAGCATATAGTGCTACCTCCTTACTATTGGTTTCTATTTTTCTTGTCTCCTAATTGTTAATATCTAACTACATTCAGCAGTAGGTATTTAAATAGCTACTGTTATGTATTTATAATACATATAATTCCAAAATTTGGGACAGAAATATATTATGCTTTAAAAGTGCTTTGTATTTATAAATGCAGCAATTTCTCCATAGACAGCAAAGACAGGAATTGGAAACTATGAGTAGTCACTAATAAATAAACAGAAAAAGGCAAAACCATAGTTAAACCATAGTTAACCATAGTTTTTTTAAAAAAAGAAGGAGAAACCATAGTTAAGCCACAGTCAACATTTTCCTTGTGCTTCTAAATAGAAAAAATCATATGGACATTCTGACAGAAACTAGAAAGTTTACAGAAGCACAAAGAAAATAAATCACTCATAATACCACTATTCTTCCAAAAATAAACACCCTAAATATATTTTCTGTTTCTTTCTAAAATAAATTCATATCATTGTATGCTCCTCTTACACCAATTTACTATTATATCATAAGAAAAACTTCTTGTAGCAAATAACTCATAATATTCCACTATGTGAAAAGCCCATAGACTTGTGCCCTTGTACTGAAGATTTATTCTACTTTATAATTCCTCACTAATATAAATAATGTTGTAGTCACCATCATTGGACATAAATCTTAGTTAACATGTCTTTGTAATTTTTCCAGAAAGATTTCTAAACATAGTATTACAGGATCATAAGATATGTGTTGTCAATATTTCAGTGAATAGATAAAGTTTATATTCCTACTAGCTGTTTCAGAAATTATCTGTCTTACTGATCTCTCATTTCTTCAAAATGACAATATTATGAATGAAAGATGGAGAAAGTTTCCCAATTGGAAGAGTTTAAAGATATTAAATACAATGCATGGTTGTTGATCAGACTTTATATCAGAAAAAATGTAATAAAGAACATTACTGAGACAATTTTAAAAATTTGAATAGGACACATATACCATGTAATAGTCTTATGTCAATATGAAATATCTTAATTTTGATTATTATATTGTCATATAAGAGGATATCCTTGTGTACTATAGAAGATAGGTGGTGCGATCACAAATATGGTGAATGTATAAATCTACAAAAATGTATAACAGTAAAGGACACATTACCATTAATCTCCCTTAAAATATTCCCCTTCCTTTTGGACACACTTGTCTCATCATTCTCGCCACTTTTTTAAGCAGTTCTGGAAGTCTTTTTTTCATGAATCTATTTGCACTGTCATAACTGCTTTGATGTCCTAAATTCTGCCCAGACTGTTTACTTTTCATAGTCATTTTGACTTTAGCAAAAATCTAGAAGTTGCATGGTACCAGGTCTGGTGAATGAAGTGGATGAGGATACATGGTAGTATTTTCACAAGCCTGCCTTTCCATTGGATGGGCAGCAGCATTTCCAAAGTTTTGATCCCACCTTATAGAGACAATCATGAAAGAGGACTTCCAGAACTGTTTCAGGAAGTGTCAAGAACAATAGGGTGAGTGCATTTGAAGCAAGAGGGAATATTCCAAGAAGATTAATGACAACGTGTCCTCTACAGTAATACATTTTTTAAAAATTTAAACATTTACAATATTTTTCAATCATTCCTTGTACATACTTTAGTATTTGGGTACTAAACATAAGAATTAATGATAAATATAATAATGTGTGTATATGATATACACATAAAGAGAAAAATACAGAAATTGCACTATTCCTGCAACTTTCTCTAAGCTCAAATTATTTTCTACACAAAAAATGTTTAAATGTCTAACATATTTTGTATAATATATAGACATATAAGTTACCTTTAAAGGATCCACAAGTTCCAAGGTATGTTTTAGGTATATTAAATTTGTTATCTTTGATTCAGCTGCATTAACCTGTTAAGAAAATAATCCAAATGGGCATAATATAAATACTGAATTCAAAATGGGTTTTTCTCTTAAACCTCCCCTTGCACATTCTGTATACTTTTATCTATCAGCCTCCCCCAGATGCCAGCCTACAGAATGATTAGAAATTACTGACCTGCCATAACAGGCCTAGTTGACTATAAAAAGTTTACTATGATTATATAGCCCAATTTTTTTTTTATTTTAGAAATAAAAGGAGGAAAATACTAACAGACAGACATTTTACAAAATAGCAAAGGATCAGTACAGACATTACAGAGTTACAAACAGAGCGGTAGGGAATTAACAATGCTTGTTGTATTACATATTGATATCTTCAAAGTAGTTTCTCATGAAAACAGATATAGACATACAAAGCTGATCAACCAGCTTCATTAGCGGTTGATCAGGCCTCATTAACGGTTTCTTTCAGCAAGGAAATACAAGACAGTAGAGCAGCCATGTTGACTATCCTGCATATACATACATACACACTTTCTCCTTCTTTCCCTTCTCTTTTCCCACATCCCAGTTACCCTTTACCTTTGAGTGCTTTCCTATCAATTCACAATGTCTATCATATCTCCTAGTTTAAATTAACTCTTTCAGGTTTTACACTAGTGAAACAATGTGGTGCTTGCACATGTATGTTTGATTTATTTCACTTATGAGTATGGTCTCTCGTTGTGATCATTTACGTATAAAAGCCTCGAGTTTATCTTTCTTTACAGCTGAGTAATATTCCATTATATCAAAGTACCACAATTTTCTTATCCAATCCTCAGTGGATGGACATTTGGGTTGCTTCCACATTTTAGCAATATATAGCCCAATTTTGAAGAGCTATCACATTAAACATTGTTAGCCTCCAGAGGCATAATTTCATACTTTCTTACAATGCATCTCTGAAACTAACTAGATTAAGATAAATAAAATTCACTCAATATAAGACAGCCTATTTTCACTACTTCTGAAGAATAATCCAAAAAACAGCCAATATAGCCTTGAAGAACAAAGTGGAAGCAGTAATTCTACTGAAATCAACTTATAACAAAATTATAGTACTTAAGAAACTGTACTAGTGGCACAGGACAGACAGAGAGACCAATGAAATGAAACACTCTAGAAACAAGCCCACGTATATACAGGCGCTTGATTTATGATTGTAGCACAGCGGCAAAAGGACTTTTCCATAAAAGGTAACAGTACAATTATCAATCAGTATGAGAAAGAAAAAATGTGGCACTTTCCTCATGCTACACACAAAGTCAGTTCTAAATATGAAAAGTAAAACAGTAAAACACCTGGAATATAACAAAGAGGACTGTCTTCATGTTGTGTAACTTTTACAGATTTTTGTAATTGATGATTTGACATCCATTAATTGTACAGCCAAGCAAACAGCCAAAGTTGTTTCATCTTCCCTGCAACCTGGCTTTTTGGATGCATAGAAATCATATTACACATCCTACCTCAACATGGGTTTCACTTCCTGTTGAGACACTGAAAATCTCTATCTGACAGCTTCCTGGTACTGAAGAAATAAAGGCTCTCCCTATGCCTTCCCTTTGTTCCTTCTGCCTTCTGACTGACCCTAGTACTTCCCTATATGGGCCCTGCCTGATGTGCCCTCTCCTCTAGGGGCATGTAAATTATAAAAACCTTTCAGTGCCACAAGCTGCTCCATGTTCTCATTAGTCATCTGCATAAATCAAAATCAAGACACTGGCATAAGTAAAGATTTTTAAGTAGACCACAACAAGCCCTGGGGACACTCCTGTGGACAAAGTCCTCAGGCACAGTCTCAGCTTCCAACAAGAAATTTTCCTCGCACAAAAGTGAATTCCAGAGAAGTGGGTGGCACACCAATAGCACCTGCTCAACAATACTTAATCAAAAACTAATTACAAAGTAGGAGAAGATATTTGTAACATAAAACCAACAAAGGGCTCATATCTAAACCTCATTAAGAAAAAACTGCAAATTCAAACCACAGTGAAGCCAGGAGTGGTGCCACACATTGGTAATCCCAGAATGCTGAAAGGCAGAGGCAGGAGGAGTATAAGTTAAAACTCAGCCCGGGTAACTTAGTGAAACCTTGTCTCAAAATAAAAGTTTTAAAAAGGGAGTCTGGGGATGTAGTTCAATGTGAAGGTCTTGGGTTCAAGTACCATAACCCCCCAAAAAGAAAAAACACAATGGAAGATCACTATCTACTGAACACTACGGCTATAATTTTTAAAGAATTTATATCAGGTTTTACAGAAGATTAGTAGAAATTCTCATACAGCGCTGATAGGAGGGTAAATTGATACTATCATTTGGAAAAATACAGTAGTTTGCATAATCTACTAAAGTTGAAGATATACATAGCCTACTATCCATAAATTCCACTCCTAACTATATGCCTAATACATACATGTGCATAATTATGTTAAAAGCAAGTACTTTTTTTTTTTTACAGTACGGGAGATCAAACCTAGAGATCTGCACATGTTCCACAAACACTCTATCACTGACTTAGACTCCCAGTCCCACAAGATTTTTAACAGTATTACTTCAATTGTAAAACTGTCAATAATTCAAAGTCTAGCAACAGTAAAACAAAACATAATGAATATTCATACAGTGGAATATTATGCAGCAATGGAAATAAGCGAACCAAAGCTATATGCAGCAACATAATTAAATCTCATAAATATAATGTTGAGTAGAAGCCAGACCAAAAAATACATGCAGAAGGATTTCTTACACATGAAGTTTCTAAAAAACAGGTAAAACTATGTTATAAAGAAAAACAAAAAAGAGGTTATTAAAAAGAGGAAGGAAGAGAATAACAAATAAGGAGGAGCAAATGGAGAGTTCTAGAGGTACTTGTAGTATCGGTTTCCCTACCTCAGAGACTGTTAAATGATGGTCACTTAATGACAAATCAGTGAACACTATTCTTGTCTTGTGTCATTTTGTCTCTGCATTTATTCCACATTATATTTTAAAATTGTCATTAATACTTGTTTGCAGCATATAATTATTACATTCATTGTGGAGAATTAGTAAATGTACATAACACACCTCAGTTCTTTCCCCCCCTTCCCTCCCATGCCCCCTTTTTCTTGCCAGCATCACATTCATTTATTTATAAGTCTTTATAGAACTAACTGCCGTACATACAGATGAACAACCAGACTAATAGCATTACTTTTAAAAAGTCTAAAAATGATAAGGAGCAGAAAGGGAGGAAGAAAACAGGGAGAAGTAGTCCTCTGGAAAACAACGGAAAATATTTCAAGGAAAAGAGTTCGCCATCTGTGTTGAGTTTTGCTGCTTGGACAAGCATGACAAGCACTGCCATTAGCCCCGGATTTAGTCAGATGGAGCTCTTTGGTGGGCCTGACCTCACTGGTGTCAGTGTGGAGTGGTGGGCTGCAGATCCCCCCGGAACGGATTAAGAGAGAAAAATAGTCATTAGAGACATCCATTATTGAAGATCTTGCTGAGGAAATTTTCTGTAAAAAGAAACAAAAGTAGAAGAAAAGTAGAGAGAAAAATAAAACTGAGCAAATAATTTCTCCTTTAATTAAGGAACAATGGTATGTTTTATGCTGATAAGAACAAAACAAAAAAAAAAAGTTGAGCATTGACAGATGCAAGGTGAGGAAAATTCTGAAGTGCTGCCAAGAAAAAGAGGCAAGAAGACAAGAAACCTAGTGTGCAAAGTAAAAGGTTGGCCTTTGCCAGGATGACGGTCGGACAGTTTGCCCACGGTAATGAGAGACACACTGTGTACCAGTGAGTGAGATAAATGCAGTGGCTAGACCAAGTGGAAGTTGTCTCTGACTGCTTCACTTTCTCCAGTGAAGGAGGAAGCAATATCCTCAATAGCTACAATTAGGTTGAGGGAAGAAATTGGTATTAGAGTAACATCATCTCATGACGTAACCTCCCCAATCTCAGGGCCTTCATTAAATGAGCCTTATTTCTTACTCACACACAGTCCAAACTCAGTCAGAGGCTTGAGTTCCTTCTATCTGTGGTTTCACCGTTTCTCTGCTGGATCCCTTGCACCCAATAAGAGAGTGAAAGAGCAAGTCCTTCATGAGTAAGGACTCTTGTGCTGTCTATTGTTTCTCTTCATATTCCACTGATCAAAATATAGTCATCCTCTCTGGAAGAGAGCTTATGAAACATAGAAGAGAAGAAGAGAGAGCTAATAAGCTTAGCTGAACACATGGTAGCCACGGTTGGAGAGGTGTGCTGAAAGGTGAAGGAGACAGAAGATAGCTTGAAAGGGTTTCTGAGCTCATGGAAAAGCAAATAAACAAGAAAATACAGGGCAAATGGGCAGCCTTAAGGGCTCTCAATATATGAGTAAATGACAGTGAAGTTTAGGAAGACACAAGAAAGTTCTGAGTGTGAAAAAGATGAGTAATTTGGGAGTACTGGGCTTCATGGGATGACTCATGCAAAGAGGGATAGGATTAGAAGCTTCCTCCAATGCTTCAAAAGCAAATATTGGTTTAAGTAAATGTTAGTTCATACAAACATTAAAATTTAAGGTAATAGGGAAGACAGTCTTGAGATTAGCAAGAAATATTATGAGGCTCCAACTAACTCTTAATAAAAATAGCGAGTAAAACCTGACGCAGTGAGGGAGACACTGAGATTACAAACCTTGAAACACCAAGCAAAGGACTAAGCAAAGATGGGCACAGACCCCTGATCTCCGGAAACCCCGAAACCATAAGCATGGGCTGTTTTAAGCAGTTATGACTGTGGTTACTTGTTATACCGCAATAGAAAACCTGCAGAGTCTCTCTGGAATTTGTTCTTCAAAGCCAAGAAGGGACAGAGAGTCTCCACAGAGAACTGGAGACAATTTTCCACCAGTCTCTTGCATTTTCACACACCTTATGAGCACTGGCATTCATTACCTTTGTTTTAGACAATATTTCCAAGGATGAATAGCTGTGAAAGATACAGTGTCTCCTTCTACAGCAGGGAGCAGGTGTGCTTAAAACTCTTGGATGATAAAGATGGTGTCTCCTTCCAGAAAAGCAAGTGATCATATTTATTGCCCATTATAAAGCAAGTTCCCTAACCTCAATGATTCTCTCTTGTAACACAGAGTGTATAGAAGTCACTTGGCCCTCCTCACACAGCCCTATGGGAAATGGAGCTTAGGGATTAAGTGTGAGAAAATGCTGATTCTCTGATTACTGCTATTGTTGGGATACCGAAATCTTCCCTGTCTGACACAGGAATCTTGTGTCTTCTGGCAGCATCTATGAAACTGTGGTACCTTAAATTCTTAAGTTGCAAACAGAATAGAGTCTCAGGTCTCTTACAGTCTTTGATACTACTATGCTGTAATTAATTATTTTTTTACCTAAATCTCACACTGAATAAGTCCCTTTAAAAAATTATAAGGGTCAGAGACTTACTTCTTACTGTATCTCTAAAATTTATCACAATGCTTGGTAAAATAAATTGCTTGAATCTAGGTGTGGGTGGTACACACCTGCAATCCCAGCACTTGGGAGACTGAGGCAGGAGGATTGCTATGAGTTCAAGGTCAGCCTGAACTACACCGTGAGACCCTATCTCAAAAAATAAACAACAAAACAAGGAAAAATTGCTTGAGTGAAAAGAGCCATGCAATATACTGTATTGGGAAGTCTGAAATAATTTTTCAAGAAGTGAAATTTTCACTTCTTGAAAAATTATTCAAAATAAAACAAAGAACCTGGGTAAAAACCAGAAACAATAAGTTTAACATCAGAGTTTTCAAATGTTAGAGGAAATATTTTAGACATTTATAATGAAAAACAGATATTCTTAGTGCAGCACATTAAATTCTAAGGTTATAGATACTGCATGGGAAGAAAAGACATTTATTTGTATTAAGAAATTTAAGGTTTATTCTCAGTAAATATTTATGATCAGGAAAGATACATTTTATAAAAATCAATATCCTTAAGAAGAAAGTATAAGAACCTTTCTTAAGCAAAAAATTCCATACTAGAAGTTTTTAAAGAACATTTAGTTCACTCAGAAGTTTAAATTGATCATATAATTCGGCCAACAGAACTCTTAATTCATCCACCAGTTTTATAAAATTATTCAATTTAACCAGCATACGTCTGAACAAACTTAATAAATATTGTGTTTAATTAAGAGAGGTAGAAGGAAAAAGTCATTAAAATATATCTCCAGAGTTTAACGAGGTGAGAAAAGTACATGAAATACTGAAAGTCATGAATCAACCATGTATGAAGTTCAATATACTGATTAAATATTCTTAAAGTAAATTACATTTTAAAAGTGTAATAAAATGCTTCCACAAAGGACAGACATGCTGGTTAAGAAAAGATTTACAACTCTGACTGATCTTCTAAAAACTAAAGTTTGCTTTAGTTTAAAAGATGGGAAGTAACATTGAGCCTTATAAACCCCTTAAGGCTAGTAACAGATTGTGGTTTTTTTCCTGGACAAGAAAATAATATTTCAGACCCTTAGCTAATAAAATTCCTTACACCTAGACCAGAGAACTTTTCTGAAACCTGATGATCAAACTGATTACAGAACCCATCTAGCTAATCAGATATTTCTCAGAAAGCTAGTTGGGTAAACTGATATTTTAAAACTTGAATGAGAGATAATCAAGTGCCAAAACATTATTACTAATTCTTATAACTGGCACGGCAAAACTGTATAATACTGTATATTATATAAAATGACAATAAAAAGACTGCTCTCAGGTATGACAGTTAATTCTATCCACTGATAAAACAGAAACACAGCCTTTACTCACATACGCTTAGACTGAATTGTGTCCCCACACCCAAATGTATGATAAAGTTCTGACCACAGCACCTCAGAATGTGACATGATTTCCAAATAGGCTCATTGCAGAGGTAGGTAACTAGTGAGAATGATGTCATCCTGGAGCAGAGAGGTCCTAATCCAGCATTCTTGCTGTCACATACAAGACAGCCATGTGAACGCACAGACACAGGTGTCTGTGTTATGAGCCGAGTTATGCACATGCAAGCCAAGGAATGTCAGAGATCGCAAACAAATCACTCATACCTAGGCAAAGCCAAGAACTGGTTCCAGAGAGAGCATGGCCCTGAAACACCTTGACTTCTGACTGCTGCCCTCTAGAAATATGAGACAACACATGTGTGTGGTTTTGAGGCCCTCAGTTTGTTGTACAGATTTGTGTAACTAAGATACATACTAATTAAGTATCTATTTTCTGTTCTCATATAATGAATTGCACTTTTCTCTGTAAAACATGCCATTCACTGGTAAAAACTGTTCTTTAAAATATTATCATTTGAAAATACTGTTTAAAACAATAGAACCTGGCAAAGGGTCATAAAGGCTAATTGTAGTACTCTGTATATTTACATTCACATCTGATAAATAAACACTGTATATATTTAAAGGGAATGCAAATAGTCTGCAGGTTGTAAATTTTATTTAATCTTTATTTTTACTTTTTCTAAAATGCTGAAACCAAAAGGTCTTACATGTTTCCAGAGAGGGAAGGGGAAAAAAGAAAGTCCAATCAAATAATTCAGAAATCCCAGTGGCCTTGACTTGTCAGCAGAAACTCCAGACACTACAGGTGATGGAGAAATGCCTCCAAAATCCTGAAGAAAAATTACTTCCCACCTAAAATTCTGTCTAGGGGGCAAATATCACTTAACTATGATCAAGCAATAGGAACACTCAATGTTCTGAAAGAATTAATAGAGAATGTGTCCCACAAAAAGGTAAAAATAAACCATTTGGAGAAAGTGCACCACATGAGACACATGGAAGGGACAGAGCAAGAGGCTGAAGAGGGACCTGGGGTGGCAGTGGTGCGCCCGGAAAGAGCGGCAACCAGCACACAGTGGAACGGACTAGAAGACCGGGAAAGACCTCTCCAAGGGACTGAAACTGACTGGGCACCTAATGTGAATGAATATGTTGAGGGGATCTTCAGAATATACTGGAGGATATTCAGATAATTGGTTGCAATATCTATGCTTGAGTTAGTGAATATGAATAGTAGAACATACAGCTAGAAAAATAATACGCAATATAACAACCATTGGTGAATTCCTACCATCTTGTTTAGTGAAGTTCTGCACTGTTTCTAATGTTTTTTATTACTTTTTATTCTCTTTAATTGTTTGATCAATCTTGCATTCTTACACCTGGTAATCTAAGCAACTGTGTTGAAGATAACAATATGTAATATAACAATTATTGTAAATTTACTATCATTTTGTTTTGAAATTCTGTATCATTTTTATTGTTTTTGTTTTCGTTGTTATTTTCTTATTTTTTTCTTCAAAATTAAAAATACAGTTATTAATTCTGAGGGAAAAAACAAAATGTCATAAGCATTTATAGCATAGGAAACTATAATAATTTTGATCTAACTAAAATTATCATACCCATAATGAATGATAAAAAGTAGCAAAGTGTTATACTACAGAGAGAAGAGGGAGAAAAGACAGCTCAATATGTATCACTTGCATAGGGAGTTAATAGGAAATGTCATGAAGAAAGTGAAAATACAACTGACAGAATGAGAGAAAACAGTCCTATCTTGTGCATCCAATAAGTGATCTTTCACTGTATTTTTGTTCACACCTCATGTTGCCTACAAGAAACTCACTTCAAAGATACAAATATGATAAAAGCCAAAGAATGGCAAAATGTCTTAGGCTAATACTAATTAAAGACAGCTGGACTAGCTATATTAATAGTGGACATGTTACGGAAACCAGACCAAACACAGGAAGAAATGGCACTGAGAAGGTTTAGGAGGCAGTGTATTTGCACCTGTGACTGGGATTGTTTCCAAAGAGCCAGGCCCACTCAGCAGGGTTTTGGGATTTCTACAGGGAAGGTAAGCAGGGAGGTATAAAGGCAGATTTTGGTGCATTATGATTGGAGGGTTGGGTGACATCATGGGTTGCTAAGCGGGTTTAAATATCTCAAGTTACATTGTAAGGCCACAATTAAACAAGTATGAGTTACACAAAAGAAGTGTGCTGTTATATCTAAAGTTGCATTGCAAGGCCATCAGTTAAACAAAAGCAGTAAGACTGGAGTTTACACAAATGAAGGAGTGTTCTGTTATTGAGCCTGCTGAACATGTCTGCTTGGTCTTGGTCGGCATCCTTGGCAGGCTTTTATTTAAAATTTTTAATTTCCCCCTTCAGGCACAGTAGATTTTTAGAGCAAAGAACATGACTAGGGATAAAGAAGGTCATTTCATAATGATAAAGGTTAAAATTCATTAAGAGAATATAATGATCTTAAATGTTCATATTTAATGTTCATGTTCATCTTTAATGTTCATGTAAATGTTCAACTAATAAAGAGAATTTCAAAACACATTAGATAAAAACTGATAGAACTGCAAAGAAAAAATAGACAGATCCACAGTTATAGTTGTAGACTTCAACACACTTCTCTCAGTAACTAGTAAAACAAATAGACAAAAAACCTAATGTGTATTTAAGAAATTTAAACACCATCAATTAATTTGAACTAACTGACAACATGAGTTATGGAACATTCCAGTCAACATCAGCAAAATACATTCTTTTCAAATTCAAATGGAACATTCATGAAGATAGACCCTATTCTGGGCAATAAAACAGTTTCAATAAAGGAAAATGGTCTGTATTAAATAATTCTTATTCTCTGTCCACTAAAGAAGTAAATTAGACATCAATGACAGAAAGGTAGTGGACAGTCCCCACACATTAGAAATAAACAATAAACCTCTAAATGACCCATACATCAAAGTTTTTTTTAACTTTTTTGAATGAGAAAGAAAACAAAATATCCATATTGTAGAACACAGCAAATGTATTATTCATGAGGAAATTTGCAGTACTAAATATATTAGCAAATAAAAAGATCTCAAACCAATGACTCCACTTCTACCTTAGAAGCTTGAATAAAAGTAAAAGCTAAGCACAGAGTAAAGAGAATAATGGAAATAAAATTGATAAAACCAAAATCAATGAAACAGCACAAAAAAGGGTAGAGAAATCACTGAGATCAAAAGCTAGCTCTTCAAGAAGAGCAATACAATTAAAACCCCTAGCCAGATGAATCAGAAGAGAGCATATTCAAGTTACCAATATCAAGAATGATGTAGTACATCCCGGTACCGGAGAAAAACCAAAAAAAAAAAAAAAAAAAAGAATGATGTAGTACATCACTAAAAACTTTACAGATCTAAAAGGTAGAATGCAGAGGATGTTATGAGCAATTTTATGCCAGTAAGTTTGAAAAATTGAGTGGAATGATAAATTCTCTGGAACACACAACTTACAAAGAAACAACCTGAAAAGCACCATACCTAATTAAAAGTTACTTTTTAGTTATAAACCTTCCTACCAAAAAATTACAAGCTCTAATAACTTCATTTGTGAATTTTATCAACAGGTTAAGGAACACATATTGGATCTACATAAACCCTACCAGATAACTGAAGAGGAGGGAATACATCCAAACTCAGTTCATACGGTCAGCTAATTTTGTTCCACACATCAGTTAATTCAGGTTATCTCCCACTTGCATACATTGATTTATAAAGTGTTTTAACCTCTGTGCTGTGCCACTCCAAACCTAACATATTTTCACTTACTTATGTTTTATTAAAATGAACCTTCAGAGTATTTTCTTTACAACATGGGAAGGGTCCCCAATATAAATTAAGCCTTGGTAGATTTACACAAGAAATAAAATTTTAAAGGAAATTTTATCAACATCCAAAACTCTTTCCTTCACCATATGAGCAAATATATATATGTATTTCATTAAAGCAAATATTCTTCAGGTCACCTTAGGAGGAAGAATGAAACTGTTATTTCCTTTGTCTTTAAACATAACTTGTAGTTGAACATCACTGAGCAATTATATTGCTTCATTCTTAAAGGTTAAGCATATTTGAAGGCTAATGAAATGCCACATGATGATCACGTTTAAGAATATGCTCTCTGACCAGGTATGGTGGTGCACACCTGTAATCCCAGCACTCAGGAGACCGAGGCAGGAAGACTGCCAAGATTTTGAGACCAGCCTGAGCTACAGTGAGCTCAAGGCCATCCTGAACTACATAGAGAGATCCTGTCTCAAAAACAAAAACAAAAATTATATATATTCCTTGTATCTAACTTTTTTTTTGGTGGTGGTGGGCCTCCACCACCAAAGGAATGCAGGACCTCCATACAAATATAAATCCCTATCCCTTTTTATTTTTTATTTTGAGGCATGGTCTCACTAAGTTGCTAAGCTACCCAGGCTGGTCTTGAACTTTTGATCTTCTTACTTGACTACACAGAATGCTGTGATTACAAGTATGTGTCACCGTATCTCGCTGGGTCTGACAAAACTTTTACTTAGTAAGTTATTAGGTAAATGTTATTGCACTCTAAGTTTTTTCAAAATTATATATAACTCCTTAAATATATGATCAATGAAAATAGACCAATTTCCCAACTATCTAACAAGCTTTTTATTGTACCATAATATATAGGATAATAATGAAGTACTCTTCTCAGACAGTTTGATATTTTCCCTTTATTACATTAAATTATATCACATAAGTATAATAGTAACATAATGTATATGTAAGCATACCGTGTCTTGCTTTGGAATTTGGACTAAAACAGAAAGAAGCTGTTCTGTATCAAGGAATTTTGATATAACTGAAACAGACAAAATGTGAACATTAAACTTTATGATACAATTGAAATTACGGATTGTATATTACCTTGAATAATAAAACAGAAAAGTTCTACCTGCAGGTATTACTTATAATGATCTTTCTTTATCTTACATGTAATAGGAATTGAACTGAGAAAAATCTACTCAGGTTGTATGTAAATATCTTCTAGACTTTTATGTACTACTTCAGTTAGACTACCAGAATTCAAGGTGCAGTCAGCAGAGTGGAGCTGTGCAGGAGAGACAGAGCTGCTAACCAGTGACCAGCTTCCTAGTAACTAGCAGTGCATATAAACTATCCTTCCACTTTCAGATTTAAGGCGATAAGTGCACCATCATGCCAGTGAACAGACAGCTGCAACCCAAAGACAATTTTTATACTTCATGTTATGAGTTAAACTATGTCTCCCAAAAAGAAATGTTTAAGTTCTAAGTGTTTAAATTGCACCTGTGAATGTAATTTCATTGGAATGTGGGGTTTTGCAAATATAATCAAGTTCAAATGAGGTCACAGGGTGTGTCTTAATGCAGTATGGCCAGTTTCCTTTTAAGAAGGTAATATGAAGACATAAGTACGAGGAGAACACCCTGTGACAGCCACAGTGGCCAAAACTGTGTGCTGGAGCCGCATGAGAGTGCACAGACTGCCAGCCACCCACAGAAGTTAGGGGGAGGCAAAGGGTTTCCCCTAACAAGCTCCCAAGGGATGATGGCCCCACCAACACCTTGCTTTCAGCTTCCAGCTTTCAGAATTGTGAGACAAAAAATTTGTTTTCATCCACAGAATATGCAGTACTTTTTACAAAAGGCCTAATAAACTAATAAACCCCACCGGTTGATAATTATCTTGATAGTAATTACCAGATAATTACCAGATAGTCTGGACAAAGCATCCCTTGTTTGAGTATTAACATTGAGAAAAAGAATTGTCAAATGTCTATTAAAATAACCCATGGAAAAAAGAATAGGATCCAGGAAACGAAAATATAAAACATACCTCTAAATTATTTACTACAGGATTCAGGGGAACATTTCAGAAAGGAGCTTTCAAGTAAAATTATATACTTTTATTACCTGCCTTTTAGAAACTTACAAGACGTGACTCACCTAAACCAACTGCATTTTTTAATAATCTGCATTTACAAAATTAAGTAATATTCATTTACCTGACTGAAGGCCAAAAAAGAGTTCTTCTTCTTGAAGTAATTCTTGAACACAATCTAATCTCATGTTAATGGTTTCAATATCAACTAGAGGCTCTAATATATTAGAACGAAGTCTTCTACTCCCTCCAGGAGTCTTAGTATAATTTAGAACACCAAAGAGAGTGTGATTATTCCTTTGAAAACACAAGTGGAAGAATTTCATTAAGTATACAAGAAAGTCCAAGACAACTGCATTTTAACTTTGTAATTAAATAATGCTATAACTACATTAGTAATTCTCAAACCTTACTTTGTATGCAAATTACAAGGGGATTTTAACTAAGTAGGTCTGGGATAACACCTGAGCATCTACATTTTGAACACTCCCTGGTGTCAGTCTAGGAAGCATCATGACTGACAACAATCAAGAGCATCTCCTTGCACTTAGTGACTTTTTCCCATATATGCTATAATATTCATATTAACAAAGTTTTCTAGTTCATAACATTTGACCAATAATAGCAAAATGTCAATAATATATCCTTAAAGGCAAGAGGTCTTCGACATTGATAAAATGAGTATTTGATATAATAATTTTGTTCTAACTGAAAAAATTACAGAAGAATTACAAGCAAAAGACAGTTTCATCATTTCTAAATGATCCTTATAAAGAAATGACCTACTCTTAAGGATTTATTTCACTGGGCTATTTATGAGACAGTGATGATGCCTGAGAAATAGCTGGTTCATTAAACCTTTATGCTATGCCTTGAGCAAACAAAACAGACAAGATTCCTGTCTTCACAGACCTTAGAGGCTAGTGACTACCAATTATTTTTATCATGGCCATAACTGAGGACAAGACCAAGAGTAAGGGGAGATACATAATAAACACATAATCATACAAAAAATGCTAAAAAAACAACAAATTAACAGAGAAAGATCTCTTTGCTTGATTTAGTTAAGGTGAAAAAGATTTCCCTTGGATATCTGACAGCTGACTTAAGACCTCAGTGCCAAAAAAGGAGATGGGGAGGGTGCAAAAATGATGATGAGATGGGCATGATGATGATGATTAGGACCACTAACATATAACATTTAGTATGCACTAGGAACTGATTTAAAGACTTCATATGGATTAACTCATTTAATTTTAAGAGCGATGCTATTGTTAACCACAGTTTACAGCTGAAGAAACTAAAGCACAAGGAAATTAAATAACTTGTACAGGATTTCCAGGTAACCCAAGTTACAACTACTATTTGCAGTACTTACAGAACTTGTAGTACTTGTACTGCTACTTGTATTACTTTCAACTAAATAGCAGAGCAAAAATTAAAACCCAGAAAGTCTGACTCCAGATCTGGAAAAATCAAAGTTGGTACAACTTTGTGACTTGGGGGGGAGGTATAAGAATGGAGGGAGGTGAATGAAGAATTTAATAAAGACTAGGACACAGATAACCTGTACGTCATAGTGAAGAGTCTGGGTTCTATCCTAAATGTAAGGGGAGCCACAAGGTTTTATGCAGTAGAGTTATAAGACCTGATTTCTGGATTAAAAATATACATTGAAATATATATATATATACGCGTTGGCTGCTATGTTGAGAATACACTAACTGTAGGAGAGTAAGAAGACAAATTAGGAAGCTGAAGTCCAGACAAGATGACAGAGGCTTCAGTTAAGGTGTTGAGAGGAGTTTCAAAATTGATACAGACTGTGAAGAAAATTTTTGGATGGGCTGAATGTGAGGTGTAAAAACTCTCAAGTTTTAGTCATCAGACTACCGGATTTTGGTCACAGCAATTTATATTTTTAGGCACTAATTAAATCAACTGGCTGGGAGTTTTTTATCACATGCACAATTTCTTTTCTTTTTGTGGGCTTGGTTTCTGCAGGAACAAAAGAAGTGAGCAGCATACACAGGCCTGCCACTTGATATAGAAAATAATAGGTGTTAAGAGGTAACAAGATGATAGAAGCATTAGAGCTATTCTGATAGTTCAGTAGGATTTCCATGTTTTAGCCTGAAATCCTTTGATTTGAGTTTCTAAAAATGCTTTGTAATCTCTCTTTTTCCACCATCAATGAACACCTGGAGGTCAGATATTCTTTCAAGTCTCTGTATCTCTAAGATATAACCAGAACTCAAGCAGTGTTTGACAATGATAAACAGTGATAAAGTATGGCACATGACAGGTAACACTGACATACAACACTTTGTGATAATTACCAAGGGTGATCATTGACTTTCTGTGCTACAGTAACACAGGAAGGACAACATAGAAAATCAATAATAGAGTAACTTCAACACATATCCTAATGGGTGTGAAGTGCTATCTCACTGTGGGTTTTCTGTTGTGATGGTGGTGATGAACTCTACCACTGAGCCAAATCCCCACCCCTAACTGTGGTATTCATTTTCATTTCCCCAGTGACTCAAGATGTTGAGCATCTTTTCATGTACTTATTGGCCATTTGTTTCCCTTTTTTTGGAGAAATTTCTATTAAGTCCCTTTATCCAGTTTTTAACTGAGCTTTTTAATACAAATATATGTTTAAAACCTGATTTTGGTGAAACATCTGAGTAGTTCAGCAATAATACATAATGCCTTTTAAAAGACTAAAAATGTTTATTCAATATTTCTCCATCAAACCATTTAAATAACTTTAAAGTAACTTCATACAAAAATATGACATGAAAATACTGATATATTCTATTGGAATAATATTGAATGATCTTACCTACTGTCTTGATTATTAATTAGCAATTCAAGGTTTTGGGCTGATGCGGAATCTATCATGGCTGTCTGCTCACTACCCTGGAAACAAATCTTCAGCGATTTTGGTGCATAAACTGAATTTTGAATAAACTCAACATACTTTAACAAAGCTGCAAGAGCTGCAAGGCAGTAATACCTGCAAGGTAACCAAGGATACAATACTGTGTCTTCAGAATAAAAAGAAATATTGCTATAACAGGAAATACTTATTTCACCTTAATATTAGGACAGTTAAAAACATCTGCATAGCACTGTTTAAATTCAAAGTGAATATGTACAGTGAATGTACCTTATTTTTGAAAACTAGGTAAATAATCTCTAATCCATAAAACTGACACAAACAGACAATTTTTTTAAGTCTGTTACTTAAGGGCTATTAGACTCCCAAAAATCACTTGTTAGAAGACAACATTCAACTTTAATTTGTGTCAATTCCTGACATACTGTTCTAAGCATTCAAATAATATCATGACAGCAATAGGAGGTCCCAGTGTATGCCAACGCATGTAGTAATCTTTCTGAGAGCAGCTATTGTGATTAACTGAGTAAACAGGTGGACCAACCAGGTTCAAAGAAGGTATCTATCTAACATGCTCAAAGAAATCTGTTCTAAAAATGTCTTCCCTGTCCCAAGGGGAATTTTTAGAAGTACAGGTATGAAGTAAAAGAAACATGCTTTTTAAACTGTATTTCACTTATGAGACCTCACATTTCCTGTAATATATAGCTACTTGAGCTTTTCATTCAAAAGTACAATGAGCAGAACCATTAGGGCAATAGATTATGACCAATGTGGACAAATTCTACACAAATTATTAATATAGGCCTTATGTACAATTTAGTTAACTATCTTAGTATTTCAATAGTCACTGAGTGTACATTATGAGCCAAGCACTTTTCTAAGAGATAGAAATACAGTGGAAAACAAAACAGACAAAAGTCCCTGCCCTTGTGGAACCCCCCCACTGGATGATTTATTACTTTCCTCAAGATGCAACTTACTTGGACTGAACTTCCAGTAGGACAGTGCTGAATTCCGCTATGCATAGCTGTTCAATGTACTCTAATCCTTTTGTTTCATTGAAGTATTTCCTTTGGATAGTAGTGAAATTAACATTCTGAAAGAAGTTTTAATTTCAAAATAAAAATTTTAACGGCCATGCACTAGCTCAAAACTGCTTTCTTCAACACATTCTGTAGGTTGGTAAGTGGCTTAACTATTATATAGTTAATTTTTAATGCTTTTAACACTGAAATTAGAAGTTTTCTTAGGTATTAATAAAAAGTGAATGAATGGCTATCCAACTTGCTAAGTGAATTACAATACAGTCTCTAGCTGTTATTAGACATTATTCTCATGGAATTTAACTCACTATGTTAGGTGTAATAATAAGAAACAGGGCTGGAGTGTAGCATAGTACTAGAGAAACTGCTTAGCTTGAGCAAGACCCTGGGTTCAATTCCCAGCACTATAAAAGGAATAAAGAAATACAAGTCTCTATCTTCTAGCAACTTTATACCTCCACAGCAGCACGTAAGTCATACACTCAGCCTTTCACACTCTAAAACAGGGTGCGCCTGTGCAGACCAGTTAGGGAACTGAGGCCTAATTGGCCTGCTCTGTGAGCACTAAGGAGAAAGGTACCTAATAGGTTCGAGGGAAAAGTAAAGATGGCTGAACCGAAGTTGTTTACCTGAGCATGGAGTAATGGATATTGGAAGGCAGAAGAATTTTGTGTTATTTTAATTGTTTATACCTGTGTTTAAATGAACAAAAGTAGGAGGAGCCAGACATCAGGGGCTCCTCTGGCCACTAGAGACAAGAGCCTCCTGGCTGCCCACATGTTAAACTGATTCCATGTCTCTTTGTCTTTACCTTACTCACCTTTGGGCCCAGAGAACAAACTAGTAGCAGGACTAGTTCCAACAAGTGGTGTCTTGAGTGGGGAAAGCTTGGAGGAGTGGGCTGGCCCCCCCATGGGTGGTGCCTGGGGCAGGAGGGACCTGGAATGGGTGGCATAGCCGGGCCGGGTCAGTCTATGACCCTAATACTGTGCTAGCTGAGAATATGAAGCCCAATTCCACCTATCAAACCTATGAAATGCTGCCTACATGAGGTGAATTTATTTAGAATAAAGAGAAAGACATATTAGAACTTCTCAAAGTTTGTAAAAAGGCATGAAATTGTATAGTGAAAGGTTTACCTATTTTGAACAAATGTAATGGGTAAAAAGCTAATACAATAACAATGGCCTGTGAGACCTGTTAGGATTGAAAGGAAATGAACAGGTAGGGAACGTGTATGGCAAGATACATGTTTCAAAAGTTATCTCATTTAATCTTTACAATAACCCTCTGATCTAAGTCGTACTGACTTCAATTTTCCTGTAAGTAAAACTCTGGAAGGTCAAGTCACTTTTTTCCTATCAAACTGAAATTTGTTTAACTGAGAAGTCCATATGCCTCCTACCTCATACTGCCTCTGATTTAACCAAGGTCCTTTCAGGGCATGTGTGGTGTCTGTCTCTCATCCCCTGTGTGAGAGAAGGAGCTTAACCCTGATAAGCACAAACAAACTGAGATGGGTTTCACTGGACCAACCGGACTAGCCTGCTTCTTAGAAGCTTTCACTTCCTGACTCTGAGCCCCTGCTCACTTCCCTCCCTCATTCTTCACTCTCCTATTAAAATGCCATCACCTTTATACAAAGTTAGGTTGAGTGCAGTTCACACTGAATTCTTCTTCCTATTGCAATAGTTTGTTACTGACTAAAAATGTGTCCTTACCACTTTGACGTCTGGCTTTATCTTTAACAGCAGGGACAGGATCTCTGTAACCACTGACTTCCCAGTTGCATAAACTGATCAGTTTTCTTCCTGCTTACACTAGTTTAATTTGGACTTTTGCTAATTATATCCAAAAAGCTTAGAAAGCCTAATCAGAAAAACAACAAAAACCAAAAATTGGAAAGGAATATAGAAATAAAGATAATTTAAAAGAAGCATGAGTCAGTGAATAAAAAAAACCAAGTGGGCATGGTGGTGAGTGCCTATAACCTCAGCACTCTGGGAGACTGAGACAGGAGAAGCACAAGTTCTAACTCAGCCTGAAGAATTTAGTAACTTTGTGAGATCCTGTCAAAAGAAAGAAAGAAAGAAAGAAAGAGAGAGAGAGAGAGAGAGAGAGAGAGAGAGAGAGAGAGAGAGAGAGAGAGAGAAAAAAAAAGGAAGAAAATAAAATGGCCAAGGACATAGGGATGTGGGGATATAGGAATGTAAGCCACTGTGAACACCCTGGGTTCAGTCTCTAGTTCTACCTTGGCAAGGAGGGATGGGAAGATGAAAGGAACTTGTATCATAGAGACAAGTAGATTTATAACAGGGAGTCTTTCTGTCAGTGATTCAAAAACAGCTGAGCTACATAAGAACTCTAGAGTACCATGACAAATATTACAAAACTGCAAACAGAGAATATATTAAAAATGAAAAAGGAACTCATTGGACCCTAAATTTCAGCTTGGTTTCAAATGTGTTAAGCAATAAATCTATTAACATAAGAAAATATTGTATATTCTGAAATTTATCTACACACCTTAGGAATTATGACAACTGCATAGTTGCCCACTTCGTTTTGGACCACAGCCCCCTTTCTACAAAACAGGGAGATTTGCTGGAGCGAAGACATTAACTACATGGTAGAAAGACCCTTAGAGGCACAAAGCATTTGTGGGATAGGCTTCCACACCACTTACTTGTCACAGTCCCAAAGATGGAAACAACAGTAGCACGCTAATTTCAAGGCACTATATGTTACCAGGGGGACCTGAAAGAATTCTGTAATTCTTTTAGTTCCTCAAATTACCTAGAGGAAAAAGCACTTGCTGAGAGTCCCGTAAAAGGATGAAAACTTCATTTTTACCTAGATACCACAGTAATTAGTTTCTAGGATGCTGCACCTAAGGAAAACTGCTTTCTTTAAGAATCTGCTCCTTGTATACTCAGAAATCTCCTTATTACTTAACATATTTTTTCTTTTGCTTTAAGTAGATCTAGAGGGCCAAATTAAATCAGTAGATTCTCTATCATTTCTGAGTTAGCAGTTCCTCAGATTAGGATTTATATTTTTTGACTATTTTAGGATTCTAAATATGCAATTACTCAAATTACTGCTCTAATAAAGTTACAAAATGTATTTTAAATAATTCAATCTTAAATATTAAGAGGTAAAATTGTTTACCTTGAAATTTTCTGTGATAAGAGTAAACAACTTGGTTGAATTTCCCACAACGCAAGCAGTGTTTGACATTATTATTTCCAAAGGTGATAAAATTTTGAGTTTCGTGATCACCTGAAATTGTTGGAATAAATAACTTCTTAAATGCAAACTTAAAATACTTTCTAAAACAAAGAGCTTCATCTTTCTAAAAGATAAGTACTTACAATTAATTCATATGTAAAAAAATTTTTTTTTTTTTTTTGGTACCGGAAATCAAACTCAGGTCCTTGCACTTGCCAGGCAGGCGCTTGTGCTACTGAGCTATATCCCCGGCCCTCAGTGGTAAGATTATAATGATCCTAATTATGTATTTCAATCAAAATAGATTTCTAATGGGAGCATAATAAATGTACATCCCTATATGAATAAAAATATAAAATATTTTCAAAAACATAAGCCGTGTGTGTGTGCATGTGTGTATAGATATAGATCTAGAGTTAATTTATTTACTTTTTTTTAGTTTTTGGAGACTTGATTATAGTCCAGGCTGGCCTAGAACTCACTGTGTAGCCCACACAGGTCTGAAAGCCATGATCCTCCAGCTTCAGCCTCCAGAGTCCTGGGATACAGGCATGTGCCATGAGATCCAGCTTAACTATATTTTACTCATAGTAATTTATAGTGGCTTTAACTCAAAAATTAATTTAAGCTCATCAAATATACATTCTCCAAATAAGATATTTTAAAAGAAATTCTTCTGCTCAGTATTTAACCTTTCTCTACAAAAAATATAAACATATACAATAGTGTAACTAAGCCAATACTATCAAATTCAGTTTGACCATACTCGCACAATTTAGAAGATGAAAAGTGCAGAAACACAAACTAAAAATATGTGCCTTATGGTTTTCACAAAATGAGGTGGACTTATTATAGTTACTCTAGACATGGAAAGTCCTAATCAGTTAGTCTCACACTCCCCTATTAAAAAAAAAAAAATCCCACAAGGCATGATGGCACATGCCTGCAATCTCAGCACTCATGAGGCGGAGACAAGAGGATCACCTTGAGACTGAGGCCACACAAGGCTATATAGTAAGTCAAAGTCCAGCTTGGATTATATAGAACCTGTCTTACTAAAAACAAAGCGAAACAAAACAGTGTTCTTATTCTTTTCAAACTACGTAAAAACTGTACAATACCCAGATACCCAGATAGGAAGTTAGCATGCAGCATTAATATCATTTAGGTCAGTGGTGGCGAACCTATAACACACGTGCCATAGCAGGCTATTTGTTATTAAAGAAAGCTCTAAAAGGTCTGCCATCACTGATTTAGGTTGTGAGGTATAATAAAAAATAAATTATTAGTGAGAAAAAGGAAGCCTATATTCTGAGGAATACTGGGAAATTTGTGAGTAAAGAACAATAAAATATTAAAAATAAGAATAGATATTTTAAAGTAATTATAATTGAGTCACCATTTTAAAATACAGAGATTAGGAATAGATTATCTCTACCTGATAGATCATACAAATTCCCATGACAATAGGCCAGTGGCCCAAACTTATAGTAAGTAATTTAAAATGAAGGTAAATAAGAAGTAAAGGCAAGAGGATATTAAATTATAACTAATCTAATAAACTAGATTCCCTTAAATCCTGAAAAATAAAATTGAAACACAATTTCAGTGGCAACAACCCTCTGGAGGTAAGGTTATCACATGTTACCTATGGAGTAAATCCAGGAATTATTAGTTTGAAGACATTACCTTTAGAAGCTAATATTAACAGTAGCCTTGGGATAGTCTCATGCCAATAAAACACATTCTTTTTAGGATAAAACATATTTAAAAAATAAAAAGGAGACTTAAAATAATTTTATTTTAATTCATATTATTTACATTGGAATAACCATGACTAACCTTTACCCTTCTAAAATGTAAATCAATTAGGAAAGCACCGACTTCGGAATCGCCACACTACCCACTAGATCAACCCTCTTCTGGGGTTATTAGTGCTTACCTTTGTATATGTGGTGTTGTCTGCAAACTGGGAGAGTATAATTTGCGGGCATTTTAAATCAATACTTGCCATTCCTATTTCACCTCTGGCAAGTCCTCTCCCTTCCACCACGGCTACAATAACTGATGGGGAATGGGCGGACACTGCAGAAGAGGATGTAGCTGTGAAGAATTTTTAAACAAACATTTATAAACATTACTAATAATCATTTCTAATTGCATCACATAAGACCTCAAAGCCCCAAGCCTAATTATTTTACTAACACTCGAGATGATTTTTTCTCCCTCATCAAAAAATAAGTTTTCATTACCCAAACCACGTAAAGATACTCATTCTTAAAGAATTTTGTCAAAACTTCACCTTTAGAATAATAAATTTATACATTGTCTTATTTTGCATTTTACTGGAATGCAGTCATAAAAGGAATGCTAAACTTGGGATCAAAAAATACAGATCATGTACCTTATGCAGTCATTTAAAAACTGTTTGAATTTGGGCAAATTATTTTATAATAAATCTTAAATCACAAATTATAATGTAATAACTTTCCTTGCCTAATTCAAGCACTGATTGAAAGGATCAAATGAGATTATATCTACACCAGTCTATACATGTTATGTAAGCACTGTGTCATGATTAAACATTATACAACTATGAACTCCAGTTAGGAGATGTTTGAGTAATATGGGATCAATTACATATCTTTTGTGAATAAGAAGGGACCAAGAGATGGAGGGACGGGAGAGAAAGGAGAAGGGAAAGAGAATATAAAAAGAATTAAGCTGTGTTGTGATATGTACCAACTCCCCTGTTATATACTACAAATATACATTACTAAAACACTTTTTAAAATTATAATAAAACACCCAATATTTAGTAAGTGCTTATTATATATCAAAGACATTCTAAATGTTTTACTTGTACTAACTCATTTAAATAGTCACAAAATTCTATCAAACAGATACCATGATTCATTCCATTTAAGTATAAGGAGACTGACGGATAGAGAGAAACAGTAGACATCCTGCCTGGGTGGGATAGGGTCCTGATCATTATCTATATTATGAGTTCTGAGATCTGTGCCTTACAAACTACAAATGCTCAAGTAAATCATGTAGTCTATTTAAAGCAACCATTTCTTCATTTATGAACTAGAATTACCAAACTTCTGTTTAACAAGATTGCTATACAAGAATCAAATGTAATAATATATAGAAATATCTTGTAAAGTACATGAAATTACTTAACTGTAGGGTATTATTTATGAGTAAATAAAGAAGTCAGACTGAAAAAACCTAAAATTTTATCTTCAAAGAGGCAAAATTACCTTTTATTCCCCATCAAATACTATAATTTATTCCTTGCCGTCCCTCCTTTCTCACTGTTTCCCTCTTCTATGTTTTTATTGTATGCTCACAAAAATATCTATCATTTATGGTCTCTGAGGCAACAGCCAACTGAAGAGTTCATTTAAAAATCTATCATGTTTAGGGCTGGGGATTTAGCTCAGCGGCAAAAGCGCCTGCCTGGCAAGCGCAAGGTTGTGAGTTCGGTTCCCAGTACTGGAGAAAAACTAAAAATCTATCATGTTTAAATCTCAGAAACCCTTCCTCATGAAAACTATGTCATACATACATTTTTTTTTTCTTTTTCTTTTTTTTTCTTTTTTTGAGACAGGGTCTCACTGTGTAGTTCAGGCTGGCCTTGAGCTCACTTTGTAGCCCAGGCTGGTCTCAAACATGCAATGATCCTCCTGCCTCAGCCTCCTGAGTGCTGGGATTACAGGTGCGTGCCACCATGCCCGGCTACATGGTGATTAAGTCAATATTTACTACATAGAAATCAGTGTAAACTCTGCAATACCATATGATCCCCACCCTTTTTTAAAACCATTTCTAGCTGCAGCTGATCTTGAACTTGGCTCAGGCAAACCTTCTCCCATCTCAGATTTCAAAGTCCTTGGGACCTTAGGCATGCACCATCACATTGAGCTCTAACCTCCCCACTGTTAATCAGAAAAGGAACACCAAGTTCCAGTGGATATGCAGTATACTCAGAAGACATCTCTAAAACTAACTAAACAAAGAGTTTATGCTGCATGTTTATATCTGTTTTCATGAGAAGCCACTTTGAAGATATCAATATGTAATACAACCACCATTGTTAATTCCCTACCACTTTGTTTGTAACTCTGT
>NW_004955423.1:17143445-17161514 GCF_000276665.1 Chinchilla lanigera
ACCACCATTGTTAATTCCCTACCACTTTGTTTGTAACTCTGTGTTGTCTGTATTGTGCTTGTGATATGTTGTAAAATGTTGTATGTCTGTTAATGTTTCCCTCCTTTTATCTTTAAAATAAAAATAAAAATAAAAAAAAAAAGAGTTTATGCTGCTACCGCCCTGTGATAAAAGATATTATAATGAGAATCTTCATGCATCGAGAAATTTTCTGGGTTTCTTATTTCTTTAAAATGAATCATTAGAAGTTAAATTACTAGAACAAAGAGAAATCATCACTTTTGAAGGATCACATATGATGTCAAATTTCTTTTGTGAACTATGATTTTAATTCCATCAGTAATATGAGAAAAGCCAATCTTACTGTATCCTCAGCACTAATTTCCAAAATTTATTCAATTTTAGCTAATTTAGCAGACTACCTCTTAGATTTTTTTTAAACTTACTATTGAATTGATCATCACTTAATGTTTCCAATGTTTCACAAGAATTTTGTAAATCAGTAAAACAATTTATAGTTCCTGCCAATCTTGATTTTTTGATATTTCAACCTCTATTTTGATACAGACAACCTTTCCTTGTATAATTTCCTTCATTGAATTTCTGCTAGGAAACTGGTCCTTCATTGAGATATTTGATACCTATTACAATTTCTTCTAACTTATTGAGTGCTTCTGTTCAATTTGATCTCCATCTGGGCAGAACTTGAACAATACATTTGATTATCCACCATATCTGGAATGAGATGGACAGAAGTACAAATTTAGATTTATTCATAGGCAGTTGTTACATGGTTTATCTGAATGGTGGGGGACTTGGAAGGAAAAAGATCACAAAAATTGGTGATAATGAAGTTTGGGGATGTATGTGGATGGATCTCTAACAATGTAAAGTTTGAAAATACTTCTGTCCCCGTGAATACTCAGTAAAGGACAACCACTATAGACTCTTCATAATCTGGTAAACAAAACAATGTGCTTTATGGGTGCCAGTTAGTACCTGTTTCCAACTATCCCCACTAGTTCTTTAATACATCCATCATCAAGGTAGCCATAGTGGCAAGGATGGGGGTATCAACATGAATTTATTACCAAGGCTGACCTAGCTAACCTTACTGTGGAGCACCTAATTTACCAATAGCAGAAACCTAAATTATTGAGACAGCATCATTCCCCATGATAGAACAGCCTGAAACCTGACGGCAAGTTGTTCACATTGGATTTTTTTCCAGCATGGAAGCAGTAGATGTTTGTCCTCACTAGCTACATACATACTCTAGATACGGAGTTAACTTCCTCGCCCATTATGCTTCTGCCAGCATCACCATCTGTGAACTCACAGAACATCTTAACCACCATCACGGCATACTGCCATGGTATTATATCCCTCTAAGGAACTTACTCCAAAGCAAAAGCAGCAGTACCGCAGTGGGCTTGTACCCATGGAATCAGCTAGGCTACCATACATCCCATCATCCAGAGCACGTGCCCTAGCAGAATGGCTTACAGAGGACTCATGGAAGACAGCACTCTGAAAGGGTGAGGTTGTCTTCAGGGTGAAGCTTATTCTTTGAAAAGGGAATCACTATATGATACAGTCTCTGCCACAGCCAGAGTATGAGAATATGGGAATCAAAGAGTGGGAGGGGCTCCTCTATCATATCTGCTAACCCATCTGAAAAACCTGCAGTCCATTCCAGAAAGTTTGAAATCTGCTGATGTGGAAATCTTAATTTCTACAAGACTAGTGATTTCACCAGACGCACAGCTACTGAATGGACAGATGCTATTTCACCTGGCTATTCTGGCTTCTTATTTATGTTACTGAACCAGTACGCAAAAAATGAAAGGATAATTCATGGATGGAGTGCTCAGTCCTGATTACCAAAGGGAAATTATGTACAATGGAAGAAGATTATGTCTGGAACCAAAGGGGATTCTCTGGACTTCTTAGTGTCGCCAGTGGTGAAGGTTAATGGAAAACTACAGCAACTAAAACAAGGCAGGAAGATTAAGGACTCAGGCCCTTCAAGAATGAAAATTTAGGTTACTACCTCATTACTGCTGAAGATAAGGAAAATATGGAGTGCGCAGAGAAAGAAGGAAGTCATAAGTATCAACTACAATCCCAGGATCAGTTATACAAACCAAAACTATGTAGCTTTGGGTATTTTTCCTATGCCTTTTTGCTATATTTCCCTGAAAATAAGATTGGGCCTTATACTAATTCTTGCTCCAAACAAAAAAAGTAGTAGGGCTTATTTTCAGAGGATGTCTTATTTTTTTCATGTGTAACAATCTACATTTACTAGTGTGCAAAAATCCACATTTATTCAAATGCAGTCATGTCATCTTTTTCTGCAATGTCATCATAACTCTCCAAATCCTGAAATACAGCCTGAATTTCTTGCAACTCCATTTCCTGTAGAATCCTTGGCCCCAGTGTCTCATGCCCAGCAGAGCACTCTCATTAAATGAACACTTCTTGTCCATGTCGCCTTGCCTGTAGTGCACTGGCAACACAGCTGTCAGTGATTTTATCCCGCGAGTACTTCACCCAAGCCATGATCTCTTGCAGGCTGGGCATCATAAAGTCTCCACTAAATCAAGTGTCAACTGAAGACTTAGGAGAGGAGTGCCAACAAAATGACAACAATTTATTTCATAGGAGTGTATTAAGTATGTCCATTACAACACATGATGTACTAAATTATGAAGATTCATATTAGACATAACTACATTGGTTTGTTACCAAGTATGCATATTATTTATGCATTGGGTCTGTACTCTGATTGGTCATTTGGTAGTAAATCTCGAGTTCATCTGTTCACACAGGCATTTACCTTTGATCCAAAGGTGCCCACCTGGGTATTTGCAATTGGTTAATTATAATTTATGTTCTCATTTATTTTAAGTGATACTGTCAATAATATTTAATTGTATATTAATACTATTATATAATTCAGTATGTCCATCATGTGTTACAACAGATGTACTAAATGCATCTGGCTGACGATCTTGACTGGGGCTTAATTTTGGGATAGGACATATTATAAGCATCCTGAAAAAAATCATGCTAGGGCTTATTTTGTGGTTAGGTATTATTTTGGTGGAAATACGGTATATGCACACATTTATTTCCATAAACTAACTGTAGGGACAGCTGAGACTCTAAGGTAGGACTAGATAAGGAATCAGGCCCTTTAAGAAGTAGAAGAGATATGGTCTCTTTGTCACAGCAGACAGCCAAGCTGACAGCTTGTGGTTTCACACTTGTGTCTGTGTAAACTATCACCCCCTTCTTTACATTTTCGTTGAAGTAGGTCATTTCCTCAAAATGAGTTGCTGTGCTGGGCATGGTGGCCCATGCCTGTAATCCCAGCACTCGGGACGCTGAGGCAGGAGGATTGTTGCGAGTTCCAGACGAGTCTGGGCTACAAAATGAGCTCAAGGCCAGCCTGAACTGCATAGCAAGACCCTGTCTCAAAAAGACAAAAAAAAAAAAAAAAATTAGTTGCTGAGCTGGATTAAGTCATGGTTACCTCCTGTCTCACTGTCTCAGCCTGGGTCCTTCTTCCACTGATACTTTCATTTTTATTGTGCTTGCTGGGTCCCTGCATGCTTAACTGCCTTACTTGCTTCATTTCAGAGTGAATCAATGCTATCAAAATGCAGATGCCTCCACAGATGGAACTTGCCATGGAGCTATCAGCCTCTTTCCACAACAGTCACCTAGACTATTGCTCCTCAGCGGACATCACCTGCCCCCCACATCGCCCCTAACCAGCAGGAAACAGGAGAGTCATCGCCCTGTTCCCCACCCTACAACAGCAGGATGACTGAGTCAGAAGGGGGAATGCAGGGACAGTTAGAGAGGTGCACATGCAGGGACAATATAGGGCACGACCTGGGTGGCTGAAGGTTATAAAAATGACTACAAGCTGATTGTACACAATGTACTTGAGGTAGCTAGCTCTTGCGAAATTCGTTCTTGTGAAATTATTACACGTACAATCTGCCCATAGCCCTCATGACTTTTTTCTCACCCTAGAAACAAAAGCTAAGGCCCAATTGGCCTGGATTTCACTAATCAGTGAAATAGTTATTTTTACAAACCAGTTTACCTCTATAAGTATGAAGCCTATGAATACCTCCATTGAGAGCTGTGTATTTTGTAAGACAAGGTAGCTTTTCCCTGCATTTGCAATATCCAAAATAAACCTTTGCTTCGCATTACTTTCATTTCTGATTTCCTCATTCTGTGCCAGGCCCTGACTTCCCCATTTTCCACTGTGGCTTTCAGCCAGCCTTGCCCTACTTCTTCGTTCTGCCTGGAGGGCCTGTAGACAAGCCAGAGAAGGGCAGAGGGTCACACAGGAGATGCTAGCCCTCCAGACCCCTGCCAGACACTGCACAGCCACTTCCTCCGTTCTTCTTTCAATTTAAAAATTTTATACATAAATTACTGGAGATTAATTTCACAGTTTAGTCTCAGGTAACAGAATATTCAATGCATCGTGACTAAATTTTAGATAACTAGTATAAAATCACTGTAGTAGTAGTCTGGGTTGTGACTGAGCCTTCTCGTTTTGGGGAAAAGTGAGAACTCTAGTTTGAAGAATAGATGTGTTTTATTAGGTAGAAATATAGAACTGTTTTGCTGTAAAGGAGTCTTTTGCTGACTTTCCTGCTTGGACTCTAGGAGTAGGCTTTGAGATTGAGGTGCGTGTTGATAAAACTCTGGAGGGTAGCAGAACTACTGCCTGCTTGTAGTTGCTATTTGCTCATGTGGTTATCTCTTTCTCTTGGTGGGCGTTGTGTCTAGAAATATATATATATATATATATGGAAGTTAAGTAGACAAAAGAGTAAGGGCAGTTATCAATTTATTATCATTGAGTTCCAAATTCATCCTTTAATACAAGGACTGCAATAGATGACAGAATTCCTGTAAGCACTTCTCCTGTAAAGTGACCCCAGTGCAAGTTTTTTAAGCAGAGGGCACTAGGTGAATCCTCCAGGATAAACAGGAGGCTCTGCCTACAGCTTTTATTGTAGCATGATGGGTCAGCAGTGGATGAGGGCAGTGAATCCCGTGGTGATCAGATTCAGCCACATACCTAGAGTACACTATTCCTTAAATGGAGAAGTATGTCATATTCAGGGATAAAAAGACTCACTATTGCAGTTCTTTGTAAATGTATTTATTGCCTCAGTACAAGGACAATTTCAATCCAAATCTCCATGTGTTTTTTGCTGCTCCAAAATTTATATGGAAGAGCAAAGAGCCAAGACATGATTCTTCTAAAGATGAACCCACAGCCCATACAGGCAGGAACATGACCACCTCTGAAAGTACAAGAAGCAGGCACTAGCTGGTGCACCCCTGGGAGCTTAAGCAGTGCTCCCACTGTCTCAAAGCCCAAACCCATGCCCCATCCAGAGACATAACTACCATAGCGAATAGGAACTATGAGCAGGCAGTAGTTCCGCTACACTCTGGAATTTAATCAGTACTTACCTCAGTCTCAAAGCCTACTCCCCGACTCCAAGCAGGAAGGTCAGCGAATCTCAACTAAGCATTTGTACTGAGCATAGCAGCTGATCCATCCATCCTGATCCACATAACCATGGGCCCACTCCTCCAATCCTTTCCAACTACTGAACTAAAACTGCAATATCTATGGCCAGGGAATATACGTCGTGGCCCAGCCAGAGCAGAGGTGACTGTACTATGCACTCAGCAGCCCAGCCTAAGTTTCTTTGTATGTACCTTAGAAAACTGTTCTGCATGCAAATCTATTTTATTCATTTATCTCTGAAGAAAATCTAATAGGTGGAGACTGAAGCAGGAGGATCCTGAGTTCAGTGCTAGCCTGGGCTACATAGAAAGGAAGAGGTCAGCTTGGACTACACAGCAAGACCCTGTCTCAAAACAAAACAAAACAAATAAAGAAAATATAGTAGATTTAGATAAAAATTGAAATCTGACTACAAAAACAAACAAAAAAAACACCACTCAAGCATGCAGTGACATACATCTGTAATCTCAGCTATGCAGGAAGCTAAGGCAGGAGTTCAAAGCCAGCCTGGGTTACACAGCAAGATTTATCTCAAAATCCACATGTTGTACTTTTATGAAGATCGGCTTATAGATTTAAATGAGCATCACCATATTAAAAGGGACCTCTTTCTGATGTTTTCTTGCCAGAATGATTACAATATTGTTGGTGTGAATTATAGCCTTATTAACAGAGACTGAAATTACAGATATGAGCCAAGTGATATATTTATCTTTCAATCATCCACATCAGTTTCAGAGAACTTCAAATGAACTGTTCTAATTTATAACTTACAAAACTTCCAATGTTTCAAAAAAAATCACTGCAATTAATCTATTTTTTACCTGAATGTCCCATTTGTGGTGTCCAACTTCTGTAACCTGATCTTTGGGGATTTCCAGCAGACAATGGAGTTTTAAGTACTTGGGGACAATGAGTTTCTTGCGCAGAAGATGAGCTGGTACCAAAAGTAAAATTTGATGTAACTACATTTGCTGCATAAGATCTTTTGTTTCCAAAGTGGGACCCTAAATTTAAACAATTAAATATTAATTATTAAAGATTAGAATTATGCCCTGATATATTAATCCCAATATTTCTACCATGTCTACTTACTATTCTTAATCTGATAAAAAACAAGTCATGACAAGCTTAATGACACAACATGGTACTAAAATACGCTAATATGGCTTCAAGTTCACCAAGACTACTCTTACCAAAAATCATAAATTATTTTTTAATCCATATACACCAGACATACTTAATTTGTATAGCAACTATTAGCCCCCTTTTCCTCCACTGACTTCCTCACTGAAACTTCTGCCATGCAAGCTGTATTGTAAAGACTCTTTCAAAGTCAACTTGGCTTCAGTTCTATTTAGGTACTTACCTGTTAATATAAATTACCTATCTTATAATGTTGCTAAAAATTTAAAACAATGACATAAAGAGCCAAACAATGATCTGGCACAAGAAAGTCCTGTGGGGAAAAAAATGGGGCCTTTTTCCCCTTTCCTTTGGACAACTGTATACCTTAATTCTCCTTAAACTATGGAACGGTTCCCTTTGTGAGATCAAATTTTTGTTTTCCTCTTTACTACTGTCTTGCAGGGCTACTATACTTTCAAACATTCTCTCACAAATCAATATTATACATTTTCTCTGAGCATATCTGTTCTCTTGGTTTCTATGAACATCTATCTCCTGACAACTCTCAAATCTTCATACAGCCCTGACTCTTTTCCTATACCAGGGGTTAGTAAGGGCCAGACGGTAAATATCATGTTTGTGTGGGAAATATGGCCATGATCATAGTTGTTACTCGATACAGGGTTTGTAAGCAAAAACAAAATTTTGCCAAGTGATTCTGTTTGAAAACCAACAGAAGCATTTAGGAATCAAGGTGCCACTATATTTTGAATTTTATGTACCATATCATCACTGTTAAAGTTAGCCAACTCTGACAGTACTATAGGAAAGTAGTCACTCAAAATACACAAATAAATGAGCATGGCTGTGTTTCAATAAAACTGTACAAGATACCGAAATCTGAGTTTTACATAATCTCCATATACCACAAATTATTCCTCTTCTTTTAATTTTTCAAACTTTTAAAAATGCAAAAACCATTCTTAGCACTATACTTACATTGTTCTGTATAGTAGCCACTAACTGCATGAGCTATTTGATTAAATACAAGTGAAAGAAAATTGATAATTCCTCAGTCGTACTAGCCATACTTCAAACTATCAAAAGCCACTTTTGGCTACTGGTTGCCATACTGGAAAAGACAGATATGGAACATTTCTATCCCCATAGAAATTTCTCTCACACAGTGTGGCTCTAGATCACTGTATCTATTTATTGAACATAAACCTTCAGATATCTTCCTAGAACTTCTAAACATCCCAAAGTGGACTTGTTATCCTTCCCATAGTAGTTAACTCTTTATTACATGATTAATTGAACCATCTTATACCTTTTCACCTGAGTCAGAAACTTAAGTCATTCTTAGCTCTTTTATCAATCCTAACACCAAATAGAATTACCAAATCCTTTAATTCTTTTTCCCACCTGAGGATCTTTAACCCATTTTTTAAGCCTTTAACTTCCTCAAATTTATTTTCTTCTAGCATTACACCTGTTTGATCTCTCTCATAGGATGGGTGACCCTTTTGAAAACCAAATCTGATTATCCCCCTCATAGTTCCTGTTTCTCCATACCAACCATGAGATAAATTCTAGTTTCTTTGTATGGGTTGAAGCGGGAATTAATGACACACTCAAACTAGGTTAATTTGGAGAGACTCTAATAAAGGGAATATTCACAAAGGTGTTGACAGGGTATAGAGGTATCATTATGAAGAAGTGTATTGAATCAAATAAAATATTGTCCATGAACATCTGTAAACTTGAAGAGGTAAGAAAGGAATTGGGTACTAGAAACTGGAGACAGAGATGTTTCCTGTTTTCCAGTTATTTTTAGAGTCTAAACACTTTCTTGAAATTTATTCACCTTAGTTCTCTCCCAACTTCTTTGACTTTTGTTTTGCTGTGTTTTTTTCACATTCTTCCCTCTCACCCCAGATATAATGGTAACTTTAAAATCTCTATCTCCTTCAACTTCCTCTTCTTAGTCCTATTATCTTAATATATGGACATCCTAGGCACTCTTCACACTCAGTATTCCCATGATAGAACTTACTATTTTCCCTCTACAAGTTGCTTCTCTTACAAAGTTCCCCATATCAGGAAAAAGTAGCTATTATCTAACCAATTACTAAAGTCAGAGGAAACCTCATGTTGGCAAGCAAGACAAGTAATTTGTTCTCCAGACCTAATACCAACAAGGACTCCAACTTATCTACGTCAGATCACACTCCTGTGCTAGTCAAACAATATTATTTGCAGTTGTACCTATTTCTGTGCCTTTGCACGGTTTTCTGTTTAGCATGCTCTTTAATTTTTCTCTCCCTCTTTAGCTAGCATTATTCATCCTACTTGAAGACCAACTCAAATTCTTTTTCCACTTTTACCCCCTCTTATAAATCTCTTGAAAAATTATAAATACTTCAGAAGGAGTGATTGTTTAAAGCACTCTCATGGATTTTTAAGTCTGTCTTCCCTATTGAATCATAAATTCCTGGAGAGCACACATTATGATTTTCAACTTTTAACATAATTTGGCCTTGGTTCACCTATTTGGGCTTTGGTTCTCTTTTGTAAGACAGGGAAGAAAAATCTACTTTGCTGAATTATGTGAAGGATCAGAGTTACCATATTTATAGTAAGAAGTACATTAATTAGTGGGTATTATTATAACTGATAAAAATATATGCACAAAGCAGTTCATGAAAAGGATATTATCTTAACAGTGTGAACATGAAGGTTGCCTTCGAGAAGTGCAAATGGTTTCATTTCATTAGAAAGCAGGGTAAATATTGTGAATTGCTGAAAAATAAAGCTACAAGGAATGAAAAGAGATTCCAATGGCCTTGGCCATCCTTTTAAATAGTTTCATCTTGTACCTGTAGATATAGAGCCACTCACTGATTATGCTGCAAGGGACAGTATATCTTTCCATATATCTCTGGTGGTATTTCAAGTTAGGTTGGAAGAAGGACGAATACCTAGGAGTTTGATGTGATGGCAGAAATAAAATTATGTGTGTCTGCAAATGACCCAGAGAGGGGAAGGGGCAGAAGCTACACCTTTTCACACACACTTGCTCAGCTCTTAGCTATACTCACAGATTGCTATTTCAGTTTTGCCTTCTCATTTCCTGCCTTCTTGATGTTTGCATGGACAGATATCTCCCTCATTATGCTCACATTCATTTCTCTGCTTCTCTTATTTCAATCACTTGTCTAATCTCAATATACAGTATAAATTATTTATTTACATTTATTTATTTGAGACAGGGTATCACTATGTAGCCGAAGCTGGCCTTAAAGCGACAAGTCCTCCTGCCTCAGCCTCCAGAGAGCGGGGATGACAGGTGTGCATGCCTTGCTTTTAGTTAAACTGAACTCAAGCTCAAAGTTCATGGGATTGAACCCTGGGCTTTAACACTAAACTGCATCCCCAGCCTTTTTTTGGATACAGGGTCTCACTAGGAAAGGCTGCGCTCAAACCTGTAATACTCCTGCCTCAGCCTCCCAGAGTGCTGGGAATACAGATGTATAAGCCCAGGCCTGGCTTGAAAAACTCAACAGTTCACCTGGATTAGACCTAATGTTCAGTTTGGTCTATTTTCATCGGATGTTAGGACTTGAGGACTCAAATTCAGCAGGTATTGTTCACTTCACTACTCCTATCAGGAAACTTTGGCACAAGTGGCGGGGACTCGCCTAAGACCTTGAGAGATGAGGCTCCACCACCTCAGTGGTGAAACAAAACCTCAGCGCAGCCCGCCTAACCACCGCCCAGGCCTTACGCCCTTCCGGTCCTCCACTGTACGTCATGGCGGAACTTCCGTGATCGCGGCCCACGCCACCCCCGTCAAAGCGGCTGCGGCTGGTCGCCCAGGGGATCCCGCTTCCAGCCCTGTCCCCGCCCTTGCCTGGCGCCGGCGGGTAGCTCTCAGGGAGGCCTGGGCAGCCGCTGCTGCTGCCGCTGCGGTCACCTACAGCTCCAGATGAGCCCGGCAGGGATGACGTCGAGGCCCGCGCGGAAGGGCGGCTGGGAGAGATCGCCCGGGGCCCGAGGAAGTGGTGCGGACCCTGTGGGGCAGCCCCTCCCGAGGACGAGGAAGACACCGCAGGGGCCGAGGGGGTGGTGGACACGTTCGACCTCTGCATCTCCAGCCGGCAGGCGTGAAGTTCCTCAGCGTCCCTGTGAGCAGCAGGCAAATGCCGGAAATGGGCGCCACAGGAAGAGCGGGAACACGGCGCGCATGCGCAGACCCGGAAGGGGCACTTCCCACATCCGGCCCCCGTACCCTTCATGCCTTAGGACTTGATCCAGGCCGTTCCCAACCGCACTACCTTACTACAGGTGACCCCGTGAGGTCAACTTCGAAGTACTAGGCTAACCATGATGCAGAACTTACTGTTCTCAAAGCAGCAGTCATTTTCTGAACAATCTCCAGCCAGACTGTTTCCCACTTGTATTTTTTAAGTACAGAAAACTTACTGTGCCTGTTAAGGTCCTGTGACCGCAGTCTTACCATAGTAGTATCCATATGGCTGTCAGGGCATGGCAGGGACCACCCTGGCTGTGAGGCATGACACACTGTTCAAGTACAGCGCTCAGGAATTCAATTTCTAGTACTGTTAACTTCGAATATAGGTAAACAGACGACAAAACCGTGAATTTCCCAGTGATGCCCCCTGTTGTGGCAACACTCAATTGTTTCATTACTGGGTGCACAGCCTCTTCTGTAACACCCAATAAAATGTTCTAAACTGAGGTCTAAAATTGCGAAGACATTCATTTCAAAATGGTTAACTGCCATTTACCTAAACCATTACCAACCCAGAATAATTACATGTAGACCTATAAATTATTCCCATTTTTCAGCCATCTACTTTGTCCATGCTTTAATTTATACATAGGATTTATCCACTTTTACCAGTAACATTCTTGCTGACAAAACCAATTCACATTTTCACAGACCACAGAAGGAACAAAAGGGAAAAAAAAGCAGAAAGAACTCTAGTTTTTAAATTTACTAAGCAGACATGAATAAGATACATGTACATACAAAAAAACCACTACTCAAAACAGCACTTCAGAAAATCTAAAGGTGAAAATACAATACTTTATTTTACAGTATGTATAGTTATATAATTTATTAGAGTTAATTTAACACAATATACAAAATATTAACAGACATTTTAGGTTCAATAAGCACTTCAAATACAGAAATGTTAAAATGGCAAAAACTACTACACATTCTTTTCCCTATCAATCAACAAATCTAGCTCACTAGTTCAGGGTGAACATTCACTCTTTCAAGTACTTCTTCAGGCATGCAAAACACAGGACTAACAGGTTTAATTTGTTCTTCTCCCAGAAGTGACAATCCAGCAATGCCAAATAATGTATGAAAAGGGTCCACCTATTTAAGAAAAACAAAAGGACTATAAGAAAGACAACTATAAAAACTCATGTTTATATTTAAGCCAATTATGTTACATATATAAGTGCTTAAGAGTTTTCAAAATATTTATGGCAATAGGATAAGAACTCTGTTCAGGGGCTGGGGATTTAGCTCAGCGGCAAAAGCGCCTGCCTGGCAAGCGCAAGGTCGTGAGTTCAGTTCCTGGTACCGGAGAAAAACCAAAAAAAAAAAAAAAAAAAAACCTCTGTTCATATTTTAATATAGAAGCTATGGCAAATATTGCTTTCAAAGCAACCCTTGCACTGTTCACCAGATGTGCCAGATCTACTTCTAGAGATCACTAGAACCATGAAAGCCATTGAAAAAAGCAACTTATTCACTCTTGTCAGAAATACACTTACCATATCTCCTGGCCTGTCTGCAAAACCTCCAGTTTCTTCATCTTGACATGCTAAAATAAAGCTACGCAGTTTCTCTCTATCAATCCAATGAAGCCTTCCAATTATCTTTAGGGAAGCCAAAACCCACCATGAATAGCATACATCTGGCAACTGAAATGGAAAAGAAATATTTTGCCACAATTTTACTTCTTTTCCTATGCTGAAATGTAATTTGAAAATTTAATCTCATGTCCAAACAGGAGGAGGAAAAGAGGGCTATTATGAAGTGTCTGATGTTTGCTCAGAATTGATCATTAGCCAAGAGAATACCCATCTCCAGATTACAGATGCCCATGCTGTTACAAGAATCCCCCATTAATGTCTAACTCGGCCCTTATGAGGTTAATACTAGTTCATGAAACCCATGGGGATATGCTCTGTTTCCTAAAAGTAACACCAAGTGTTACTCAGGTGCATATAGCACCTACTTGAAATTCATGACGAACCTGGATCTTCACAATGTGGTCATCATGTGTATAAACCACCCTAATATTCTCCATCTAACTGAGAATGCTAAAAATTCATAAGCACATTAAAGCAATTTTGACAGTTCCCCAGGATTGAAAAAAAAAAACAAAAAAAAACAACAACAACAGATCCTATCTAGACACCACCACGGGCATTTCCCTACTCATTTAAAGAGTTCAAAATACATACTGAAAAACAAAAATTTGCAAATAAAGACACATTAGCTCAGATGAAGTACAGTACCACCATGTCCCAATTCATGGGACAGAGGCATATGAAGGAAAATTAGTAACCCTCAAACCAAGATGTCAACTATTGGGTTTTCAAGAAGAACCTAATTTTTTAAAAAGTCTGTAATTTGGCAGAATCAATTGTATTTTCAGAGGTATAATGGTCATAAAGGTTTATGTACAGTATGTGTAAAAGTAAAGCCATTGGCCTTAGCCTTCAAGCCTTTAATGCATGACTAAGTTGAAAAGAGCTTCATTTCAATGCTTGAAAAATATACAAGGACAACCTGGGTAACTTCAGGAGACCCTGGCTCAAACAAAAAGTAGGGCTGGGAAAGAAGATGCAGCTATGTGGTAGAACCACCTGGGTCCTCCAGTAATTTGCATCTGGAAATGACACCAGGGTCCACAACCATTTCAACCAGGCAGGTTCTACTTTTTCAAAGAGCACATATCTTGGAACCCTTCAACGAGGAAGGGAAAAAACTCAATTTATAAGAGCAGTAATGAAATGTGAAGACGAGACAATCAAAGGTTAGAAAGCTAAGTATTACAGAACACAGCTTATGAAACAGTACCTTCTCTGGTCTTCCATTGAGTCCACCTGAGGGTAACTGTCGTTCACAAAGCCACCAACCAAGTAAATCAGAATTTACTTGATGTAACTGACTAGTAATAGCCAAGAATCCTGTGCAACAATAGATCTAAAATTACAGACATAAAGTACATGTGTATAATTTCTTGAAAAGTAAAGGTGTTAACAACTAATTATTAAAACTCTATTTTGCACTTAAACACTGTCAGCATCTCTTCATAGCTTATTACTTTATAACTAATTACCTACATAATGTTCTGACACCAAGATCTGCTTACTCAGAGTAGACAAGGCTAGAATAATTTCACATACATAATTAACCATCAAAGGAGGGCTGACATGTAGCTCAGCGGTGTCACACTGCTGGCTTAACATGATGTGGGGGGATCGTGGGCTAGCTGCCTCCCCCCCAAAGGGACTTTGGTAGCTATCAACCTACTTTTGTTTGCTTGGGTCAGAGGTACCTCACAGGGTAACGTGAAATAAACTACTGTAAACATGCTTTCTGTAAGTAGCAATTACACAACATTTAGGTAATATCCCACATACAGTGAAATTTACTATGAAAACACCCTCCATCTTACTATATAGGTAATCTCTATAAAAATATTACACTTTAATCTGCATTAATAAATTACCTGTCCAGCATGAGATTCAGAACCTGGTCTGCAACCAAATCCACCATCAAAGTTCATACAGGATAAGACAAATTCGATTGCCTTTTCTACATTAATAGCATCAAGCTTTCCCTACAAACAAAAGGGGAAAAAAGAACACTAAATTCCAGAGTATTTAGCATGATGAATCATTTCAGTATAGTACTTATCAAAGCTTACCAAAAGAGCCAAAGTAGCCACCGCACAAAAAGAGAATCTTGTATCAATTTCTCCTAAAACAAAAGTGACACACGTTACCAGAGGCTTCTGACCATTAATAGTGCTAGTTACCTTAAAAAAAAAAAATCTATGCAACTACCACATTAAATTTCCAAGAACTCAGCCTTAACTTTTACATTAGGTGGTCAGAAGGAAAGCTCAATCTCAAATGCCTTCACCACTAAGGAGACTAACAGAAAACTGTCAAAAGTAACAGTAAAATAATCTCAAATTGCTTACAAAGTATCAGACAAAGAACCAGAAGTAAAAGATTATTAGTCAACTTCTAATAATACAAATAAACTTACCCTATTTTACAAAAGTAGATTTTCACATCCCATGAAGCAGCTGGTCTCTCTGGCCTGCACTGTGTTCAGCCTAAAGCAGAGATTATCTACATTTATCAAATAAAATCTGACCCACTCCCTCCGTTCAAATAGTCAGAAATTGTCTTTTTTTTTTGTTGTTTTTCCCTTCCAGCATGTTATTTCTTTTAAGTTTAAAACGCTACCCAATACTGGGGAAAATATTTCACCTACCGTATGTTTTAGATTGGCCCCCTCTGTTCCAGCGCTCCTGTATGCAGTTATAATTACCAGAGCATGCTGGGCCATTAACTCCAGTTAGACCAACTGCTTAGTGGGACCTGAAAAGATGAAAAACTTAAATCTCCTTATCAATTGCCACTACCAAAGCCAGGACATTGTAGTATTTAATTCAGGGTAACAAGGACTAAGTGTAACATTACCCCAAATATCTCCAGCAAAGGAACCATCTTCTTTCTGTAGACTTTGAACATATTCCACAACTTTATTTACGTCAATAACATTAATACTATCATACAGAGTAAGAATCTGTAATATGAAAGACAAATAATTTAGTAAATAACTTTCAATTCCATTCTGCTGCTATGCTAACTTGTTCAAGCAAATACTTCTTTTGGTCTACTGACACTCAATTATTTTCAAATATGCAGACTTTACTGTTATTCAATGAAATTATATATTTTATCAACATTTCCAAACATTTAACTGTAAAGCATTCCTTTACATATAAACTAATTTGGCATTCTAAAGTACTCTGACTTTAGACCATCATGTGTACATTCACTAGTATCAAAACAAAACCAGTTGTTTTCAAAGTTTCATAAATCAAAGATAAAAACTGTCCTTCAAGGTCTCAGGGCAATTTCAGAATTCACATCAACTGCACATTCAGCTAATACATGCCATCACATCACTGACCTTGCACAACAGACTTGATCAACAAATTTATTTTGTCCTCTTCCTAATGCAATTTTAATTCCTGACTCTCAGGAAAGAAAATATAGTATCAAGACAAAATTTTGAATATTTACCTGGACAGCACTCAGAGTGTACAAAAGATGAGGGTCATGCCCAATACTAGCGCTTATTCCACCACACTCGTGTTGGCATGATTTAATGAATGTCAGAATTTCTTCTCTATTCATGCGGTCAAGTTGCCCCATGAGATCCATTACTGTCAAACCCCAATAGATGCCACTCATTCTCAAGTACTCCGACATGCAGTATTCCTAAAACAATAATTCCTTAAGTGGGTTAATTTGAATTTTTGACAAGAGATGTTTGAAAGTTACAAACTTAGCAGTGGTATCTACAGCTGACATTACTATAAATAGGGCTTTAGTATCAACCAAGTGCCAGAGGTAAAATGATTTAAAATCATCTACCATTTTCAGCACTTAAATTCAAGCTATTTCAGAGTACCTGCACCATATTCAAACATTCTTTTATTAATGTGTACAAAATCTGTTATTAAATGACATAAAAATGGAAAATATGAATGGTCTCTAAGCATGCACAAAGTTGGTGTTTATGCTTAGCTAAGTGGCTAAAGTTAACAAAAATTAGCATGCAGTCCAGAAATACGTAATTTTGTTGCAGTCAATGCACCATTTTAGAGGCTTCACTCATTTGAGGCAGGGTCTATGTAGCCCAGGCTGTCCTGAAATGGAGGCAAAATCTCACTGCTTCAGGCCAAGGGCTGGGATTACATGTATGCACCACCATATCCTGCTATTTTAGGTTTTACGGTGTGGATCTTAAAATTTGTTCCCCAACATGGCAGAAACCTAGCTGTTTTGAACACTCAAGAAACTATTTTCAGGCAAGTTCTTTATTCCTTTTTTGCTAAGACTCTCCAGGAAAAAAAAAAGCCATTAAGTATTAAAACTTCAGGTAAACCAGGTATGGTGGTTCACCCCTGTGATCCCAGCACTTGGGAGGCTGAGGCAGGAGGATCACTGAGTTTGAGGCCACCCTTGGCTACCAAGTTCAAGACCAGCCTCGAGTGCACAGCGAAACCCTGACTCAAAAAGACAAAATAATAGTAAAACTTCACGTAAAACCATTTCAAGGTCTCAGCGTAATTCTAGAGCTAAAGTGTTATTACACATCAGCAGTAAGTCAGATAATACATGCCAATACATCATTGACCTTGAAAATATTACTCGAACTACAAAGACAGGAACCAATTTTGTATCCCAAAACCCTCATCCACTATCTGGCAATACCTCTAATTACACGTAAGATGAGTACATAAATATTGCCATTTACTGTTTATACCTATCTGACATTTTTATGAAAAGCTTTTTAACATAAAAACATACATACATAATCATCTTTCTTTGAGCCATAGGATGCAATATAATCTGCATGCTTCCCCAGTAAAAGGGTGTCGGGTGCATCAGACTTGATAGTAACGTCCTTCTGTGGCGTGCCCTTCCAAAATAAAAAGATGAGACTTATCCATATTTTATGTCCTGCTCCTTGGCATATATTCAATAGACACAGGGGGAAAAAAGCAGCTAAAAAGTACTAATACAGTACTTAGTCGCAATTCAGGTATTTTTCAGGTCTCAGAGTAATTCTAGAGCTAAAGTAGTAATAATCAACTTTAGATTCAGAATACATGCCATGTCATCATTGACCCAAAAATTACCACCTGCATGCGCTGCCGGTCCTTTCAGTCAGTTAAATAAACACCATAAAGTAAGAACACCAACTAAGTTAACACGTGGTACAATGCACACAAAAGGAAATTTCTGGCTGGCCGAAATTTGCAGATTCTTGCTTATCAAAGATCAGGTTCCATGGGACTTTTTGTGTCTTCCCCATTAAGTTCTTCCAAATACCAGTAAGCAGTCCTATTAGCTCCCAGTCCCCAGGAGCTGCGAGTGCTGCCTTGTTTTCATCTACCTACGTCTTCGTTTTTAAGAGTGAACTGTAGGGCCAGGGATATAGCTCAGCGGCACAGCGCGGGCCTGGCAAGAGCGAGATCTTGACCTCTATTCCC
>NW_004955423.1:17161614-17213069 GCF_000276665.1 Chinchilla lanigera
AAAAAAAAAAAAAAAACAAAAAAACAGGGCGCGGTCGTCACTAAGTAGGTTCCTCACAATTAACATATGCGACCGAGCAACCCATTTCCAGGCGATCCAATTTAAAATTTACAAGGACTTAAGCCAGACGCTTCTAATGATTTTAGAATTTCCTTAAGCCTAAAATCAAATGTAAAGAAAGCAAGTAAACTACACATGTATAGAACAGGGGGAAGAAAATCAGGTAATCATCCTCGGCTATTCCGGATTAAGAAACAGGATCGCCGAACCCCAAGAGGAGGCCAGCCCAAAGGGAAGGAGCCTTGATAAAATTAGAAGCGGTAACCGAGCCGGGGAGCTCTGCAGGAAGCGCTGAGTAATCCGCCCTCCGAGCTCCCAGAAAGCCTTCCAAGGCTCACGTCGTAAGCTAACCACTCTGTAATACTTGGCAAACAACCCTACGGCGACTAAAATTCTCAACAGCACACCATCTTGTTTCTTCCGGACCCGGAGCTGAGAGCTACAAGCAACAGACCCGCACTCACCATGTCGGAGAGCCAAAAGACCGAAGCAAGCTGGTACCCGCGTAGAGGCAGGAGCCGCGCGCCTGCGCAGACGCCGCCCCTCAGGCCCCTTCCACGCCAGACGTAGCTGACCACATTCTTGCCTGAAGGGCGGAGCAGGACCCTTCCGGCTCTTCATAGGTGTCCTCGCTGCCTGCGCCAATTTTCTCGGTTACCAATCCTTCCCTTTTTATCTAAATCAGTTTTACGTAACATTTAAATATCCCAGTGCTGTTACAAAACAGTTTTTAGGCACTTTGTACTTGGGAGACCGGAAATAGCTGTTAATTAGTAGAATGCCTGCTTGCGGGTAGTAAGTGTTCAAAATAAGAATTTTTAGAGTAAGGGGATGTTCAAGTTCCCTTTGTGCTCCTTCCTCCAGGAGGAAGCGCTAACACAGTAATTAAAATATTTGGAAGTTACTTTTAAAAAAAAGCGCTTAGGAACTTTCTACAGAATTCCAAGATGCTAGCTATTTTCATTCATGTGTTCTTGTCTTTTACACCTGTGTTTTTGAGCACCTACTAGAAAATAATTGGCATCCTTGAGAAGTGTGTTATTTTACGATTTGGAGAAGCATTACTGACGTAATGAAATGTAGACTATCTTGATTGTACTATGATGATGGATTTCATCATCATCTCTCTGTAATTCTGGTGATTTTTCCCGCTTAACATTGAGGTCTATTTTATTAAAAGTATCTGAGTTTATAAGTTTACAAACTATAATTGTATTATTTTAGTGACTACTTTGAAATTTACCTTGCATACTTAAAAATCTCTAAAGTTAGTCTGGCTTAGTCCATGCCTGTAATCCCAGAAATATGTGTGGCTGAGGTAGGAGAAATGGCAAGTTTGAGCCCAGGCTGAGCAACTTAGCGAGATCCTGTCTCAAAACAAAATCTTAAAAAAACGGTTGAAGATGTAGCTCAGTGAAAAGTCCCCAGGTTTTAAATCAATAAAAGGGCTGGGAATAGAGCTCAGTGTGAAGGCCTTTGATTCAGTCTCTAGGACTGAAAGAAAAGTCTAAATTTAATAACGGAACTCTCTTTGCCAACAACATAAGATTTTAGAACGTTCCAGTCACCCTCCTTTTAACTTTTTCTAGTATTTTAATTTATTGTCTTAACATAAACATTATTTTATAATCATCTGCTTAATATGGCCAATTTTTTTACCTACAAGTTCATTAATTCACTTAACTATTCCCTCTTGCATAACACGCCATCCTTTTGGGGTCATTTTTTTCTTCCTGTAGTGATTGTTGGTCAAGAACTCTAATTTGTGTTATCTGATAATGCCTTTATTTCACCACAAATGATTCTTCAAAGAGCTTGTGTTGATAATCTCAATTGACAGTTGCTTTCTCTCAGCACTTGAAAGATAATACATGTGTGATATTGAGAATACAGCTGTCAATGTTTTTATTTTGTGCATGATTTCTCTTTTCTCTTTGGCTGCTTTTAAAATATTTTCTTGATGATCTGATTTGAGTAATTTTCAAGTTGTATCTGATTGTGAAGTTATTTTTCATTCTTTTACTAGGTACTTGATGAACATCCTATATTTGTGAAATTCTTTCATCAGTCCTGAAAATCTGTCAACATTATTTCTTCCAGTACCATTCTTAGACCTAGGAGAGATGGATTCCTTGCCTGGGCCCCATCCAGAGAGGGTTCTGTTATGGTCCTCCTCCAGCCAACATTTCCCTACATGTGGCAAGAAGTCCCTGGAGCCAAGTGGACGTTCCTCCCCACGGTCTCGCTCCTCTGCTCTAGATCATATTTGAGGAAACCCTGAATCTACCCTGGGGTTTCCTGCCCAAATGGCTCCATGTTTCACTTCCCCGAGGGTTAGCTAAGACACCGCTGTGGGTGTCTGAGGAGCTTAGATGTGTATAGTACAAGATGTCCACATAGGCATACAACCCACTGTGACACAGGAGCCAGGAGTGGGACAAGGTGGAGACATGCCAAGAGACAGCTGTTTCTATTCTGAAGTTTTCTAGGATGGGACTCTCAAGAATTCCAGTCAGTCTAAATCTGAACTTGGCTTTCTGGGTTGTCATAAAGGTATAGCTAAGAAAGTTGGAAGGTAGAACATAGTTTACCAGCATGTATTTTAACTGTTAAATGTTGAGATATGTAAGCTGGTGTTGTAGATCGTGGTATAGTATATGCTTAGCATACACAAGGCACTGAATTTGACCTCCAGCACTATAAAATAATAAGGGTTGCATTTTACTGAATGTTCTGGTAAGTTTGAAGTTTAAAATAAGTTGTCTCATCAAAGAATAAAAAATATTCCCCTTCCAAAGATAGGTACCTACAAAATTCTAATACTGATTTACATGTTTATCCTGCTCTAAAGACCTGAGATGTCTAAGAAAGTCACATGAAGCACTTGAATTATAGCCAGTCTGAATTGAAATATGCTCCAAATACACACCCTATTTTGAAGACTTAGGGGGGAAAATGGGAATATAAAATATTAATCATTTAAAAGTATATATTATTGAAATGATCTTATGGATGTATTGGGCTATATAAAATGTATTCTTAAAACTGATCTAACCTGTATACTTGTTTTCTAATGTGACTGTTAGAAAATTTAAAATGATACGTGTGAGCTGAGAATGGTCATGCATGCATGTAATTCCAGCTCTTCAAAGGGTAGGGAAGGAAGATCACAAGGTCAGCTTGGGCAACTCAGTGAGACACTGTCTCGAAAGAGAGAAAAAAGAGAGAGAGAGAGAGAAAGAGAAAAGAAAGGAAAAAGAAAGAAAGAAAAAGAAAGAAAGAAAGAAAGAAAGAGAGAGAGAAAGAAAGAAAGAAAGAAAGAAAGAAAGAAAGAAAGAAAGAAAGAAAGAAAGAAAGAAAGAAAGAAAAAGAAAAGAAAGAAAGAAAAAGAAAGGAAAGAGAGGGAGGGAGGGAAGGAAGGGAGGAAGGAAGGAAGGAAGGAAGGAAGGAAGGAAGGAAGGAAGGAAGGAAGGAGGGCAGACTGAGGATGTAGCTCAGTGGAAGAATGCTCCTGGATTGGATCCTGAGTACCACAAAAAAAACAAACAAATAAAAAAAACCCACAAAAATCTATATGCATGGTTTACATCTATACAGTATTTCTCTTGTTCAGTGCTATATCTCCTTTGTTTACCATTTCATACCTTGCTACCAGAAGCAGACCTATTATTATGTAAAGAAAAAATGTTTCTCTTAGAGTTAGTTCAGGGTTAATTCTTAGGGTTAGTTCTACCTTATGCTCACACAGGAGGATTTTGAGTTCAAGGCCAGTTTGAGTTTCACTTACCAATTGTGTTCAAAGCCTGAATTATGACCTGGAATGACACAGTTTCATTAGCATTCACATCTAAACTATATATTGGGGGCTGGGGATTTAGCTCAGCGGCAAAGTGCCTGCCTGGCAAGTGCAAGGTCGTGAGTTCGGTTCCTGGTACTGGAGAAAAACCAAAAAAAAAAAAAAAATAATAAACTATATATTGCCTCCTTTAACATTTTTACTGTGTCATGGAATAGCATTTTCATGACACAAAAGTACATTTCACTTGCAATGCCATCAATTATAAGCATGATAAATGTGACAAAAATAGCCAATGGCTGTTAACATAAAACTTATGCAGATTTCTTAGATGTTAATATGAAAAGTATGGACGTTAGAATCAATGAAATACACTAAATACTTATTTTTGGGACAGCATATATAGAAAACAGGATCCTGCATATACTTTGTATTTCACTTTATATTTTTGTACATTCAGGCAGGATTGTAGCTCAGTGTTTGAATGTACCTAGCATGTGTGAGATCCTAGGGTTGATCCCCAGCACGCGCGCGCCCACTCGCACACACACACACACACACACGTCTATTCTTTTTATTTTGTGATTTCTGATTTCTTTACTCCTCTGCTCTTGACTCAATTCAAGCAAATTAAATCTCATCCAAAATCCTGCCATTACAGGCTTTCATGACTAAGCAATTCTAGTAATAAAAGGAACTCTATATATACTCTGCAGATATTGAAGGAGAATTCTTTTTTTTTTTTTTTTTTGGTTTTTCTCCGGTACCAGGAACCGAACTCGCGACCTTGCGCTTGCCAGGCAAGTGCTTTTTGCCGCTGAGCTAAATCCCCAGCCCCTTGAAGGAGAATTCTAAAGCCATTTAAAAGAAACTTTAAAGATAAGGTTGGGTATTAAAAACCATTACTAAAAAAATTGTGTCCTTTATGAAATATAAACATATTTTGAAAGTTAGATTTTTTAAAAGATGCATTTGAGATTATCTAGATTTTAAAGTTTAAACTGGTTGCTGGAAATTCATTTTAATATCTTAATAGTTCCCTCCTTGACCAAAGAGGCAAATGTACTGTTGTTTGTTTGTTTCAATATAGGCCTTGCTAAGTTGCCTAGGTTGATTTTGAACTTATGAGCTCAAGTGATCCTCCAGTTCCAGCCTCCAGGTTACCTGGTACTAGAGGTCCCACTACACCCAGCTAAATTAAATTTTTGTTATGTTCATTTTATATTTCTTTTTTTTTTTCTATCGTTTTGAGACAGGGTCTCACTATGCAGTTCAAGCCAGCCTTGAGCTCAGTTTGTAGCCCAGGTTGGCCTCAAACTTGAAATGATCCTCCTGCCTCAGCCTCCCCAGGGCTGGGATTACAGGCATGCACCACCACCCCTGGCTCATTTTATTTCTCTATGCATCATAATTTTACCATCTTGAAAATTATACATTACCAGTGTTGGAGGATGTGAATTTAGATACTCACAAAGAACTCACCAGGGAACCAAGCTGCATTGCTTGAGAACTTAAATTGCTTGAGCACTTAAACATCTACTTAGGCCAAGGCATCCTTGCTTAGGGCTCAGCATAACTCTCACAAGGCAAGGACTTTAAATTTTCTTGATTCTATTTATGTAGGTTTTCTCCTCTCTACTGATTTTGTGTTTTGTTTCTGGTTTAGGGATAGTCCATAAATTCATACTCATTGGGAAAGAGCAGTGATTGAGACTATGTGCTTATTATGGTCCACTTGATGATTGTCAGTTATGTAAGTCAGTTATCACTTCAGTGAGTAATGAGAGAGGAGCTGGTTTGCTCCTTTTAGTGTTTGAGAACCTTAATAAATTAAGGACATTTTGCTCTTTGATGAGATTCGAACTCTGGTAACTTCACTTTCAGCCTGTGGTTGAAATCATAGATCTGAAACTCAGAATGGTTGTGTATGGCTGTAACTGAGGAAAGCTTGCCCACTCCTTGGATATCGATGACATGTTTCCCTATTCTCTATGCTATACATTAATTAATCTGTCTCAGAGCAAAATCTGGTTTGTAGAGATAAGCAATTCTAGAGATAGGAGTCTCCCAATTAAGAAAGATTTTTTAAAAAATCTTTAATCCGAGCTAAGCTTGCTGGTACCAGCCTATTATTCCAGTACTCTGGAAGACTGAGGCAGGAAGATTTTAAATTGGAGCACATTGTAGATAACATAGTGACTTAATGAGACCCTGTCTTAAAATTTAAAAATATTTTAAAGTCTGGAGACGTATCTCAGTGTGAAGGCCCTATGTCCAATACCTAGTACCACATACACAAAGACACAAAACACTTCTTTAAGATACATTTTTAAGAAAAAAAAAAAAAATCACTCTTATAGAAACTAGCTCAAAAAAATCTTTAAAAATCCAGAATTGCATTAAGATGAATCTTGGGTAATTCAGATAAATTTAGTAATTTTGGTTTAAGATAACTAGAAATTACTAAACATTTTCTTCATTTTATCAGTGTTAAGTGTAATATCATCATATTGTATAAATGGAATATTCATGCCACTCCCCAAATTCATGAGTTGTTTAATTCCCAGTGTTGTGGTATTTGGAGGTGGTACCTGTGGCAGAAAATTAGGTCATGAGGGTAGAACTCTCAAGAATGGGATTAGGGCCCTGTTATGGTTGATACATTGTGTCAACTTGAGGAGTCTAGAAGCTTAACTAAGTAACTCAGCAGTTCTACATCTTGGGGTGCAGAGGACATGCCCTTACTGCTTTAGGATGTTGTTCATTGTGTCAGTTTGAGAAGTTTAAAAGTTCAACTAAGTGATTCAGTGGGAGGCCAGGGTGCTTACTTTGTAAATATCCTTAGTTTATGGAAGAGGAAGGCACAGAGATGGTGTGGGCAGGGGCAGATAGCTGATAGACAATACAAGGGAGGAAAAGAGGCTTGTCCCCTCACCCCACCATGCTCTTACTGGTTTTGCTGTCTTCTGCCACCTTGGACTGTTGCCCCTGTGCCATGCCACCCTACCTTGGAGCCAGCTGATAACAGACTAAAACCTCCACAAACTGTCAGCTAGATAAACCTTTCTTTCCTTAATTTTGGGCGCTGGCTATTTTATCTCAGCAATGAGAGAAAAGGAACCAAGACAGGTCCTAATAAGAGGCTAAAGACCTAGTGTGCTTTTCTTTGTGTTAGGTGAGGATATTGCAATAAGTAGCCCTAGAAGAGAATCCTCACAAGAACTGAACCTTGCTGGCATCCTGATCTCAGATTTCCAGTCTTCAGAACTATAAGCAGTAAATTTCAGTAATTGATAAGCCATCATTTTATGGTATTTTGTTATAGTATATAGTATACTAAAACATATACTACCATACCGAGTAGTATTTTTGTTCTTGTAGTTAGAGATTGAACCCAAGGCCCTGAAAACGCTAAGCACATACTCTACCACTGAGCTAAATCCCCAATCTTGAAAGTACTTTAAAAATAGACATTTTGTAAACAAAAGACTATTAGTCTGAATTTGCTACCGTTTTTATACTGGCTAGCTGTCAAATTAACCTAACTTCTACATAAAGTTTAAATTTCTGAAAAATATAATTGAGTTCTGGGATTATAGGCATGCACCACTACATTTGGCTTTTTATTTTTTTAAGTCCAAACGAGTTTTGAAATAATCTTCTCCCTGTATGCAAACTGATGATGGCAGCTTCCTTAAATATAGGTTAACATTACCATACATGTACTAGATCTCATGAAAAGCTGCTTTCTCTAGGAGACAACTCTGCTCCCAACCTTAGTCTCCCCTTGTTCAAGTGCACAATGGCTTTTAGTGCGGGGAAGAGGGGGGAGGAATACAGTGAGTTAGGAGACAAGGAGGCTCTCGTGTTGCTGCATCTCCTTGCCATTCTCAGCTCCTTCCTATCCTTGTGGAAACCAAATCAGACGTGACCTCCTACATCAGGGGCCAGCATCTGCATATGCCTGTCATAGAACACCCTAGTTTTCTGACTGAGGTGTTACTTTCCTGAGCATTCATCTGGATTAAGGAGGAGGGGGTGGTGCTTTATGCCCTCAGCATGAGAAATTTGGAGAAACAGCTTATCTCTTTAAGATAGTCTTTAATTTTTAAAGGTCCATTTTACCCTCTTGGTTATAGAACCTTCAAAACATAGAGAACCAAAATATCAGTTTGTATTCTTGAGGCTACCTACCTTCTAGGCAATAAAAGGGCCTAAACAGTCCACTTATGGTTGTAGTGGTCAACTGAGAATATAAATATGCCATAGCAAAGTCTTATTCTATTGTAGAATCAAAGAAGCAGAGAAAGCCAGACTATAGAGGAAGAAAAAGAAGCATGGCAGAATACAAAAGAAAAAATTGTATCTCATGGATTTCTCCAGATTGACTATTCTTTAAGAGCTCTACCTGATCTATCATCCAGTAGATTGATTTTACATTTAGATCTTTGATCCATTTTGATTTTAGTTCAGTATATGGTAAAATATATGAATATTCACTTAATCTTCTTCATATAGGTATCCAATTTTCCCAGCAATATCTATTAAAGAAGTTATCTTTCCTCCTGTGCATATCTTTGGCCCTTTGTCAAACATCAAATAGCTAGCTGAATGTGCCTGGCATTGTTTCTGCTTCCTCTAATCTGTTCCATTGACCCACATACCTGTTTTTACTATTTTGCATCTCTTCTAATTCCATATGAATTTTAGGATTGTTTTCTTTAGATCTGTGAGAAATGCTGTTGGTATTTTGACTTGGACTGTGTTAAATCTGCATATCAGATGCAGGTGTAGGCAAAGACTTTTGGAACAGAACCCCAATGGCACAAAAATAATGAAAATCAACAAATGGAATCTTAGCAAATCAAAAAGCTTCTACATAGCAAAGGAAACCAACAGAGTGAAGAGACAACCTATAGAATGGGGAAAAACTCTTGCCATCTATCCTCAGACAGAGGACTAACATTTAGAATGTATGGAAAACTCAAAAAAAAAAAAAAAATCAGACCCTCCATAATAAAAGACCCAATCGAAAAATGGGTAACTACAATAAACAGACACTTCTCCAAAGAAGTACAAATGGTGAAAAAACACATGAACAAGTTCAGTATTGCTGGCCATTAGAGAAATGCAAATTTATATTGAGATACTCTCTTACCCCAGAAAGAATGACTATGATCGAGAAACCAAGTAATGAACACTGACGAGGATGTGAAGTAACACTTCTGCATTGTTGGTGGGAATGTAAACTAGTAGAAGCAATATGGAAACCTATGTGGAGATACCTCAAAAAACTAAAAACAGGAATTCTATTTGATCTGGCTATTCTCCTAGATATCTTCCTAAAAGAGTCAAAATCATATTACAGGGATACATGCATACCCATGTTTACAGCATCACAAATTTATAACTGCTAGATCTTGACAACATGTATGATTTATCAATAGATAAATGGACAAAGAAAATGTGGTATTTATACATAATGGAGTACGATTCTGTTATAAACTTCAGACATTCATAGGCAAATGGATGTAACCTCAGAACATAAAGTAACTCAGGAAGACAAACTTAAATACATTATTTCTGTTATATGATGCTCAAAATACATACTCTATTTATAAATAAAAAGCAAAATAGAATATAAATAAGAAGTAGGAAATTCAAATAATTCTCCAAGTTATCTATTCTGTTAAGTATTTTAAAGTATATGCTATTTGTTTACTACTAGTTTTTGCTCATTGAAAACAAAGTTTTGTCCTGTTATTAGTTTTCTTCTTCTTTGTAAGAGAGGGCTCTTTTTCCTTTATCTATGACTTCGCCATGAGTAATATTTTGGCCATTCTCTTAAGATCAAGACTTACAGCTGGGCATGGTGGCGCATGCCTGTAATCCCAGCACTTGGGAGGTTGAGGCAGGAGGATTGTTGCGAGTTCCAGATCAGCCTGGGCTACAAAATAAGTTCAAGACCAGCCTGAATTGAATAATGAGACCATGTCTGAAAAAGACAAAAAAGACCAACCTGGGCAACATTATGAGACCCTGCCTCAAAAAAAAAAAAAAAAAAAAAAAAGTCAAGACTTATATTAATGGTTATCTTTGTTTCAAAATTTTTTTTCATAGAACAGTGCTTTTTATATTTTATTAATATCTACTTGTATTCATTAAAAAAAAAGACTGACTATTCTGGTGCGTGTAGTGGCACATGCCTGTAATCCTAACACTGGAAAGGCCGATGCAGAATTGCAAATTCAAGGCGAGCCTGGGCTACACAGTGAGTTCAAAAGGCCAACCTGGATTATGTAGTAAGAACATATTTCAACAAATAAGACAAAAAGAAAAAAAAACCCACTAATTATTCTGGTTATTGTTCTTTTCTGTAACTGATTCCATCACTGCCCTTCAGATCCAGGAGGCACTCAGTATACTTAAAGTACTGTACATTATTTTCTTGCTTGCTTAAAGTAGCTTAAAGTCACTTCTTGTGATTAAAAGTTGTAACTGATATATGACTGCTTAATACTAAGAATGTTAATATTTTCATCCTATGGTTTTGGAGTACATTTATATCATGTCTAGAAGCTGTTTAAATTGGTAAATTTTTGGATCTTCATAGTATTACAAATTCAAATCTACATTTGGAATGTATGTAGTCTACTTATAGTTTCTATGTAATACTCAAGAAGTACCCATTTTGAAGGCTACATTTTACCAAATCTTTAGTTGTACCATTAAAATTTCAATACTGAGCATGAAAGTCACATAAATACTGTTTCTGTAAGATCATTATTTTGGTAACTGTGTTATACTCAATATTCAGTCTTTGCCTCAAGTTCCTGGCACAGAGCTCCTAAGACCCCTTGAGTTTCCTGATTAAAGCACCATGTTTTTCTTTTTTTTGTTTTCACTTTTTGTTTTTTGAGACAGGGTCTCACTATGTAATTCAGACTGGCCTTGAATTCACTATGCAGCTTATGCTGGCCTCAAACTTGCAGCAATCCTCCTGCTTCTGTCTCCCAAGTTCTGGGAGTTGGGTGTGGAAGAGTGCAAAAGGTCTGTCTGTGCACTGGGGATCTGAAAGATCTAGTTGAAAGCCTGGAGCTCACTGTAGTGTCCCCTGTGAGTGTAACAGGAGGCTGAAGGGTCTGCACTGGAAGCCAGGAGAGGAAAACCAAGGTGAAAGCAAAGATTGGAGCTTCTTTGAAGAAACAGAAACAATCCTCCTTCATTCCCTTTACACCATTCTGGTGCTGATCCTCCTTATAGTGGATCTTCCACACCCAGAACTATGCTGAGCGAATCTAGATGGGTGTTACAACTCAAGTTGACACAACCAGCCAGCACACCTTATAAGAAGAAAAGACACCCGAGTTCCCTCAGCCTAAACCTTGCTTGCAAAGAGGACATAGCACGAAGGTGGAATTCTACAGACAAGAAGAGGCTTCAACAGGAAGCAACCTTAAGGGCACTTTGATCTAGTGTCCAGAATTGTGAGAAAATGTATTTCTAGTTATGCTACATAGTCTATAGTATTTTTTTAACAGGTTAATTACAGGTGAGAGCCTCAGCTTATCCTCTTGGGAAGAGAGGAACAGATAGTGAATGGGGTTCAAGAAGCTTCCAGTTCCCTGCCTGCCACCAGACCTTGCCCTCTGTATTGCTTCCACTGCTATCCCTCAAATGTATCCTTTGTAATAAATAAGTAAAGTGTTTTCCTGAGTTCTGTGAAACATTCTAGAAAATTATTAAACCTGAGGGTGAGCTCATGGGAATTTCTGAATTTGTAGCCATGTTGGACTGAATATAGGTAGCCTGGGGTTCCAAGGATAAGACCGGCCTCTGAAGTGAGGGCAGACTGCAGAGACAGTCTAGCGATGGGTCATATCAGGACAGAAATGAAATGCAGCCCACAAGCAGCCCACCAAGATGAAGAATCAGAAGTAGTGTCAGAAAACAGACTAGTAGTTTTGTAGTATTTAGTATTCTGAATTATAAAGAATCATTAAATCCACACATTTTGATTCTTACATTATTTTACATTTATATTTTCTGAGGTCTTTAATAATATAATAAAAAAGCAGATAATTTTATGTAGTTGAAAATCAAAGCATGGCCTGCTTGGAGGAGAAAATACATGAAGTCATAAAGCATCCTGGAAAAAAATACACAAAGGCAAACTATTAAGCAGTGACAGATAATTTTATTTAAGTTCCTTTTCAGAATGAAAAAGTCTATTGTATACAATAGACTAAAGGTTACCCAAAGACTAAGAGTCATATAAAAATAATTTAAGGCAAACTTTAGTACTTGAAAATAAGGCAAATGCAATGTGAACTCAATAGTATAATTTTCAAGACATTCTTTTTCTGTGTAAAACTAAAAAAATTCATCCCAAATTATAAAATAAATTCCTTTGATACAATAATACCATTAAGTCTACAAAGTCTTTGGTAAATTGTTTGATAGTATCCAAATCCTACAATGTTTTCTCAATGTAAATTTTGGAACATTCTCTGAATTCTTGATAAGCTCACTTTTCTGTCACTAAAAATATCAGAATTAGAGGATATCACTGCTATTTTAAGAGATACAAATGATAAAATTATTTTTTCTAGGTTAGTATTGTTCAAGGATAGTGGTAATGAGGACAATACATACTTTAATGAGACCAAATGTTTGAAAAAAGGAAAATCATTGCATTGGTACAAAAGTACAAACTATGATTACAATCAAATGCATAGATTTATATAAGCATTGGAACAATATTAAAGCCCTTTCTCTTTTCTCAAGCACAAGTACTCAATCATGTGCTAGCTTTTAAAGGATTATGTATGTTTTGCAATCTCCGTTGTTCACAATGAATCATGTTTTGCAATCTCTACAGCAATCTCTAACTTTTATACTTGGCAATATGTTCACGGGCTATAATAAGCCTTTGAATTTGTGCAGTACCTTCATAAATCTGTAAGAAAAATATAAAGGAAGATTAAATATCTACAGTACACAGATAGCTTGATTTATTCAATAGTTTGGATAACAGTATGAATTCCACTGTAGTATTAAACTGAGGCAAGCCATGTATAGTCTGTAGCCTACGGACAGTCTGACACCTGTAAAAGTAGTTTAAGTATAAAAACATTATTTCACGAAAATTTGGGGAAGAATCTTCAAAACACCAAAGAAAAGGCTATTTATCCTTTAAAATATTTGCTAAATGGAAATTTCGTGTTTCAAAAAAATTCATCCAACTTTTTTGAACTGTTCCTACATAGTTTTCACCTTAGCAATTTTGTTTTTATTAGTAATTTTGGTTTCTTTTCTTTTTCACTTCTTTCCCTTTGGCTGCATTAGAAGCAGAGTTATTGAAAAAAATTCTTTTCCTTTTCTCCACTTTTTCTTTTCTCTTTCCTTCCCTTCTTTTGGTTTCTTCAGACAGTACCTCCTTATGTAGCACAAGCTGTCCTCAAAATTCACTGAAATTACAGGCATGCACTGAAGGAGACCATTATGAAGCAGCCCCAAGTAGGACTTACATTAACCAATTGGCTTTTTATCTTTACTGGGAATCTGTCCAAAGCCTAGGCCACTTGTCTGTGGGCAATGACAGACTCATAGTAAGTGAACCTCTGTGACTCACTAATCCCTAGTAAAACCTGTAATGGCAGATGAAGACAGCCTCAAAAGATAAGATTACAGCCAAGGACACCTGGATCCGATCTCAACTAGATAAAGACAGGCATCTCACTCCTGGGTGGATTAATTTAATCCTTACTAAGCATTAATTTAATATATTACTTGGAGAAGTCCTTGAGTAATTCCACCCTTGAGTACTCCCCTCCCTTCTTCTGATAACCAAGTAAACAAGGGCCATCCAGAGGAGGTCTTAGTTTTAGCCCTCAGAGAATCTCCAATTCTGTGAGAAGGCTTTGATCCTCCTGGAACCCTGAAATCACTCCATTTGCCTCTTTTTATTTAGCTTTCATCATACATTTGTTGAGGAGATTGCAGACCTGATCAGCCTGCAATAACTAAGGGATATTATTAACCCAATAACACATCACCTGCTGGGCTATTTCTTTTGGCTAATTTCTTTTATCTAACTTTTTTTAAATCACCACTTTAATTTAGAAGTCAAATGTCACTATCTCCTCATGTTGGCTTTTAACTCCAACTATGATTTCAATGAAATGCATTGAAAATGAAGTAATTGGGGCTGGGGATTTAGCTCAGCGGCAAAAGCGCCTGCCTGGCAAGCGCAAGGTCGTGAGCTCGGTTCCCGGTACCGGAGAAAAACCAAAAAAAATCAAAAAAAACAAAACAAAAAAAAAGAAAATGAAGTAATTTCAAGTGGCATGCAGAGCAAAACATGGGCTACAATTATCTAGAATGTTAAAACTGAAAAGAGGTTGATCCAGACACATTATATATGTGTGTACCTCTTACTCTGTAGACTATTCCCTTTTAAGACCTAAACTTAGTCAAAAATAACACTCTGTTTCCTTGTTATTTTGTTTTGAGATAGGGTCTTGCTTTGTAGTTCAGGCTGACCTTGAATTCTTGGTGACTCTCCTGACTTATCAAGCTCCCTAGTACCAGGAACTGTAGGTGTGCACCACCTGACCTGGCAAAAATTAACATCCTTTCATGTACCAGTTCCAAAACCTGACTCACAGTCATCTATGATAGTCATTTATCATTCCAGCAGCCTAAAATCCCTAAATAATCAGAAATCCACTGTCATTTATGAATATTCTAATAAACAAAAGTCTATCTTAAGTTTACCTGATAGATCTTGGCATCCCTCATTAATTTTTCTACTGGATACTCTGAATTAAATCCATAGCCTCCAAAAATCTGCACAGCATCAGACGCTATTTGATTTGCAATATCTCCAGCAAATGCTTTTGCAATAGAGGCATAAAAGGTATTTCGGCGACCAGCATCAACTTCCCAAGCTGCTCTCTGGTAACTTAATCTGGCTAGCTCAACTTTCATTGCCATTTCTGCCAGCAAAAATGACACTCCTTGGTGCTAGAATTAAAAAGAAACAGATTAAGGTTGTCTAAGGATTTAGAATTCAGAAATTTTTCTTCTAGGACTTTTTTTGGCAGGCAGTTGAGACAGGGTTGCACCCTATGGTTTAGGCTGGCCTTGAACTCACTGTGTAGCCCAGGCTGGACTCAAACTCACAGTGATCCTCCTGCCTCAGCTTCCCAAGTGCTGGGATTACAGGCATGTGCCACCATGTCCAGCTATTAGGACTACTTTTTTTTTAAAGTTTTTATTTTGAAGAAAGTTTTCTGGTTTTTTTGTGAAAGGGTCTTGCTATGCAGTTCAGACTGGCCTTGAGCTCACTTTGTAGCCCAGGCTGGTCTCAAACTTTCAAGGATTCTCTTGCCTCAGCCTCTGGCCTCAGACTCTCGAGTGCTGAGATTACAGATGTACACCACCACACCCAGTTTAAAGAAATTTTAGATTAGCAGAAAAGTTACAACGAGCTTCCTCTAAAGTTAAATTATACAACCATAGTACAATATAATCAAGGACAAGGCATTCATATTGGTATATTTTATCAACTAACCTACAGACCTTACTCAAATTTGGTCAAGGTTTCCACTAATGTCTTTTCTGTTCCAAAACCATACATTGAATTTACCCATTTCTGCAGTCTCTCCCAGGCTTTTTCCCTCAGTCTTTCATGATCTTTGACCCTTTAAAGAATATTAATTGGGGGCTGGGGATTTAGCTCAGCGGCAAAAGCGCCTGCCTGGCAAGCGCAAGGTCCTGAGCTCGGTTCCCGGTACCGGAGAAAAACCAAAAAAAAAAAAAAAAAAAAAAAAAAGAATATTAATTGATCATCTTTTGTAGAATGTCCCTCAATTTGGTTTATGTAATGTTTTCTTGTAACAGGAATGAGATTATGCACTTTGAGGACAAATATCACAAGGATTATCCTTCTGGTATCTGCTGGGCTTTCTTTAAAAAATGGAAATGTGTCAGATATTGATAAGATGCTTCATCTCTTCTAGAGCAGTGGTGGTGAACCTATGGCACATGCAGCACAGTGGACTGTTTGCATCACTGGAAGCTCTAAAAAGTTTGCCATTACTGTTCTAGAGGCTCAAAATTAAACAGGACACATAAATACTTCCAGTAAGAAATGGCAAGTGTTCATGACTTATACAGTTAAAATGCATTACAGGATGGAAATATGTTTACTATATATTATTGTAAGAAATTTTCCAATATACAGTATGGTTACAACTTTGGAAAAATACACTTATGGAGCAAAGAACATACACCAAAATATTCATTATAATTATCTAGCTGGAAGGATTATGGATTTTATTACTTATTTGTACTGTTATAAATTGTTTCACAATACAATGAACCATGTGCCTTAAAATGACTGACATTAGCTAGATATGGAGGTGCATACCAGTATTCCCAGCACCCTTGGAGACTCAGTGAGGCAGGATGATGGCAAGTTCAGTCCCAGCCTAGGCAACTGAGGAATTTACCAAGACCCTGTCAGAATAAACTTAAAAGGCTGTGGATGCGGTTCATTGCAAAGGCCCTGGGTTTAATCCCTAGTGCCAATATATAAATGAATGAATTATAAATAAAAAAGCAGTCTTGTAGATATTTAGAAACAATAATGTTAAGATGATTAGACACCACTACATATAGGAAGCAGTATCAAATGGATCTGATGACATAGATGTTATATAACCACAAATTCTATGACTGAATATATACTGATATGAATCAGAGGCCATAAAAAATAACACAAAAAATAGGACTATTCAACTTTATATATACACTATATTTGGTAATATAAACCTGACTGTAGTGCTTTTGAATGTGACAAATTGCTTGAGATCAGCACAGAAATTAGGTCTTACTGGAGGCATAACTAACCAGTATGAATAACTCCCACGTGCAACAGGGAGGACAATGTCCTCCCTTATTTCTATTTGATTATAACATGTGCTTTTCTAAGGATTTAAAAAAATTTATTAATACATGTTTACAGTACATGATTACATTTATCATTGAGAGTTTGTATATGTATATAGCCAACTCCCGTTCCCCTTCCAATTTGAAAAAGCTTTTTCTTTGTCTAGTTGTCTTTTTAAAATCCCTTTTCCCTTCCTCTACTCTCCCCCATCTCTTGCTTCCCTTCCCATTTGAAAAAGATCTCCCTACTTCTATTATCTATCCTTTATTTTGATCTTTATTTATATTTTGGGTTTCTCATATAAGACAATATGATATTTAAACTTACGCATCTGACTTATTTCATTTAACATTATGGTCTTGAGGTGTATCCACTTACCTACAAATACCTCAAGTTTATCCTTTATAGCAGAGCAGTACTCCATTGTGTATAAATACCACATTTTGTTTATCCATCCATCTACTGATGGGTATACTGCTATTTCTAAGACCTAGCTATTATATTGTGCTGCTATAAACATAGGTACACATGCATGTATCACTGTAATATGATGATTTGGGAATATTCCTAGAAAGTGAATAGATGGGTTGAATGGAACTTTTTTAAAAACTTTTTTGAAGAACCTCCACATTGATCTCCATAGTGGTTGGTTGTACTAGTTTACATTCCCACCAACATTATGCAGAAGGGTTCCTTTTTTCCCAGAGTCTCTCCAGCACTTTTTATTATGTCTTGATGATAGCCACTCTTTCTGGAATAAGACAGAAGCTAAGTATTGTTTTAATTTGTATTTCTCTAGTGGCCAGTGATAATGAACTTTTTTTCAGGTATTTATTAGCCATGTGTACTTCTGAGAAATGTCTGTTCATTTCAGTTGCCCATTTTTTGATTTGATCTTTTATTTCGGGGATCTAATTGTTTTGAGTTTTTAATCTGATATGATCTCATTTATTGATTCTTGGTATTATTTCCTATGCCATTGGTGTTCTGTTCAGAGAGTCCTTGCCTAAAACTATATCTTCAACAGTTTTACCTGTTTTATCCTTCAGCACATTGTTTCTGCTTTAAATTTAGATGTCTGATCCATTTTAATTTTAGTTTAGTACACAGTGAGATATACAGGTCTAGACTCAGTTATCTGCATGCAGAGATCCAATTTTCGCAGCACCACTTGTTAGAGACTATCTTTTCTCCAGTGTATGTTTTTGGCCCTTTGTTGGAGATGAAATAGTTGAATGTGTGTGAGACTGTTTCTGCTTGCTTTATTTTATTCCACTGATCCACATTTTTGTTTTTGTGCCAGTACCATGCTGTTTTAATCACTGTAGCTTTCTAAACCAAGGATTCTTTCAAAGATGTTTTTCTTTAAACTTTATTTTTTGAATAATTAAAATCAATTCAAAACTTAAAAGGTAGAAATGGATACTGTTATGATTTGGGTCTCAAATATCCCCTACAAGGTAAGTTGTTCTCACAAAGATACTTGCCCTGCAATATCTTTTTCCATTAAGATCATAAGCTCCTATAACTAGTCATATTTGTTTCAAAAGAACTTACACAGACCTCCTTTTGTCTTTAAGAGTTTCTTTGCCCCAGCTCCCTTAGGTGTGCCTATGATCTGCCACGGAATGTACACCCAAATCGCAATCACTTGCTAGTCTCAAACTCTGGGAGAGTCAGTCTGTCATTCAATGTAGGTTAATATTTTACAAAAGTAATGGCCCACAACTGATTGGAAATTAAAGACGAACTGGCGTTCCATCACAGATAGTTTCAAACACCAACATAGGAGGTACAGTAAGTTATAGGAGAGAGAATGGTTAATATTTTGTATTTTAAAAATAATTTCTAAATATTTTGATAAAAAAGAGTGTTCAATAAAGCAAGCACAGCATTAAAATTACCTCTACAAGTAGCTTTCCAAAAGTTTTCCTTTCTAGGGCATACTTGGTAGCTTCATCCAAAGCTCTTTGTGCTAATCCAACTGCACCAGCTGCTACCTAGGATTTTAACATTTTAAACAAAAGTTCATATTATCTTTAAGATATATAGTAAACAGTTAACTCCCTAAGATTCAAAATTAAGGATTAAACAAAGGGAAAATAACATATAGCTTAAAGCAAGGTAAGCACTGAAATATATAGTATTTATAAATTAAAGGTAAAGGCAGGGGCTGGAGATGTAGATCAGTGGTAAATGCATGGTTAGCATGTCTGCAGCCCTGGGTTTGATCCCTAGCATTAGGGGAAAAAAAGTAATGATAGATACAGGATGATAGTCTAGAGGAGTCACTCTTCTGTTTTACAGAAGAAGCCTTCTTAGGGAAAATATTCTTAATGAATGAAAAAATAAAAAATGAGGACATAGTTAACAGGAATGATAAAATTAAATGTATACTGCTCTCTGTAGATCTAGCAGAAACTAGTTTAATTTTCAATTTGCTAAAATTATTTCTATAATGAGCAGCAAAAAGAACTATAAATATAAAAGTAATACTATCACTTCTCCACTCTTAGTAAAGAAGATATTTAAAAACACAAGCATACAATGTCAAAATAAAAAATTATTTAATGCAATAGATAAAAAACCCTATAAAGATTATCAATTTCTATTACTTACTGTAGGTCTAGTTCTATCGAAAGCTCCCATTGCAATTTTGAAACCAGCTCCTTCACCAATTAAAACATTTTCTTTAGGCACTTTTACATCTTCAAAGACAATTCCTCTTGTATCTGAACATCGCTGGCCCATGTTTAATTCCTAACAAGAAAATTGTCATATTTTAAGAAACACCTTTGTTATATCAATTTTAGCTTTAGTCATTATGTTTTGCCTTTGTAAGTATCTAAAAGCAGAGACAACTATCTATGACCTGTAATATGTTTTTTAAGGAAAAATTCACTAAAATATGGATACATGTATGTGTTTAATCACCTTTTATGGCTACTTCCTTGTTATAGTGGCAGAACTGAGCAAGCAGTGATCACAGAGGCCATATAGCCTGCCAAGTCTAATGTATTTAGAATTCAGATCTTTATCAGAAAAGTTTGTCAAACCTTAGTCAAAAATGTGTCACAGCTTTGAAATGAACATTAGCCTAAAGGTCTACAAACTGAGTATATTTTGTGAATGTGTGAAAACTATCTTTTTTACTATGAGTGCCAGTAAAAACATTTAGCAAGCGTAATTTGATTTGGACCTTTCATATTAGCTTATCTAATAGAACCAAAGTAATCTACTGATTAAAAAACGGGTTTTATTTTCCCCTAACTCTTTGTAGAAATTAAGTTAAGGTAGACTTTACATGCAGAAAAATTTACCATTTTTATGCAGTCTCCTTTTATGTGAGGAATATATTCCAAGAGTTCTATTGGCTGCCTGAAACTATGGATAGTACCAAATCTTTTATAAACTGTTTTTCCTATGTATAACACATCTATGATCAAACTTAACATATATATTATGCACAGTAAGAGGTTAAAAGCAGTAATAAAACAGAAGAAATATAACAATATATTATACTAAACGTTATTAAAAACTTATGAACTATTTATTTCTGTGACTGAAACTGAAAAGCAAAACTGTAAGAACCACTGTATGCATTTATAATACTATGGACAGATGTATGTGTGTGACCACCATCACAATCAAGATACAGAATATTCTGGCACCTTGGAAAGTTACCTTACTCTGCCTTTATAATAAATTACCTTACTCGATCTACTTCAGTGATGGTGAACCATTTAGAGACGAGAGCCCACGCTGCAACCCAAAACCCACTTATCACAAAATACCAACACTGCAATCAAACCTGAGCACTGAGGCTTTAGTTTAGGAAAAACAACTCATACATTAACATTTTCTGTCCTAGAAGAAAAGGTACCATGTGTGCCATAAGGGGTTCACTACCTCTGCTCTACTTCAACCCCCTAGCAACCACTGACCTGCTTTCTCTCCATTAGAATGTTAACTAAGTGGAATAACAAGTTCAACCAGCTCCATCTGACTTTTCACTTAGCATGGTACTTTTGAGATTCACTTCTATTTTTGCATGGTCAATAATTCATTTCTTTTATAGTTGAGCAGTATTGTACCATATGGATGCACTCTATATCTCATCTACCAGGTGATGGCCACTGTCTTGCCAGTTTTCAGCAATCATTAATGAAGCTGCCACAGTTAATCAAATACGGGTGTTTGTTTTCATTTCTTTTGGGTAAATACTCAGGAACACTGATTATTTAACTTTTTAAGAAAACTTTAAATATATTTCCTCAATTCTTTGTTCTGAAAAATTTCAAATCAACCGAAGTTTTAATAGTATAATAATCACTTATCCACATTTCATCTAGGTGCACCCATTGTTGATATCTTGACTCATTTATTTACTTTCTCTGTGGATGTATATGTAACTATTTGCATTATGCTGAGTCATCTGAGAGGAAGTTACACACACTGCAACTCTTCTTCTCAAGGGAAAGAAAAATTTATAAAATCTTGCTTTTAATAACCAGGATGAGAAGCAGGGGCAATGAAAACAGAGCTATAAACTAATTACTGTGGTGGCTTTAATATCAATAGTCTGTTTCTAGGTTTGAAGAAATGGTTACAATAGTAGCTCTACTCAGGAAGAAACTAACTTCCCTTTATTTTGCCTTTATAAATTAATAAACTCTAGTACTGTGATAGTTAACTGTTGTGTCAACTTGAGTAAAGAATGCCCAACTGATTAGCTTAGCACAGTTCTGGATGTGACTGAATGGATTTACTGAAGATGGAAGACCCATGCTAGGTGTGTGCAACACCAACCATGGGTTTGTAGCCTGGATAGAATAAAAAAGGGCAAGCAGAAGGAAGGCTGCTGCTTTCTGCCTCCTGCCTGCTTGGCCATGGACTGTTTGTCCTCTGTAATGCCCCTCTGCCATGCTGTCCTACATTGGAGCCAGCTGACTATAGACTGAAACTTCTACAAACTGTGAGCTAAAATAAACCTTTCCTCCTCTAACTTGGGGGTGTCAGGTATTCTGTCCCAGCAATGAAAAGTAAGACAAGTAATTTAGAGTACTATTCAGATAAAGTGAGAAAACACTGTTTAACTTGCTTCTCACTCACCCTCAAGTCTCACATTTAAAACCAAAATGCTCCCTACTCTTCTCAAACCATATAATTTCTGAAACATAAAACATTGGAGAACATCAAATTTCATATTTGTAAATGACATTTCTTTCTAAAAAGATTTAAAGAAACTTAAAAGACAGACTAGAAATACCAACAGTCAGGAGTCAGCTTACTACTAAAAAAAGTGTAAACTGTTAAGTCCTTTATGCTTTCTATTCATGCACCATACAGATAGCCCTGAGATTCCCAGTCATCTGTAAGAAGGAGACATAACCTGTTACACAGACAACAACTGATTTCTTGGGAGAAGCACAGCAGCCTTAGTACTTACTTTTTTTATATAAACAATATCATTAGATTTATTTGTAAAATGCAGCCCATTTTTAATACCTCTTAAAATTGTGCTTTTAAAATATATTACAGTAATGTCAGAAACTGCACAGGTAAGTTTTTAGACCTTATTACTGGCCACAATTCTCCCTCGAAAATTGTGACCTTAAGTAAATCATTTAGTTAGATCTTGGTTTCATTATTCTGTGAATAAACTGAAGTAAATAACATATAGAGTATCTTCTAACTTTAAAATTCCATGACAGTTATGATTTAGATTGAGGTGACAAGCTGGGCATGGTGGCACATGCCTGTAATCCTAGCACTTGGGAGGCTGAAGCAGGAGGATTGTTGTGGAGTTTGAGGCCAGCCTGGGCTACAAAGTGAGTTCAAGGCCAGCCTGAACTGCGCAGCAAGACCCTGTCTCAAAAAGACAAAAAAAAAAAAAGTTTGAGGTGACAAAAAAGCAACTAAAACAATGATCTAAGAGAAGTTACCCTTTCTATGTACTTCAGCAACACTCATCTTAGGCTTGGCTACAACAGAAGAGAGTCCAATGGGATTCTCCAAATATGTAAGATTGGCTTTGAAATGCATTTGCTCAATTCAAATTAGCCTTTCCATTTCAGGACACACAAACCTACTCTATTCCAGATAATGCATGCCTTTCACCACCTAGGAAGAAGAAAATAAGTGCATGTAACCTTTGGTATCTCTTATCTTCAATTCCTCCTTTGCCTTAGTTAGGTGCAGACAGGACTTCAACACTAGTAGTTATTTTGAAATTCATTTTGCAAAAGGCTTTACAATTATAAACCTGAGCCCCTCTTTCTACTTTCAGAGTATAATCTTAAACCATGTTTTGTTAACTGCCACTAGAAATACTTTAATGATTTCATTTTTCTCTTTCTCACATTTTAAACTCTTCTCTTTAGTCTATTTTAAGTGCTAAATTATCTCCACATATTCAGGCTACAAAATATTTTAAGTAACCTTTTCTTAAATAAAATTTTTGTGCTTTACCACATTCCAGGCTCTTTGCCATTCTCACATTTCTCAGACATAGATGGCTCTCTTAAAATGTTGTATGATCTTGGGTGATCATTTAACTCACACTGTTTAATTCATGCAATGGGCAAGGATGGAGACTAGTATGAAGCAGCTCTGAGCAGGACTTAAATTAATCAACTGGCTTACCATGTTTACTTGTGAGTCACTGGTCCCTACTGAGACCTGTAAGGGTAGGTGAAGCCATGAGCCCTCAAATGACAAGGCAAGGCCACAGCTGAGAACTTTTGGCTCCAACCCCAATTAACTAAAAGGAGACTGAGTATAGCTGCAGGCATCTCATTCTTGCGGTGAAGGCCTTTCTGGAGATAACATAGTTCTCCTAAATTAAGTATTACTTGGAGAAGTCCTTAAAGGGATTCCCAAGTCCTGTCCAGATTCCTACATTTTCTTCAGTATCCCCTTCCTTTATTTGAAAACCAAAGAAATACAGGCCACCCAAGCAAGTTCTTTGTCTTACAATGCAGAGAATCTTGATTCTGTGAGAGGGCTGAACCCTCCTGGAGCCCTCACATCATTTCAATTGTCTCATTTATTTAAGTCTTTGAAGTCCACTCATTTGGGAGATTACGGGCCTGACCAGTGCACAATAACTAATGGTTATTAACCTGATAAGCAGAATCTCACTTATCCTACGAAAAGGTTGCTATGAGGATCCAACTGGAAAAAGAGTGGGAAAGTCCTCTCAATTGTCTCAAACTCCACTATTGGGAAAGTAATCTAAATGATAGTTTGATTTCTTTTTCATGATACCTCATAGCTGTTTTTTTTTTTTTTTGGTCTTTTTGAGACAGGGTCTTGCTATGCAGTTCAAGTTGGCCTTGAGCTCACTTTGTAGCCCAGGCCAGGCTTGAACTTGTAAAGATCCTCCCGCCTCAGTCTCCTGAGTGCTGGGATTACCGGTGTGTGCCACCATGCCTGGCTTCCTCACAGCTGTTATTAGCATTTCCTATAGGTTGGTACTGTGAAGGACCAACCATTCAAAATTACTTTGCTCAATTTAAAACTTCAACATATGAACTATTTCACCTGCTATCAAAATGCAGCTTTATTTTTATTCTAACTAAACAAAATATTTTATTTAAAGGATGTTTAAATAGTAATTTTGACATTTAGTTAGTACTTGAGGTCTTAATCACTGTTAAATATACACTGTACCTTTTTTCCAATCTGTATTCCTGGGCTATTTGCTTCCACAATAAATCCAGTAAAAGCTTTATTTGCTGGAGCTTTGGGATCTGGATCAGAACGTGCCAATAAAAAGTACCTGATACAAATACATACATGATGATGGTGATTAACTAAAGTGACTGCTCTCTCAGTTAATCCTCCTAACACTCTAATTATTGTTACTCTCATTTTACAAAAGAAAATGAACAAATAGGTTTCAAAACTTGTTGTAAGTCACATACCTACTATTTGGCAGAACTAGTATTTCAACCCAGGTCTACTCTCTATTATGGAACTTAACTTTTCATAGCATAAATTGTAGGTAAAAACTCCTTGCATTTCGTAATGTAATATGATAAGAATGCAGGGCTGGTGATATAGCTCAGCAGTATAGCACCTGCCTGGCAAGTGCATGGTCCTGCATTTGATTCCTGACCCAAAATAACAAAAAACTACAAAACAACAACAAAAAAGAAAGCATGTACAAGTTCACAATAGCATTTTTTCTCTTTTCCAAATCAAGTTTATTCTTTAAGGGACAGATATCTGAAAAAAGATGGCAAACAAGACTGCTTACGAATAGGAACATTATGTTCTGACTTTTTTATGTTTGATTACTGCCGCCTTTTGCAGCAAAGGCACAGTATTTGTTATAGCTGACGTATGATGAGTATTTGCTGGTTCTTTCCTCTAGGAGGATTTCTGCTCAGAACAGAGCTGGGGGTGTGTCTTAGTAGTAGAGTACTAAGGTGCTAGATTCAATCTCAAGCCACACTAGAAATAAAAGCATAATTCTCAAACAATAAGTTTATTTCCTATGCTTACAATTAACAAATGATCATTGATTCTAATTTAGTAACAGTAAAAAACTGAAAAGCTTTTTATTTTCATATATTATGTAATTTATGTGTAGAGTTCACAGAGTAACTATTTTTATTTTATTTTATAAATTAAACCTATTAGAATATATCTATCTGATATAGGTAAGGGGCTTAAAAATAGTTCTTGAAAATCACTGAAGTATCTGTAATCTCTTAGAATCTTCTCTTCATGAACATGGCTTATTTTAATTGTGGTTTAAAAATAAGAAAGATTCTGAACATAAAAGTAATTAAGAAATATACAGAGATGTTTCCAAAATCATACCAATTAGCTTTTCCTCCATTAGTTATCCACATCTTCTGACCATTAATGATGTACTCATCTCCTTTTTTTTCTGCCTTCGTCTTTATGCCAGCTACATCAGAGCCTGCTCCAGGTTCTGTTACACAGTAGGCCTTGAATATATGGAAATGAGAAAAAATTAAATGTTAGGTACAAAATTTTGAATTTTGGGGAACTAATGTTTTGTGTTTTAATTTTTCATACTGGGCATGCTAAGCAAATGTTCTACCACTGAGCTATACTCTCAACCCCTGTATTCTAGTTTTGAAGTCAATACTTCAAATATTTAAAAAATACCTACAATTAAAATGTTCTTTATAAATTACATGGTTCAAATGTAAAAACATTTCATATATAAATTAAAATAAGGTACATCAAAAATTTAAATGACAGCTATCTTCAAACAAGTTTATTCAATTCAATTTAAATTGTACTAACTCACTCAAATATCTATTGAATACCTCCTGTGTACGAGGCTATCACATAGGAGATGAAGAAACCAGAGCTGAAAGACAGCCTGTCCTAGAGATTTTCACAATGTTAACAGTGAGGGTAAACCTACTGCAATTCCTGTCTAAGTGTGAAAGTTACATAGGAGAGACTTGAGAAACTTTCAGAAATGATGCATAAATTAAGTCTCAAACAGAAAAGGGATTCTTTGGGAGGAGAACAAAAGAGAAGAAAAGGGTACTATAGGTAGTAGTACGGCATATACAATGATACCAAGAAACAGGATTACCGAATGTAAGGCTGAAAAGTACCAGAGTTCTATAATACATTAATACTATGTATGGAAAGGAACAGTAGGCTATGATTTTGGAAAAAAAGAAAGAACAAATGACAAAGAAGCCATTTTATCATACTGAGAATTTAAAATCTTATCTGGTAGAAACAGGGCAGCCTCTTGAGGATCTTAGTTACTTACTAGGTATGAAAGATATTTCTTTAAATGTTTTTGTAAAACAGGGACTGAGTGGAGATATTCCTATAAACGTGGAAGTATCTTATTTTTACTATTACCTTTCCAGATATTTAATTCCGTTTTTAGATAAAGTCTTTGAGGTTAAGTGCTATACATATTTAAGACCACACTGCTATTGTATAACTGAGCCATAACTTGACTATAGACCTTCAGATTCCAAACGCAGCGCTGTTTCAGGCACATTCCAGCTATTTGCTAGCTCCAGGGGAAATCTATGGCTTTTTGACAAGCATCTGCTTTACCATTAGAATTTTTACACAGACTTGTGGGTTCTAAGATTACCTTTAAACGAATGAGTTTCACTGAATGTCCCCAAAACAAGTTTATCAAGTAGTCTACACTTGATCTTAGCCAAAAAGTCAGGAAGCGTTGAATAGTCTAATACTTTATTTTAATACTGCATATCTTGTAGGTGTATACTGTTTAAAAGACTGAACCCAATGTTTCAAAATGAAATATGGTTTTTATTTTATCCTAATATGACATATAAATGTAATAATTTTGATTTTAAGAAATATTTTTGTACTAAATTATATTTAAAGATCATAGCATTGACCTCACTCATCTATTTTTCCTCAGCAAGAGTATACAACAAATATGTATGTACTGTAACTTTAAATCCAAAAACTTGTATTAATTTTTATGATGGCATTATTTTAAAAAATAAAGACCTAAAAAGTGTAAATATTCAATAATAGAGAAATGAAATAATTTGTAGTACGTATATTAGGTAGCGTACTATGCAGTAATACCATAGCATTAAAAAGGAGCATAGGGAAATGCTCATATTAAAAGGTAAAAACATATAATTGATATACTACATTCATAGTATGACCCTGAGTGCTAAAAACATTTGTATATTTAAAAATCTAAGACAGTAATCCTGGTTAATTTCATACCTGAATATCTCGGGATATTTTTGCCCTTCTTTATACATTTTCAAATTTTCTATATTGAAAAGTTTAACAGAAAGTTAAAATGTATTTACTGAACTTTTAAATAATTGAACTATGGGATTATACAAAACTTACAATTCATATGCCTATTGGCAATTTCTATACTCACTCTTAAGTTTCATTACTGTGGGTACAATTAGTGCTATTAAGCACTGTAAAAGGAAAAACGTACAGTAAACCTTTATTAATTCAGAAGTTATGATATCTTGGGGAAAATAGTAAATTTACATATATCACAGGTACTAATAACAAACAAGACTACAAAAAAAATGTTTAAAATACTTTTAATTAAAGACAATTCAGGAATACCTACTTATAACTAATTACAAATATTCTTCTCAATGTGTTAAGACAGGTTCTCCTAAGCATCTCCATGCTTCATCTATTATCTATTACTACAAATGCTATAGGAAAAGAATCTAGAGGCTTTATACAACTCATGGACAACACTGAGGGTTTTTTTTTGTTGTTGTTGTTTTGTTTCTTTTTTTTTTTTTTTTTTTTTTGGTCTTTTGGAGACAGGGTTTCACTATGTAGTTCAGGCTGGTTTTAAATGCACTTTGTAGCCCAGGCTGGACTTGAACTCAAAGGGATCTAACTGCCTCAGCCTCCAGAGTGCTGGGATTACAGGAGCATGCCACCACACCCAGCCAACACTGAGAATGTTTAGCCTACATTACTTGTTGAGTAATTACCAATTATCAGAAAATATATATAAATGTATTAAGCAGTCTTCCTGATCTTAAGGTATCTGAAATAAATGAAAAACATTTATTTTCAATTATTACTTTGTACTCTTTTAGGTAAATTCTCACAATTAGCTTAAAATAATGATCTACTATATTTCAGTGACACAATCACACCTTGATTATCTGTTTGACTTAATAATCAAGAAAAATTTTTAGATAAAGAACAGCTTCAGAATAGACACAATATTGGGTTAATAATATCTCTTAGTTGCAGGCTGATCAGGTCTGCAATCTCCTGAATGAGTGTATAGCAAATGAGTGTACAGCAATGAGTGTAAATAAAAAGAGGCAAATAGAATTTCAGGTCTCCAGGAGGATCAAAACCCTCTCACAGAATTCGACATTCTCTCAGGACTGAGACCAAGACCTTCTCTGGATGGCCCATATTTATTTAGTTATCAGAAGAAGGGAGGGGAGTACTTAAGAAGAGTGGAATTACTCTAGGACTCCAGGTATTAATTTAATCCTTAATCCTTATCTCACCCCAGAGTGAGGCCCCTGAAGCTACAGTCTTTATCTAGTTGAGATTGGATCCAAGAGTCTTATCTTTTGAGGCTTTCAGGCTTCATGTGCCATTACAGGTTTTCGGAGGGATGAGTGACTCACAGAGGTTCACTTATTATGAGTCTGTCATTGCCCACTTCCAGACAAGTGGCCTAGGCTTTGGACAGATTCACAAGTCAATATAAAAAGCCAACTGGTTAATTTAAGTCCGCTCAGGGCTGCTTCATAGTGGTCTCCATCAACTTAATATATATTAATATCTTTTTCAAAAATCCAGTTTAAATATTTATTAAATTGCCAGGAGTGGTGGTGTTTACCTACAATTCTAGCATTCTGAGAGGCTGAGGCAGGAGGATCACAAGTGTAAGCCCAGCCTGGGCAATCAAGTAAGACCCTAAATCAAAACATTAAAAGAGGGCCGGGCAGGTAGGTCAGTGTGAACCCTATGGGTTCAATCCCCAGTACCACCAAAAGAACAAAAAAAAGAATCTACTGAATTGCTTTCAATACTATTATTTCATGGTTCAAACACTTAAGCATCCTTCATTTAATCTGAATTCCTTCAGAAGTGGTTTCTCAGAAGAACCACCCAGTTCTTGAACAGCAAAGTTTGGTAGATATTGTTCTATAAAGTCATCATAACCCTCTTAAAAGCAAGGGGATTATCCTGACACTTTTTGGGACCCCAAAAACATGAAGTAGGTATATCTTGCATGGAAATCAGCAGGAGATTTATTATGACACTTTCTTGTGGAATCCCAGAATTCCACAAGAAACATCACTGTACCTAAATATGTTGCTAACTTTTGTCTTAATGTCCTATAGTCCATATACACATATAGATTGAAAAGGAAACACAACACCTTCTTAACTCTTCTCAAATGTAAAATGTAGGTCAGGCATGGCAGTGCATACCTATAATCACAGCTACCTGGGAGGCTGAGGTTGGAGGACTGCAGATCCAAGATTAGTGTGGGAAACAGTGAGATCTTATCTCAAGAGAAAATAAAAGGCAGGGCCCTGAGTTCAACCCTAGGTACCACAAAGGAAGAAAAAGTGAAATGTGAAATGAAGCAGCAGCTGTACATACTCACACACATCATTGGTTCCTCAGTCATCCTTCCCAAATACTTCTTCTGTTGTTGATCATTTCCAGCAATAATAACAGGCATTTGCTATCAAACAAAAATTGACATTAAAAGATCAAGATTATTTTTATTACATATGCAAATTCAGATACTACAACTGAAATCAAAATAACCACTCCCACCAAAGGGTAAGTTGAAAGAATTTGTATTTATTTTGTTTCTAAGTTAAAAAGCCAAAACCATGAGGAAATGTATCTGCCAATCTCAGTACAGCATCAACATGAAGTTTTATGGAGGACTTGTTGGTGATGTAACATATAAAGGCTTACAACAGTAAAATGCTCAAATAAAGCACTACATTTAGGACAGGTGACACAGTGCTTATGATCAAGCCTCCCGTCTCCTCAGAACTGTTCACTAAGTGCTGCCAGCAGGGGCAGCCAGCCAACTGGATCAGCTTGTGAATGCTGGCTTTAAGTCTTGCCCTTGCCTAAGAATTCCCATAGCAGCTACAGCCAGAGCAACTACAGCCAAAGTATACAGCTTCCTCACAAGGACAGTTAAAAATCTGGGTACTGCAAACACCAGAACAAGGGTGAGCAAGCCTTGGAATCAGAACTACAGGCTTCACTGTTAAATCTTTATTTTTTTTTATATGACTGTTCTGTCAATTACTGATACTTAGCTATGAATGTCTCACGAACAGATCACCTAGGGAACTGATTTCATAAGTAACTTACCCCCAAAGAATTTGCTTCAACAGCTGTCTGAAACCCTGTACATCCATAAGCCAATTCTTCAGTAATTAAACACGCATCAAAAGTTCCAAGTCCAAGACCTCCTATGGTATCAAAATGTTTTAAAAGCCAATTATAATATCTAGTGAATCTCAATCAAAATAAAGGGAAGTTATTTTAATTGCTTCCAATATGGTCTAACTTATTTAAAAAGGAAGTGTACAAATATATGTAAATAGTGTGGCTGGCAATAACAAGTTATACTTTTCTAAAATAAATTTTAACATTCTCAAAAAATTATTTACTTGTAATCTGGACCTTTATTGTTTAAATGCGATTTTGTAAACACTTGTTTCAACTCCCATAAGCTTTGATACACTGATTTGATGAAGAGAGAAACAATCTCACATACAAAAATAGTCTCAGTAAAAGGTAAAACAGGAAGTAGGATTAAAATGCAACAATTATTGAGAAAAAATAGTAAAATGGTATGTAGCAAACTGACCAATTATAGTCAAGAAGTCGTCAAAGTTAGGATCAAATTAAGGTTGGAACCAGTTAAAGAGAGGAAAAAGTGCCTCTCAGTGTTGAGTACAGATATCTAAAAGCAGACAAATATGGTATTCTGAACAGAGAAGCACAGAAAGCAAGCCATTTAATGTCAATAAATGTTTAAAAAAATGAGTAAAGTGTCACATTTTTCTTTTTCATATCCATTGTGGGACTAAAAACGTGAAGAAAGATTACCACAACTCTCTGGAATGTGCGTATTCATTAAACCAAGCTCCCAGGCTCTCTTAATTAGGGGCACAGGGTACTAAAAAAAAGAAAAAGGAAAGAACAGAGTTATAATGAATTTAATACTTAAAGTTTGATTATACGATCTTATAAAACACTTGAGATGTCTTTCTCCTTAAAAATGTGTATACTTACTTCACCAGTTTTATCATATTCTGCAGCAACTGGGATTACTTCTTCCCTGACAAATTTACGAGCAGTAGCTTGAAATTCTTTCTGCTGTTCAGTTAACTCTAAGGAAAAGTTATTTAGGAAACATTAAAATAAGACAATGAGTTGAGAAAAAAAGACTTTAAATTCATAAGTAGAAATTTATATTTACAATGTATACATTTAACTTTGATTAACCAGAAATTGAAAGACTACAATGCAATTTGTAACTAATCACAATTTCACTGTACAGTGTAAGTAAATCTGTCAACACTAATGCTGAAGGAAATAGATAAGCTTTCTAGTATCTACCAAAAAACTAATAGATATAAATTCATAGAGCTGCTTTTTTAATTGATGAGGATAAAAACACAAACTTCATTTCTAGTTCATAAGCAGGTTTTGAAACTAATGTCTACAACATGCCCCTAATCTTAAGAATCTGTCTAAAGAAATGTGACACACCCTGTCACCAAATAGCAAGAAAGCTTCTTTCAAACAATCTCCTGGGCATTAACAATACCATAATTTCTATTTTAGTCCTTTATGCTAATTTGTACACTTAAACTTGTCTGAGTTTAAAAAAAGTTGTAAATGTGACAGGAAAATTTCTCAAGAGACAGCAATATGAAACTCTGCTGCACTGCCAATAATGTGTCCAAACAACTCATTTATAAAAACAAAGACTTGTTATTGCAAAATTAATGAATGCATGTGATAGCTGGATCAAAGAATCAACTACTAACTGTATTTTTCAAGTCCACACTATCTAGCATTTTAATGTGGTTGCATCCAATATCAAAAGGTAGATAAAAGAGTATAGGGTTACTTCGGGCAAGAAGAATGAGATCAAAAGCACAGAAGAGCAAAAATGTTTAAGATTATAGTAATAATTTGTATAGGGACATGAGAAATAAATGTAAAGACAACAGAATTTTGATGCTGAATTGAAGAACAGAAGATTAAATCTCTCATGTCATAGATAAGGTAAATAATGTATGCAGGGAAGAAATGACTGCCTCATAGTCTTATAATGAATTAGCAAAAGTATAGTGTTTTGGTCCAGTGTTTTCTAAATCACAGCTTTACTTCTAAGATTTAGGCCAGTCCCTATTAAGACTGTAGGTGGATAAAGGGTAGGAAAGACTGGGATCTATCATATATATATTTCTTTTTTATCATGTGTATTTTGTTTAGAAACTACTTTGACCCAGTCACTATATGCTAGGGACTTCATAAAAGAGCACATAATTCAATCTGCAAAGAAATCCTGGGTCACAGACATTATCATCAGTTTTTAAAGTACCAGATGACCTAGTTATAATTGTCATCTATGTTCTTTTCCTTGAGTTTTACAATCTTCCTCCCAAGTACTTCTGTTTTATTCTCTGTCACTCAGGAAACCATCATAGATTTCTCCTGCAACAAGCTGAAACTAGATAGCAATCATACCAATCAATGCTAGTACTGTATTTCAAAAGGACCCACTGAACCAAACTGCTATTGTCACCCAGCATAAAAACTTTTCATTTAATTCAGGAAAATAACTTTATAAGAAAGGAAAAAAAAGTCTTGAACAAAGACAGTAATAATCCTAAGGAGTTCTGAGATGGTAAATTGCACCTGGGTGTGAGTTAATTCTTTCAGCTGCCTTGGAACTATTTTCTGAGATCGAGTGAACTGAGAATAAGGATGTTCAACTAGAGGAGAGGTGAAAATTTTGAAGCAAAATTTTCCTTTGCTTTTAGGGCCTAGAGGAAAAGATACCAAAGATACGAGATTATTATTTCATGTATTTTGCCTGGGGTTTTCATTTTAGAAAAGGGAAGGAAAATATTCCTCTTCTTTGACATCCCATTGCTCCCTAGTCCAAGGTCTGAGAACCTTACCTAATACTTCATAAAACTAAATTCAAAAAATTGCAAAACAGGCTGTGAGGTATTACCAGTTACCAGTATTGCATATCTCGTAAATGTCTAAAACGTATTTGTTGCATTCATATGTGTAAAAACTATTCGGGTATATCAGCACATTGGTCATTTATTCTGAGCAATGCACTTAGGAAAAAGGGAAGATATATATATACGTATGTATGCATGTATGTATGCTGCTAACACATTAAATGTATATGGTGCTATGCTTCAAAAGAAAACGAGAGGGCTGGGGATTTAGCTCAGCGACAAAGCGCCTGCCTGGCAAGTGCAAGGTCGTGAGTTCGATTAAAAAAAAAAAAAAAAAAAAAAAAAAAAAAAGAAAACGAGATCAGGAAGAACTGTATGATTAACTGAACCATCTGTGGATGGTGATTGGTTCTACTCTCTGACTGTCATTATCAAGTTTACAAACACACTGCAGAAACATTTATTTTAAAGTCAAAAGACAGAACAAAACACATACCAAAACTAAATCCTAATCCGGGTTCACGTTTGTGAGCAGCTTTTGTATGTTGTGCTCTCCACTCAAAATGAGAAATATTTCTTAGGACCTGTAAAAGACAATTTAAAATAAATCTGATAATAAGAATCATGTTAAGGGTTGGGCATGGTGGCGTACACCTGTAATGCCAGCACTCAGGAGGCTGAGGCAGGACGATTGTTGCGAGTTCGAGACCAGCCTAGGCTACAAAATGAGCTCAAGGCCAGCTGGAACTGCATAGCAAGACCCTGTCTCAAAAAGACAAAAAAAAAAAAAAAAAAAAAAAAAAAAAAAAAAAAAAAAAAAGAATCATGTTAAGAGAATTCTGATCAGTATAACTAAGTATAGCCACTTGTTTAATCATACACAAGGCCTTGTTTTTAAAGTCATTATTACTTAAATACCTCCAATTATAAATTTAAATAAGCCAATTTGAACATCATACAGGCTGCTAAAAAAAGTAAGGAAAATAAAACTAACTGGTTGTCCTTGTACTACTGAGGCAGAGAGGCTTCAGGACAGTTAAGTTAGTAATAGACTTAAGATCACTGTTTGGGAAATTTCACCAACACGCTCCTAGGACATTAGTGATTGAGAAACTGGTGTGAGGAGAATAATAGAGGGAACCGTACTATGTCCAAAACTTGAAAACCGTACCAAAACCCATCAATTTTAATCCTCCTTCAACAATCCTTTGTGACCCTGTCCCTGCTATCCTTTAGGTAAGCCTCTCAGAATCTTCCCTCTGGAGGATCACATTTTCTAAGATACCTATCTAACAAAATGGATATCATATAGTACTTTTTCTAAGATACTCTACAAGCAAATTAGCATAAAACCATGCTTTACTGCTGCTGTTCTCCATAGGCATCCTCACAATGTTCTAAACCAAGAGTCAGCAAACTAAGGAAGGCAGTCACCAATTTTGCTAAAAAAATTTTTTACTGGAACACAGTCATACCATATTATCTATTGCTCCTCTCACAGTGAAGCTATGTGGTTGCCACAGAGATCACAGGGTTCACAAAAAGTTTGCCAACTATTTGCCAAAGTTTGTTGTACAGTATTAATACATTTAATAGCCAAAATATATTCATAGGCCTTCAAAATGATATATTAAAAATACAAACATTATTCCTTTGTAAGACATTTTTATTTATTTATTTTTTGAGACAAAGTCTCACTGTGTAGTTCAGTCTGGCCTGGAACTCGGCAATCCCTCTTGCCTCAGCTCCAGAATGCTGGGATTACAGGCCTACGCCACCATGCCTGGCTGTAATCCATTTTTATATTAATGACAATTTAATGGACACAAAAGAAATGATTAGCACTTATTAACATTAAACTAAAAACTACAACAGGTGCTTCCAAAGGTTTGAAGATAGCCCAAATCACAAATTTACATTTTAAAGGATTTTGATGGAACTATAAAAAAGGTGAACAATGTAAGTTTCTAGAACTAAATTTATGTTTTTCAAAATATGTAAAAATAAACTGTCCACTTTGTAAATGACAATTTCAACCAACAGATTTGCCGATTTTTAAAGTAATAATATAATTACTGTCGAATATGTACTTTAGTCCTTTCAAAATAACATACCTCAAACTATAATTCCAAAAAAAATTATTTCACCGTATGAAAACATGTCCTTTCCGATTGTCATTAACTTTATTTTAGGAGTAAAACGTGGAAAACGTGGTTTTCTTGTCCTCACTGTCTCAGAACAAACCTATTCTTTAAGGTTGTCACATGTATCAGTCCACTGAATCCGATGTCAAGCCGAGGATTATGGCACTATTTTTATTCTTATTTTACATAGGAAGGCACTGAGGTTCACAAAGGTCAGGTAAATTAGTCAAGATCACTTTGCTTTTAGGTAGTAGATTAGGGTTCTAATTTCTCACATTTACGCTCAAGAGTCTATGGTATCAGCCAGCTTGCAATACTGCTCTTTCAGTCAGTCTCCTAACTGGTTCCACAGGAAGAACACCACCCCACAAAAACCAGACCAAATAACATGACTCTATTGTAAATGTGTTTAAAAAACACAGCACAAAAGTCATTCCTCACAAGACAGGTAAAATTAACGAATTTTAAGTACTTTATAAAAAATCCATTTACATGATTTTTCCAGAAAACACGTTACGAAAAACAAAGTGCAAAGATTGCCAGAGATCACTGTCCACTGACCCAGTTAACTGCATAATACTGTCAGTCCTTGAGAGAGTAGTTTAGAAGCAGAACCAAGAAATTACTTCTTGGAATTGCTGAGTCTGAGGACAGGTTACAAAGTTCTGGCTTCTGCTCTTAATTGACTAATGATATCAGTAAGATTTTTTATTTTCTTTTAAAATTTTTTACAAGTACGTGTTTGCAATACATACTAATTGTCATCAAATACCGATTTTAATATTTCAGGCTCTTTGATCAGAACAACAGATTTGCAAAATACCCCAAAGACAGCAATTTTAATCAGATATCAATTCTGTAACATTATCACCACAATGAAAAACTCCCACGGTTTACTTAGACATTTCAGTGCTTTTATAGGAATATCAAAGAAGAGATACAGGGAAATAAGCTTTGTGATTAAGTTTTTCTGGGGATCCTTCTTTGGGGTCAGAAACCTTTTTTCTGACGTCAGAGTTAAAAATAATTTTCAAAGATCCCTTCATTTCTCCCTTCAGAGTCCACTACCTTGCATAGCAACCACAAAAACTGGGCAATAATATCATTACTGTAAATTCTAAAACGGCAGGTCTTTTCGGTCAAGAACAACTTTAATTCCGTTTTCACGTGTTATTTGTCAGTCTTGGGAGCGCACCATAATATTTACGCGGTCAAAGGCACTGAGAACCTAAGCTAACACTACAGCACACAGACAAGGCTCGCGCAAAGTCCTGCAGTCCGGCTTGTCTTTTACTTTGCTTTGACCCAGGCACCCTGAAGGCTCCTCCTTACTACGAAAACAAAGCGCACTGAGTGTGTCAGGTACCCGAGGAGGCCGCTGCTTTGCCCCTTCCCGCTGCGGCGCGGGCCGAGGAGCCGTGCACGCGCTCCCTGACAGCCCGCGCGCCCGCGGCGCGACCCGCCTGTGCGCCTTCGCTCCCGGGCTGCGAGTGTCGGCCGCGACAGTTTTCTCGCGGGGCGCTGACAGCTGCCCGGGGCCCGGCTCTCCATGGGCAGGGGTGGGTGCGTGAGCGGCTCCCGGGGAGGGGCGGAGGGCTCCGCGTCAGAGGCCAGCGTCGGCGGGGTGCGCGGCCCGGGGGGTGCGGGCGCCCACGGAGCGGGGGCGGAGGACGCGGGACGCGGGGCAGGAGGGGGCCCGAGCCCCACCCGCCGCTTGCCTCCCCTGCATCACCACCACCACCACACCCCGCCGCGGCCCTGGCTCCCTCTCACCCCGCAGCTTCTCCTCAGCACCGCTGCCATGTTGACTCGCGCTCGCGCCTCTTAGAGTAGCCGCGGACTCTTGCGGACCGACAGTGCGCGGGCAGCCACCCCCGGCCCGTGGGTGTGGGCGTGGCCCCGGGCTGTGGGCGTGGCCAGAGGAGGGGACCCGGAGGGGGGGGCGCTTGCGCGGTACATCCCTGCGCATGCTCGGTGAGGCCCGTCCTCGCCGGGCGGCCCGACCTTGGGAGAAGGGTCGGCGCTCGGGTGCGTCCTGGACGCCGCGGGAGAGTGTCCCACCTCGCGGTCAGCCGACCGTTACCCGGAGAGAGCTGTCACGCTAAGCTGTCCGCCCTGCGGGTTCAAAGTCCTTTCCTGTCAAACCTGCGCTAAAGCCAGAAGGAGGTTTGCGTCAGAACAGTGTAAACAAATTAAGTTAGCTGCTTAGAGAAATGTGACCTTTGAGACTGTCAGGCGGCTTGTTGCCCACACGTGGGCATGTGGAGCGTGGCCCTGGAAATCAGGGTGAAAGATGAGTGTTCAAAGCTCCCCGCTCCCGCAGCGCGTGTTGGACGCGGACGCGTTTCTGAAGAGTTCCCCTTAGACCCCGTGTCCCAGACGGTGTTTGGGGCGCTAGAAAGCTGTTGGATCCTAACGCTGTCCAGGTTTGGGTACTTACAGATTGGTCTCACGCAACTTATGAAAGCTTAAGAAAAGCCCAAAGGCAGGTCAGGGCTGTAAACTCAACCTTTCACCCGTTTTGCGGACTTTTCATCTTCGTTGCTGCACCCTATTTGAGGTTTTTGTCACCTCGACCTGAAAACCTTTTGAATTAGCTTAACATCTTTTTGTCTAATAAACCCCACCCATAACTCATTCTAGCTTAGCTGTTCAATTTCTATACCCTAGGATTGTACTCTCTCACTCTGTCTCTTAGGAATTTACAGTGTGTTCCCCAAGCTGGGTACAAGGCAGAATGTTAAGTGCTAAATACAAAATATCAGGGAAATTTGGAGAATGGAGAACTACGTTTTGTCCTAGGATCACAAGAAATCTTTTGAGATAAATAAAACACAAAATTCTCTCTTTTTTTTTTTTTGGTTTTTCTCCGGTATCGGGAACCGAACTCACGACCTTGCGCTTGCCAGGCAGGCGCTTTTGCCACTGAGCTAAATCCCCAGCCCCACAAAATTCTCTTAAAGATGGGGTGGAGGCACAATTATTTTTTCCCACTTCTTATTCTGAATATTTTAAGCACAGAAAAGATAATTAAAAAGTCACACATTACCATCACAATTCGAATACTTAGCCATATTTGTTTATTATGTATGTATGTGTGTACATATATGTGTGTAGTTTTTGTTTGGTCAGAATTGAAAATTGTACATAAGACACTTCATCTCTACATTCTTTATATACAAGTGTCTCCCATAGGACATTGTCCTATATGTACCTTTAAAAGTGCTTTGAAATAACTAATCTCTACTGTTGCTCAACACCTAGTCAATATTTAGATTTCTCTAACTGTTCATAAAATGCCTTTTGTATGAAGTTTGTTTTTGAAACATGATCCTAGGAATCATTGCCCCTCAAACTTAGGTTTTAACTTTCTTAGGTCTCTTTTAATATAAAACTTCTAATCCAATTCCTTACAGTAATACAAAATTTCTTCCTTTAAGAGAGCTAGTCAGTTAGCTTGAGAATGCTCTTAATCTGAACTGTGTACTAGATTTTGTATTTTCTTTACACTGCAAGGTATAGAAGCGTGAATACTTCAGACTAAAGGGAACTGGCAAGGATACTTCATATATCATATTGTGCAATTCATCACGTTTAACATCAGGTTTGTTCCACTATTGCTGTTTGGTCGTTTACTTAAGCTTGTGACAATTCTTTCTATGGTAAAAGTTTATTTTTCTCTTGTCAGTAAAAAATAATCTATACAGGGATAGTTGGCATCATGGCAAATAATCCTTTATATAAATTTTCCCCAGTGGTAAAAATGGGATCATCTCTGAATAGCCAGCTATCTGATCATTGAAACTTGTAGTACATTTTTAGGTGAAATAATTCAAACATCTTGCCAGTGTCCTCCAATCCATGGGATAAATGCTGTGACCTATGCAGCTCTTGCACCTCTCAATGCTGCAGGGGGGTGGGGTGGGGGGAACTTTGAGAGGAAGAAGAAATAAGAGAGGAAAGCTGAGGTTGCCTGGAGCCTTCTCTCTCCCAGTGTGAGGAAAGAAACTGGTCAACCACCATAGGAGTGTTTATTTGTACATTCGACAAAATTGGTATCAAGGGACACAGGGTTGCCCAGTGTGTAATGGCTGGGATTGTCTCAGGCAAAGTGTTTCTCTGGATTGAAGCACCTTGATTGTCTCCAGAGCTCTTTCTCTGGGACTGGCCTTGCCTTGCCCCTACACGTGTGATCAATTTCTAGCCTCAGCTGCTCCCTATAAATAAATAAAACAACATGGCATCTTCAGTTCTTTAGTGGGCTTTTTTTTTTTCTTTCTTTTGTTGTTTTAGGAGGCAGGCTGGCCTTGAGCTCGATTATATAGCCCAGGCTGAACTCAAACAGCGATCCTCCTTCTTTAACCTCCAGAGTGCTGGGATCACAGGTATACACCACCATGCCCAGCAGGTTAGTGGTCTTTATCTCAGAATTCCTTAATAAACTTAACGTGAATCTGAGAATCCTTTGGCATTAAATGCAAAAGTTTATTTGTATGCATATATTCCTGAGGAAAAGATCTTCACAATGATAGAGAGTAAGAGTATATGAGTTAAGGTGCCCATAGTTTGGTACATGTGCTGGAAGAAGAACTTCAAGGTTTTCTGATCGTTTCTATTTCAGTAAAGTAGGAAATAAGTATCAGTAGAGAGAGAAGAAATATATATACATAAATGTGCGTATTTCTTGTTCTCACTTTTTGGGGAGTGAACATGTTAGGTGGTGAAATCCAACACCTTGGCATGCCTACTGAGTTTGAGAAGTTAATGGAAGGAGAACATTGGCAAGAATGAGGTTAAAAGACAGAGGGTTTTAGTGAGGTGGAGAAAGTATGGTTATAATAAAGTAAGGTCTAGACTCAGGTGTGTCCAAATTCAGCCTGCAGTCCACTTGCACTCTTTTCTTTTAATGTTATAATAACAAATATGAAAGAATAAAAGAAGTTTTGTATTTTTAAAAATTTATTATGTGTGTTTTCCCCTCAGGGAGTAGGGTTCAAACCCAGGACTGCTTTGCCACAGAGCTACATCCCCTGCCAGACCTATTTATTTATGTATTTATTTGAGAGAGGTTCTCACTGAGTTGCCCTGGCAGGTCTTGAACTTGAAATTGTTGTGTGTCCGTTTCCCTCTGCCAGCAATACAGATATGCCCCACTCTGCTCAGGTCCCTGTTACGTGTTTTGGATGTGGCTTAGGAGCATTCCTCATCACTCAGCGTGGCCCAGGCAAGCTGGCTAGGTTATCATCGTGGAATGGGTAGCTGAAGCAGGGAATGAGAACCTGTAAATCTTAGTGGGCTCCAAATTTCAATTCTTGGAACTCTTGTTTTTTAATCAATATTTGCTCTCTTATCTTTCCCAGTTTCATGATGTAAAATACAGTATTGCTTTGGAATAAGAAATGTGTTAAGCACTAGAATTTAGAAACTACCTCACTGACTGCCTTCTTCTTGATAGCCATTCTTAAGTATACAGGGATGATTTATTTTCTATAGGGTGGAGGATGGAAAGGAGAGTAAAGCCAGGTGAACAAATAGCAGACAACCCTTTTGGAAAAACTAGGAGGCAGAGGATATGTCCCTTAAATCCTAACCTACATTCCAGAAGGCTGCTGAAATTAGTGCCAACTCACAGAAATATTCCTGGGCTTACTGCTGCTTTTAAATGTGCAAGCCAGAGGCCAGAACAAAACTTGGTAATTTAAACTAAAACTGAGAATTGTCACCAGGTGGCATAAACCACATTTTGTCACTGTAATCCTCACGTGCCTTCAGTGCTCTTGCTTCTTTTCCTTCATGAGACTCACTTGACAAAATGCAACATGTTTTTATCCAACTCATTGCCTACTCTGTAACTATTACTAGGTTTCTGAATTTGGCTAAAGACTGATTAATTTCACCCTAGACTACTGATCCTCGCACATTGGCCTACTCCATAAATATTCCTAGATGAATATCCCATACCTTTTGTCTTTCCAGGCCTACGGGTTTTGCTCTGTATCAGTCAGGATTTTACTAGAGAAACAGATATAACACAAGGTGTACAAATGTATAAGAAATTACAAGACTGGCTTATGACAGTCAGCCACAGAGCTGGATGAGGAAGCATGCAGAGCGTCTGTGCACCCTGGAGACCGAAGGATTCAGTCCAGGGTCTGGAGTTCACTGCAGTGTTCTGTGCAAGTCCGTATCAGGAGGCTGATGAGCCTGCGACCAAAACCTGATGAGTCTACACCAGAAGGCTAAAGGATCCAAGGTGGAAGCTGGAGAGTCTACACTAGAAGCCAGGAGACGACGTCCAAACTGAAGGTAAAGACTGGAGCTCCTCTGAAGGAAGAGTGGAACACCTCTGTCTTTCCTTGTTTCTCTTCTATATCATCTAGGTGATGGTCCAACTTAGAGTGGCTCTTCTAACCCTAGGATGTAGAATTGCTGAGCCAGTTGCTGAATCAAATTCAGTTAAGTTTCTAAACTTCTCAAGTTGACACAATCAATTAACTAATACATGCTCTCTGTTCTCTAATTCTTCCATTCTTTCTTCTTTTTATGATATTGATGCTCCTCTTATGCTAATGAGAAAATAGAAGAAATAGGAAGAGGGCTAATATCTGACATTGTTACCACATAAAACAATCTAGTTTTACTGAAGAATTATTTTCTTATTCCCTATAATGGTTTGAGCAATCTTTCATTCTTACAGCTGGTAATCTGAGCAATGTAGTTGAGGATAGCGATATGTAATATAACAACCACTGTTGATTGATATTATTTTGTCTTGAGACTGTATGACTTTGAATGTTCTTGCTTTGTTTATGTTTGTGATACTGGTATGCTGCTACTGTTCTATTTGTTTGTTTCTCATTTACTACTCTCTTTAAAATAAAAAAAATCATGTTTCAATAAAGCACAAGTAGAAAAAAAACCAATCTGCCAATACACATACAGGTATAATCTGCCAACCTCTCCTGTTACAGAGAATAAAGGATTCATACTCTCATTTAAGGTCATACATTCTACTAATACATAGAATCCCATCTTTTCTCATTTACCCCACATTCTTTGTTCCTGAGTTGATAAAGCTCAATTTCCCCAATCTACTGAATCATTCCTATTAGCTGGAACAACTTCATGGTTCTGGAACTACTGTAGTTGTGTTGGGACCATGCTCACTAAGGGGCCTTATGCTTAGGATTCAGTGCTCTGTGGTTACTGTCTTGAAATCTTAATTTTATCTCAGAATTTGTGTTTTGTAAGCAATACCTAGTGAGACAACGGAGTATGCTGTGGAATGATGATATTTTGAGGTATTTAGAGAAGATTTGTTTTAGATGAAGTTATGGGGGTGAGGGCCTCATGGTGAGACTAATATCTTTATGAGAAGAGAGATGAGAGCCCCTTGTCTCAGTCTACTATGGGAAGGCACAACAAGAAGGCAACCATCTTCAAGCCAAGAAGAGGACTCTTTCTGAGATCTAAATTAGCCAGTGGCTTTATCTTGGACTACTCAGGCTCTACTACATGATAAATAAATGTACTTAATCTGTGGTATTTCATTATAGCAGCCCTGGCTGACTAATACGGAACATATGCTTGGTTCACACGTGACCCATCTCCCTCCCCAGCATAGGTTCTTGGCTTCTCATTCCCCTGCTAAGTGACGGTTGTTTCCCTGTATCCTGGCAGGAGCAGCAGCGTGACATGTAAAGGGTCAGGATGGGGTATGCACCCAAAGGAGTGCAATTGTATTGATTTTCTGTTACTGCAGTAAGAAATTATCACAAAGTTAGTGGCATAAACAACAAAATTTATATTAAAATTCAGCAGATGAGAATCCCAACACAGGCCTCATCAGACTAGAATCAAGGTGACAGCAAAATCAAAGTGGTGTACAGCTCCCTTCCTCCTACTTCAGTGTCATCAGAGTTTCATCTCACTCATCTTCTGTACCTTGAGCTCCCTCTGCAATGGGGTAATTTGGGAGGAAACATTATTCTCTTTACCAAATCAGCTCTCAGGCCTGCAAAGATATCTACACTCTAGTCCTTGCAGTTGCAGATGTGTTACTTCTATGGCAGCAGCGACTTTGCAAATGTGACTAAGGCTAAGGACTCTGAGATGGGGAGATGACCCTGAATTGTCCAGAAGGGTCTGATCCAATCAAATGAGTTGTTAAAAGCAGAAGAGGCTAAAAAGAGGATCAAAGACATACTGTGAAAAGAGTTCAGCTCACTATTGCCGGCTTTGAAGATGGAGGAAGAGGGCCATAAGGAGTATAGGGAGTTTCTAGAATTTAGAAACAAACAGTGTTTTAGTCAGCTTGCCCACTGCCTCACCAGTCCTCTTGATAGTTGCCAAGCCAATTAAATTGACACAATTAAGCTTAACCATCACAGTAATGGAAACATTCTCCACAAAATTATGCAGTTGTATTAGTAGCTTTCCTGTTTTTGGGACACAATACTCAACATATAGAATTTAAAGGAGAAGTTTATTTGGTTTACGTTTCAGAGGATTCTGTTCATGGTCAGCTGTCTGCAAGGCAGAAATATCATGTGCACCTAAATATGAAAGATAAAATCATTGAAGAGCAAAGATGCTGGATTCTTGATATTCACAAAGTACACCAAGGGAAGAATGCTAAAGAAGAAGTAAAGAGAGACTAGATATGGACTCCAAATTCACATCTGTATGACACACCTGGATGTACCCAAAAGTGTGCTTTAGTAATTCCCCGGGTGGTTCTCAAATCAGTCAAGTTGACAGTAAATCTTAATCCTTGAAGAGGATTGTGTTGGACTTCTATGAAACAGGAAGACTGTGTTGGACTTCTATGAAACGGAAAGGAAAACTTTGCTTTGATATTTTAAGCCATTAAGTTTGTACTGATTTGTCATACAATCAGAAGAAAACTAATACAATAACATTAAATAAATAAAAACCATCATGATGTGTAGAAAGGCAACACATACCATCTGCATTTGTGTTTTCACTCAAAAATATGTGAATTTCATGAGTTATGGGATGTAAGTTCATTCACTCTTATTGCTATATAGAATTTGTATTGCACAAATACACTGCAGTCTATCTCTTGTACCATTAATGGACTATTTCTAATTTTTAGCTACTAAGAACAGTTATGTGAATATTCTTGTGCATATATTTTGTTGGCTACTAGTAGTTTCCGTATTTAATTTTTATTTTTTTTGTATTGGGAATCAAACTCCTGACCTCATGCTTGCCAGGCATGTGCTGTGCCACTGAGCTATATCCCTGGCACCCTAGTAGTTTTACTTTGAAGTTTTTGATTGCATTTCCCTGAGGACCAATGAAGCTAAACTACTTTTATACATTAACTGACCATTTATTTATTCTTTTTGTGAAGCATTTTAGTAATCTTTTGCTACTTTTTCTATTTGATGGCCTGTTGTTTTTTACTGATTTGAGGAACCACTTATATGCTGTTACAGTTTGCTTCTAGAGGTCCCCCCAAAGCCTCATACAGTCATGGGGAGGTAGGCTTTTTGGGAAGTAGCTGAATCTAGAGTTCATAACTGATTCATGGTACAACGCTGGGATTAAGGGTGCTGGGATTAAGGCTGGTGATTGCTGAATCACTCCACTGATTGGATTAGCACCACCCCAATCCAAGCAGTCTGGATAAGATAAAAGGGGCAGAAAGAGGCTTGTTCCCCCTTTTTACTTGTGCTGCTTTTGCTGTCTTCCCTGCCCCAGCCTCCAAGAACTGTTGCCCCTCTGCCATGTGACACCCTGGCTTGGAGCCAGCTGACTGGAATGAAACCTCTTCAAACTATGAGCGAAATAAACGTTTCCCCCTTTAACTTTGGGTGTTCGGTATTTTGTCTCAGCAATGAGAAAAGTAACTAAGACATATTCTCTTGAAACTTTTTCTTTTGTTGGATATATACAATGAAAATAACTTCTACAGTATGGTATGCCTTTTTGTTTTAATGCAGCACTTTAGAAGTTCTTAAATTAAACATGACCTAATTTATTAATTTTTTTCCTTTTTGTTAGGACTTTTAGGATCCTATTAAGATATCTTTGCCTATTCTGAAAGAATAAAATATCTTCCTACATTTTCTTAGAAAATATTTGTCATTTTTACTTTTCATGTTTAGATGCACAATCTACCTAGAAGTGTTTTTTTATTTTTTTTGTATATAGTATGAGGTTGGAATCATAATCAAAATTTTCCTATTTGCATATCCAGTTAACTCAGCATCATTTATTGAAAAGACTATAGCAATTCATTGCTACTTTTATCATAAATCAAGTACCAGTATGAGGGAGCCTGTTTCTATATTCTACAGCCCATTTATTACTAATGTTTACTAATCATGCACTGTCTTAATTAGTATAGATTAGGATAATGTATACCATGATATCTAATTATATAAACTTTTAAAATGTTCCTGGATGGTTTTGGTCTTTTGCATTTCCATACACATTTCACACCTCACTTAATTAAATTTCCAAACTGAGCATGGTAAGTCTCTTAATTTATTTAGGTCTTCTTCAATCTTATTCAATAATACTTTCTAGTTTCCAATCTATAATAAGATTTATTCCTAGATTGGTGTTTTTTAGCAACTGTTATTCAAGATACTTCTTTAGCATTGTGTCTGGGGTGTAACTAACTCTTCTCTTTGCCTATATCTTTGCTGATTTCTCCTTATCGTCCACATTTCTAGGTTTTGGTTACTGCAAGGGTTTAGTACTTGTTCCTAGGTGACAGTGATGCTCCAACCAAATCTCTATTACCAGATCATATACCCATCTTCTGGTGGTCACAGTATCACCACTAAAGGCCTACCCCTGTGATCTCAGGAAACTTGTTCTTGTCTAGTGGGAGCACTTGCCCAGGTGATGCCTATAAGTATCTTTCTCACCATCTTTCCTGAAGCTAATGGCCGATTCAGCAATCCAAAAGACTATCCTGCTTGATTTTTTTCAAATGTGTTGTTAAGGTTGACTTTTGTTGCTATCTCTATTAGTCATCTTACTGTCACTGAGACAAAGTATCCAACACCTACAGTTTAAAGCAGGAAAGATTTGTTTGGCTCAGTTTCCAGTAGGTTCAGTCCCTGGTTGCTGGTTGGCTTCAATGCAGACATGTTGTGGTGGAAGGGCATGGCTGAGGAAAACTGCTGAACCCACAGCATCCAGGAAGTGGAGGGATAAGGGAAGATCGAGGGACAATAATACTCCCTTCTAGGTCGTACGTCTGTGACCCACCTCTTCCAGCTGCAGTCTACCTTCTAACAGCACTCAAGATGATAACTATGACACCCCTATAATTCAATCATGAGACTTTTCACAGGTTGTTTTAGATCTAAACTTTAACATTCTACCTCTAACCCCCAAAAAGCTTATGTCCATCTCATTATGCAAAATATATTTAATCCATTTTAAGTGCCACCAAAGTCCAAGCTTTGCTGAAAAGTCCAAGTCCAAAAACTCCTCTGGACTCAAGGAAAATTCTTACCTGTCAGATCCTGTGAAAATCAAAAAGAAAGATAATTCCAATATATAATGGAATATATATATTCCATGTTTACAGAGTAAACATTCCCATTCCAAAAGGAAGAATGGGAGATAGAAAGGAATCAGATAAAAGCAAGGCAGGGAAAACATTAAGTGCTATAGCTCCATTTCTAGCATTTGGGAAGGCTGTAGTGAGATATTACCTCCAAAGGATTTGGGTAACCCCATTGCTATGGCCTCAGTGTTTACAGTGCACATGGTCTCTCTCCTGGGCTGGCTTTACTCACTGCCTCTAGCTTTCCTCAGCGGATATTCTCTATGCCTGTCATCTCCAACCTCCTGGAGTCTCCACTATACCTTCAGCTTCACTTTCACAGCTTCATGCATCATGAACATTGCCTGTCTTTAAAGACCTTTTGAAATCTGGATCAAAGTCTCCGTGACCCATAACTTTTATATTGTGCATGTCTGAAAAACCAGCACCATGTGTATAATGCCAACATCTGACACCAACTAAAGCAAAAGCATCATCCCCTTGGACCATGGCTACAGAGGACTTTGAGTGCCTCCATGGCTGAACTCAGGGAAACACTCCTCTGTGTAGCCCTAAGTGAACAGGTTGACTTGGAGACACTTTTTGAAGCAAAGTCTTTCAAAGGAGTTTAGGAAAAGTTTAGCTCCTTGAACCTGTAATGGGTAGGATCTGTCCATTTCCTAAAATGCCTTCAAGGTGTCTTCCCTATTGTTCTGAAGCAAAACAGTTGGCTTCTTTTTATTGATAATCTTTTCAACTATTGTAATGGTTGCTACATTGTATCAAATTGAGAAGTTTAGAAGTTTAATTCAGCAGGGGCCAGGATCCTTACTTTGTAAACATCCTGAGCTTGTGGAACAGGAGGGCACTGAGATGGTATGGCTGGATAGCTGGCATACAATATAAGGGAGGAAAAGAGGCTTGCTTCTCCCCCTCCCCTTTTGCTCTTGTTGCTTTTCTGTCTTCTCCTTACTTGAAGTGTTGTCCCTGTGCCATGCCTCCCTGTTTTGGAGCCAGTCGATTATGGACTAAAACCTCCACTAACTGTGAGCTAAATAAACCTTTCTTCCCTTAATTGCAGGTGTTGGGCATTTTGTCTCAGTAATGAGGGAAAAGGAACCAAGGTAACTACTAAGCTCTCCTTAGCCCCAATTTATGGATACTTCCTTCTTGGCAAAACTGGAAATTCTTCAAATCATTCAGCTCTGCTTTTTTGCTTCAGATTGTCCTATAGATCTAGCTAAAAGCAGTTACCAGAATCCATGCCACAGCTTTAACATTGGGCTGCCTTGAAATTTCCTTTTCCAGATTATTCAGTATATCATGTTTAAATTCAGCTTCACGAATTCTTTGACATGTGCAAATGTAGACAAGTTTCTTGCCAGAATATAACACATATGGCCTCTAGTAATATTTCCAATAGTTCTCATTCTGATCTGAAGCATCTTGAGCATGGCCTTTACTGTCCTCAGCTATCACCAGCATCTCCCATCAATTTCTGTTTCTAAAATTCTAAAGCTGGCAACTTCCAAATTTTCCCAACTCCTTCAGCAAGCCAGTTCCAAAAGCTTCCAAATCATATGGTCAGGAACAGTCAACAACTCTACTCTTGGTAGCAATTTTCTTTTTTTAGACACTTTTCTATCACTGAGACTCAATACCTCGCACTCACAATTTAAAGGAGGACAAGGTTATTTGACTCAATTTCCAGTAGATTTGGTTCTTGATTGGCTGGATCCAAGGCAAAACCAGCATGGTGGATGGCTAGATAGTGGAAGTGCATTGGAGAAGAAAGCTGCTCAACCGATGGCAGCCAGAAAGCAGAGAGAGAAGGGAGGAGCCAGGCATAAGACTATACTCTTCCTGGTAGCTACCCCAGTGACCCATCACTTTTGACTAGGTCCTACCTCATAACAGCACATTCAGCTATGAATTCAACTGATGGTTATAGCACCCCCATGATTCAATCACCTTCCAAGTACATGAGACTTTGGGGGACAGTTTACATATAAATTGTAACAGAATCTCTATTATATCCAGCTTTAGTTGTATATCAGTCAGGGTTATGTCTGGTGGTGTCTCTTAAGGGTATGTAGCTTGTATCCATTTACATGACTGGGCACTTGCTACTGGTTTTTGATGATATATGACAATTTAGAATATAATATGGGTAATTCACCTCTTCTGAAAATTTGAACTATTCTAACTTAAAGTAACATTATTTATTTCTTCAGAGCTTTTTTCTATTTGGGCAAATATGCTGTTATTTTAGAGGGAGAGCGTTATATAATTTCTTAAGTATTTGATCTGTAAAGTGAGTTCCTTTATTAGTAGAATGTATTGAATATTTTCTTGCTGTAGGGAAAGTAATATGCATACACATTTTTATTGCACCAACTGGAAGACTAATATTTTGCCAAAAGAAAATATAACCTATCCAGAATAAGACAGACTAAATATTTAAAATCTTGCAGTTTAGGCACCTGAATGGTGTCCATTTCTAAATGTTTAGATGGTCAGTGTGGTGTTCCTAGCCTTATCATACCTTTATAGTTGTTTCTTGGGTTATAATTACAAAATGACAAGGTTTTTTTCAGTTGTTGAAACTGCCAGATAAAATGTTCTCACCAATATTTTTGTAATGATTGGTCCAATTTACCCTTCTACTGTGAATGCTTTCACATGATAGGAGAACAAAAGTCAATGTAGGCACCATCAAATTACCTTCTTTGAAATGCTGATGTCTGTCTTGCCATGTATAAGACAGTTTTGGAATAACATGTCTTCTTCTCTTCTAGAGAGAGAGAATAATTGCTACAGATTTTAGGGACCAATAATAGTTAAATCAGTGTAGGCTGTTGATTTTGCTAACTGTAGTTTGTCGTCTAAAACTTTAAAAACTATCTTACATGTGTATTTCAATCTTAATGATAGAGAGTTCCTTCAGATTTTGGATTTACTCTAATGAGTCATTTATTTTTTATTATGAATGGGGCTTATGAGTTTGTTTTAATCTCATCAAAATTATGAAAAACTTGAAATCCAATTTATTATCATAGATCTTAATTATTAAAGTTTTAACAAATTGCTATACTCATATTAGAGCTATCAAGTTGGTCACTTGAAGAGAATGAATTATATAAGAAGTTTCAATAACAGAATGTTCAGAAAGTATAGCACATCTTCTACTGCATGTTACTTTATTAATTCTAAGTTACGAGCCATCTACAGAAAATATATCTGGGTTGTCTGGGGAACATCAGTAGAATCAGGATATTGCATGTTTAGATTTTGAATAACTGTTAGTCATGATGCTTATTTTTATCAAAGAAAATAAGGTTGCTGGCTTTAGATTGGACCACAATTTAACAGTTTTAAGAGAAGAGATAATAAAATAATTTTATAAGTGGTAATGTAGCTGGCCAAGAGGAGTTGAAAATTGTTTTTGGAATGGAAAGGCTGCTGCTAAATGAAGGACCTATAGGGTAAGAAGTGTATCTAGAACAATGTTTGTGGAAATTTTAATTGAATTAGGTGACTTTGTTAGAGAATATAAATGAGATGACTAATTCTCAGTTAGTAGTTTAAGAGAAATGCAAAAGCAGATAGGGTACTTGTGATAACTTTCTGGTTTTTGAAACAGCACCTGTTAAAATGCAACCATACTTTTAAATATTTGAAATATAGTGTTGAACATAGTTGGGAATTTCTAAAGTCAGTTGTTGCATGTTCAAGAATGCCAACTGCCCTTGTCCTTAAGGAAGGGATTATAGATCATTTAATTTAGTTATTCATAATGGTTAAATTAAAATCTGGAAAATCCCAAATGTATTGAATTATTTTAATATCCCTTCTTGTTTAAGGTAAAAGAACACATTTTAGAATTATCAGTGGCCATTTGGGCTACACCAAAGACAGTCTGGGTATAATGTACGTCTTAAACAATTTTATTATTTTGAGTTTGTGGCCTAAATTTGTAAAAAGAATATGAAAAAGAGTTACCAGGAAGTTGCCACTATAATGAGAATATATGCCTAAAGGCAAGAGATAACTACTCTTCATTCAGAGAAGAAATTTTCAAACTTTTTTGAGTCATGGACCCGTATTGTAGTTTAATGAAGTCTAAATAATTTACAATAAAACATGTTTTATTTTTTGTTTTTTTATTTTAAAAATAAAAGGAGGAAAACATTAACAGACAGACAACCTTTTACAAAATAGCAAAAGAACAGTACAGACAATGCAG
>NW_004955423.1:17213359-17216109 GCF_000276665.1 Chinchilla lanigera
ATTTCACTTATGAGTATGGTCTCTAGTTGTGACCATTTACTTATAAAGGCCTCGAGTTTATCTTTCTTTACAGCTGAGTAACATTTCATTATATCAAAGTACCACAATTTTCTTATCCAGTCCTCAGTGGATGGACATTTGGGTTGCTTCCACATTTTAGCAATTACAAATTGTGCTACTATGAACATAGGTGCACATATATAGCTGTGATATGATGTTTTTAGATCTTCTGGGAAAATACCCAGAAGAGGAATAGCTAGGTTGAATGGGACCTCTAGACCTGGTTTTCTGAGGAATCTCCAAACTGATTTCCACAGTGGTTTCACCAGTCTGCATTCCCACCAGCAGTGGAGGAGGGTTCCTATTTCTCCACAGCCTCACCAGCATTTGTTATTGGTTGATTTCTTAATGCTAGCCATTCTTACTGGGGTAAAGTAGAATCTCAATGTTGTTTTAATTTGCATTTCTCTAATGGCTAATGATGTTGAACATTTTCTCATGTATTTATTTGCCATTTGTATTTCCTTATCTGAGAAGTGTAACTTTGTCTCAGCTGCCCATTTTTGGATTGGGTCTTTGAATTTGGGGGTGCTGATATTTTTTAATTCTTTATATGTTCTAGATAGAAGCCCTTTGTCTGAGGGATAGTCAGCTAAAATTTGAGCTAGAAACAGTTCAGCAAGCTATATTTCTTCAAGGGAGAATTTCTGAACAGCTTCAGCGTCTTTAAAGTCAGGTAACTTGGAAAGCCCAGATTGCCAAGCTTCTGTTTCTTCATTCTCAAAGGCTGTTCTTGAAGGTGAAGGTCGCTCACCTCCTGCGGTGGAAGTAGGTGAAGTACCTGATCAAGAGCACCCTGCACGGGCCAGAGGCGATGGTGCTGGTCCCACCTGACACATATCTTCTCTCTCAATTATGGTCTGTGTTGTCAGCGGCAGGTCTGCGCAGTGGCTGTTGGGATGGCCACTAATATTGGATTTCTTGATGAGAGCCATTTTACTCTGGAGTAAGATAGAATCTCAGCGTTATTTTAATTTGCTTTTTTGTGATATCCAGAGGTGGTCACCATTTTTTTCATCTATTTGTGGGCCATTTATACTTCTGTGAAGGGTCTATTGATTTCTGTTCTTTCTTTTTTATTGTATCTTTTATTTTGAGGGGTGTTATTTTGACTCTTTTATATATTCTATCTGAGGAATAGCTGGTAAAATTTATTTTCTCATTCTGTAGGTTTTATTTATACTCTGTTGGTTGTTTCCTTTGCTGTGCAGATATAATCACATTTGTTCCTTCTCAGTATTATTTCTTGTACAATGGAGTTTTGTCCAGAAAGTCTTTGCCTATGCCTATGTCTTCAAGAGTTTTACTTATCTTCCAGAAGATGAAGTTTTTCTGTTTTGACATTTAGATCCTTGATCCATTTTTATTTTATTTTAGTACATAGTGAGTTATATGAGTCAAAATCCAATGTTCTGCATGTGGGTAGCCAGTTTTCCCAGCACCATTTGTTAAAGAGGCTGTCTTTCCTCCAGTTTTTGGCCCCTGTATCAAAGATCAGGTATGTGAATGTGTCTGAAGTTGTTTCTGCATCCTCTGTTCTGTTCCACTGAACCACATATCTGTGTTTTTGATCAACACAATTTTATATTAGTGTTTACTAAAGTTTTAAATGTAATCATGTGAAAAGCAAACATTTCAAAAGTACAAAGCATTAGAAAGTTAATCACTGCTGTTAGTCTCTCCATGCAAATAATATCTTACTGAGGTAAGCAATACTAGTTCTACAACTAAGACTATGTACAAAATGATGTTATCCTAGAGTTTAAAAGTAGGCTTAGTCAAGAGATTGTACATGATATAAACGAAGCCCAGCACATAATTTATAAGTATACAAAGGGTTTCAATCAATGTTACTGTCCTTTGTAATATATACCATGGTAATATCACAGGTGGATGGATAGAATATGAAGCACTTTTGTACCAGGAAAAAAATTTCTTTTTTTGGTTGTTGGTTGGTTTTCTGAAACAAAGCTCTGCTATGTAGCCCAGGCTGTCCTTAAACACATGATGACTCTCCTGCCTCATTCTCCTGAGAGCTGAGTCCACAGGATGTGCTACCAGGGTTGGCAGAAACATTTCTTAGCCTAGTAACTCGTGTAGCTGTCAGGGTTAGGTTGTCCATCTTTGGTTACAAGGACTCATTCTGGGTTAACCTTTGGTTTACTCTGAAATGGTAATTATTCTGCTGAGTCTTCAATTTTACATGTACTCTTTACATACCTGTTTTTGTGCTGTTTTAGTCACTGCAGTTTTGTACTATAATTTGACTGTGCTGTTATAGTCACTGCAGTTTTGTATTATAATTTGAAGTCTAGGATTTTGATGCCTTCTTTTTAGCTCTTGTTACCAAGGATTGCTTTTGTTATTTTGAGATTCTTCTGATTCCATATAAATTATAGGATTGCTTTTTGTAGTTATTGATATTTTGATTTGGATAATATTTATCCATGTATCAGTTTTAGAAATATGTCCGCTTCAACTATATTGGTTCTGCCTATCCAGGAAAAGGGGATGTCTTTCCATTTTCTGGTGTCCTCTTTGATCTCCTTTTTCAGAGTACTATAGTCTTTTATTGTAGAGATCTTTAACTTCCTTGATTAGGTTAATTCCTAAGTGTTTACCTTTTCTTTTTTTTTATTTTAAAGATAAAAGGAGGGAAACATTAACAGACGTACAACATTTTACAACAT
>NW_004955423.1:17221832-17229926 GCF_000276665.1 Chinchilla lanigera
GGGGAGCAGGGAGGCCAGGACTCCATCTGTAATGGCGGCGGGGTCCTGGTGCACACGCACTGCCCTCAGGGAGTGGCTGGGAAATACCTGGCTCTCTCACATGTTTCAGCTGGGAACCGTGGTGGTGTGGGCGAGCACAGACTCCCTGGAACACTGTCTCGGTGCAGGTTGCATGGGGTTGAGAGTTTGTTCACCCCACCCACTGCCAGAGACCCCGCCCACCGCCAGAGCTTGTGGAATTTTTTGAGTCTTCTGTGTAGAAAATCATGTCATCTGCAAATAATGAAAATTTGACTTCCTTTTCCTTTACGTATCTGTTTTTTTTCTCTTGCTTGATTTCACTGTCTAATGTTTCAAGTACTATACTGAACAGGAGTGAAGATAATATACATCCTTGTTCCTGACTTTGAGAGAAAAATTTCTGCTTTTCCCCATTTAATATGATGTGTTTGTTATAAATAGCTTTTATCAGATTGAGACAAAGTCCTTCTATACTTTTCATCATGAAAAGATGTTAGATTTTGTGAAAGGCTTTTTCTGTGGTTGTTGAGATGATCATGGCTTTTTGTCTTTGCTTCTGTTTGTGTGATACCTTACATTTATTGATTTGCATATGTTGAACCATCCTTACATCTCTATGCTGAAGCCTATTTTGTCATGGTATATGATCTTTTTGATTTGTTGCATTCTGTTTGCCAGGATCTTGTTGAGGATTGTACATGTATATTCATTAAAGAGATTGGCCTATAGTTCTCTGTTTTGATTGGGTTCTTTTTTGTTTTTGGTGTTACAGTAATGTTATATTCTAGGAGTGACTTTGGGAATTTTACTTTCCTTTCAATTTCATGATTTTCCCTGAAGTTTTTGTAGAATTCAGTGGTGAATCCATCAGGTCATGGGCATTTCTTAGTTGATAGGATTTTTATTACTGTTTCAATTTTATTGCCTGTTATTGGACTGTTCAGGGTTTTAATATCTTCTTGATTCACTTTTGGTTTCATATGTGTATAGGTGTCTTTCTTTTGGCTTCTCCAATTTATTACAGTACAAATTTTTGAAATAGTTGCTAATAATCTTCTGGATTTTAAATTTGTAATTGCATTGATTTGAGTCTTTTCTTTCCTTTTCTGGGTAAGATTGGCTAAAAGTTTGTCTCTTTTGTTTATTCTTTTGGAGATCCATCTCTTTAACTCATTGAATTTTTTTTCAGCCTCAATTTCATTCATTTCTACTCTGAGTATTATCATTTCCTTTATTTTACTAGCTTTATGTTTGGATTTTTTTTTTTCTAGGACCTTGAGTTGCATGATTATGTTATTTATTGGGACTGTGTTTTTATGTTGTAGGCATTTAGAGCTATAGACTTCCCTCTTACCTGTACTGTGTTTTATAACTTTTAGTATGTTGTATTGGCATTATATTTTATTTCTAGGGACTAAATTCTTTTTTATTTCTTCGGCAACCTATTGATTATTTAAGAGAGTATTGTTTAATTTCATGTATTTATTTGCATTATTTCTGTTTTCTGTTACCATTGAGTTCTAGTTTCATTACACTATAATCTGATAATATTTGTGGGTAATTTGATTCTTTTGCATTTACTTAACTATATTTTATTGGCTAGCATGTCATATATTTTGGAAAAATTTTCAAGTGGTGCTGAGAAGAATGTGCATTCTGTTGTTGGGTGGAATACTCTGTAGATATCTATTAAGTCACATACATAGTGACCTTTCCTTCTTCTCATCAACTTTAGCATAAAGTCCACTTTGTCTAAAAATAGGATACTGCTTCTTATTTTCAGGTTTCTATTGCATGCAACATTGTTTTCCACTCTTATTTTAAGTCTATGACTTCCTTTTTGGATTAAATGTGTTTCTTGTATACAGCATATCATTGGATTTTTTTCTTGATCCATTCTTCCACCATGTGTCTTTTGATTGAGGACTGAGACCATTCACATTGAGGTATTGAAAGGTACTGAAAAATACTGATTTATTCTTATTGTCATAATATTTTTCTGTTGCTGATTTCTTTTTTCTGTTTCTGTTTAACTGCTCACCTGCTCTGGTATATTTATTGTACTAGACCTTCTAGCATTGTCAGCATCATTGCCTCTTTCTAGGGTGTCCATGAGACTTTTTTAGAGTGCTGCTTTTGTGGTCATGATTTTCTTAAAGTGCTCCTTTTAAGGTCTTGTGGAAAGACCTTATTTCTGCATCATTTTTGAAAGATAAATTTGTAGAAGGAATTAGTGTGGGTTGGAAGTCGTTTTCTTTTAGGGCTTGAAATACATCACTCCAAACTCTAGGTTTTAATGTTTGTGTTGAGAAGTCTGCTATAATTCTAGTAAGTTAACTTTATAAGTCATTTGTTGTTTTTCTCTAACAGCTTTTAAGATTTTGGCCTTGTGTTAACCTTCTGGGATTTTGACCAAGCTGTATTGTGGAGAAGTTCTTTTTTTGATCATGGATATTTAGGTTGTCTATGTCTCACTTATCTCTATGTTAAGTTCTTTTCTCTATATTTAGAAATTTCTGCTATTATTCTTATAAACAGGTTTTAAAGTACCATTTGTGTTGTCTTCTGATTTTTCAGTAATTCCAGTTAATCTTAGGTTAGTCTTCCTTGCATCATCTAGCAGCTTTTGGACCAATTTTTCATGTTCTCTTCTTTTCAAGGTCTCTTTGAGTAATTGGTCATTAGCCCTATCTTTTACTGCTAACACTCCATCTTTACTGTGGTCACTTCTGCTGCCCATACTTTCAATAGACTTTTTTACTCTCCTGGATTTCTGCTTGATACTTTCTGTGGATTTAAATTCCTTGCTAAACTGTTCATACATGTTTTATATTATTTTGTTTGGCTCATCTAGTTTTTTATTAGTGTCATCTGTATACCCATTGATAATTTTGTTTATTAAATCCATTATATGTTTAGTTTATATCTTCTTTGAGTTTGCCAAGCACCTTATTGATCTGTTTTTTAATCTCTTCTTTTAGTATTTTGAATAATTCAACTGTGTTACTTTTGATGCCCTCCCCGCCGGGAATCACCTTTGGGGGAATTGGGAGTTTCTGGAGGCATTTTATTGCCTTGTCTTCTCCTGTTTCTATTTTTTGCACACACACACACACACACACACACACACACACACACACACACACACGTGTGTGTTTATGTGCACATGTGTGGGTACATGTTGAAGTCTGCAGGCACTTTTAGTGGACTCTATTGTTAATATGGATCTATTTCATTAATATCTGTTTTTTAGTGATGTACTTGGGGTATGACTAACGATAGCCCTTTGCCTCTGTTCCCAAATCTGACCCCCTCTGTTAATTTTGGAGGTGAAGACGTAATGTAATTTGCCTAGCACCTAGTTCTTGAGAGTGGACTACAATATTGTTAATAACACAATAGCAATCCAGATATTGGCATACAGAGAAAACCAATTAATATCAATAACTATTCTAGCCTGGAAAGAGCACCTAAATTAGCAACAATAATAGTCAGTGATAGAGTGGATATTGCCATACCATAAGTACAGCACAAACATCAAGACAAACCGAATGTTAATATACTGTAAATAGCTTCTAAATGAAACAAGTATATTTCTACTAAAAATAGAAAAAAATCTGACAATAGTAGCATAGAGTTAATTATCTAAGGATTTATAAAGCTTAATGGTTGTATTAGTAAAGACTGAAAGTAAGGGGGAATTAAAGAAGAAAAATTTGTAAAATTAAGCAATGGAAGATGGGAAGGAGGAGATAAAAGTGAGTTTAAAGGATTCTATTAAGGAGCAGAAGGACATTAATAGAATAAGATAAAGGTAGCCAAAAAGAACAAATAAGAAAAAGAAGAAATAGAAAAAGAAAAAGGAAAAAAGAAAAAGAAAAAACTCTACTTCCACCTTAAATAATGAAGAATGAAAAAGAAAAAGAAAACAAAAAGAAATGAATCAAAAATCTCTCTTTTTGATGAATAGTTTTGTTCCAGGATCTGCAGTCATTGAATCTAGCAAGTCATTGTTTTCTCTGCTCAGCTTTACAGCCTGTGGGTTTGTGGGGTGCCCACTGTGTTCCAGAGGCCCTTCTATTTCTGTGCCTCAGACTGTGACACTGTCCAAGCCAAGGCATGTCCTCACTCACACTGGTAAATGGGGATATCAACCAGACCTCTGACCTGTGCTGGATGTAGGCAGCAGGGCAGGGGTTCAAGCAGACCAGTGGATTTAAGCCACACATGCTTGACCTGGCTTCTCACTGTGGAGGCTGGGGTGCTGTGTCCTTGGCCTGAACTTCAAGTTTTCACGGGGTCTATATCCAGCCCACTTCTACCCTGGGACTATCTCCCATGGGTGTCTCTCACCCAGTGACTGTGGGAAGGAAACACTGGAAAAACCTTTGGTGAAGTTGTTTTCCAGTGGTTCTGTAGCTCAGGTTTAAACAGTCAACCCTTCCAAAATGTTTACTGATTAAACACTCTCTGGCAAGATAGTGGGCTCTGGGCTGGATTTCTTCTCCTCCTCTAACCTGCTATGGGGAAAGAATAATTTTTGGAGTAAAATTTCATGCTGTTTTTGCAATTTGCAATAGCTGTGGGCTTTTGTGGGGAGGGTAGCACTGCTGGTCCACTTCTCCCCACCCCGCAAAGCTCCTGACCCTGGGGGCATATCTTGTGTCTCTGGAGACAACTTCCCTTCCCTAGGAGTCAAAGTGAACTTTCCAGACTGCTTTATCTTTTTTCTTCTGTCATACTCTGTTTCTCTAGCTTCTCTGTAGTTTCTAATTCTTCTGTCAGCTCCCTATCAATTTCTAGAGATCTATTTCCTTTTTGCATCTTCACCAAGTTGTTATTTTCTTCATGTCTGGATTCCAGTGTATTTTGCTGCCAATTGTTACTCTGGCATTTTTTTCCCCCTCAGTAGGTTCATTATTATTAGTATCACCACACATGTGAGTAATATTTTTTGACTACAATAGCTACAATGTCACTAGGTGATGAGAATTTTCCAACATTATCATAATCTTAAGAACCACTGTTACATATAGGTCCCTGCCTGACAGAAGTCTCATTGTATGGTGCATGATGATACATATAAATCTCATGGTTTGACAGACACTTTGAAAGCTTAGAATAAGATAAAGGTAGCCAAAGGGCAGCCATCTGAGGGCAGGCCACACTCAGATGCTTCTCCAAAGACTGACAAATCTGACTTCCACTAGGCTGCACTATGTAGCCTTAGAGCTACTCTTTGGAAGCCTGGCTCATCAACCCAGAAATGGACCCCTAGCAGAGTTACCTGTCTTTGAGGATCTTGTTTGTGTTGGATGCCATCTCTTTTGAGAATCACTTCTCAAACTTTAATTAGACTTTACTATCTACATAAACCTACTTCTATCTTAATCGAGCAACCAAGCTCTGATAGTTTTGGAACTCAATTACATATGATTAATGTAATTTTTTCTGTTGAATATATTTCTGATGAGATTTATTTATGTTATTTTACTCCTCTTCAAGCATTGTGCACCTCAAAAAAAAAATTCCCAATTTTCAGTGTATGGCAGTAAGTGTTGTGATTCATGAACTCATACTTTGATCATCTCTTTATTTTAAACAAACAAACCCACTATGCAAGTTAAGTGACATTCTCCAAGAAGACATTCCTGATAGAGTTTAACTCTATTGAGTTAAAGCCCTCACCTGGGCCAGTCTGCTAAGGATGTTCCAGAGGATAAGATTCTCTCTTCTAGCAAATATCATTGGCCTATTTGTCTGGAGGTTCAATCAGATCACCTGCCTTCTTTCTTTTTTTTTTTTTTCTTTTGGTTTTTCTCCGGTACCGGGAACCGGACTCACGACCTTGCGCTTGCCAGGCAGGCGCTTTTGCCGCTGAGCTAAATCCCCAGCCCCCACCTGCCTTCTTTCATTGTCCCAGAGATTTGTCTTCTATCTCTCCCTTTTTAAAGAAGTGAATGGAAGACAGACTGCTTGAACACATTCGTACCTATGCATAGAATTTAAAACCATGTATTAGTTGTATTTGTATTACTATGAAATCCATAATACAATTTTATTTTAAATGGTAAATATAAATAATAACACTTAGTTACCTCAACTATCAAGTGTGTTTAAACTTGTCTATTCTTTTCCTATAGTCTGTACACTTATTTGTATCTCAAAAAGCCATGTTGATTTAAGATTTTAAGATAAGATTTCTGATTTGAAATATCTAGATTTATAAACATTAACAACTGGGTGATAATGTGAATGTTGTTATTAGTCAACAGACAGTCATACTTAGGGATTTTTAGGTCACCATTTTTTTTTTTTTTGTACCAGGAATTGAACTCACAACCTTGCACGTGCCAGGCAGGTGCTGTGCTGCTGAGCTAAATCCCCAGCCCCTTACGTCACCATTTGAAAATGTGTGATGGTACCATTTTGTCACTGAACAGGTAAGTAAGAGGCATAGAATTATCCAAGAGTTTCCCAGCTATATAACAGAAACATATATTGACAAGAAAAATGGTATCATATTTGGTACAGCTTGGGATCTAATAACTATTATAATTTCAAAATAGTATACACCTAAAGGATATTTTCCCTTCTCTGTTACAACTATAATATCTTATAATAGCAATTTCTGTTTGGGAGAAAGTCACCAATACAGTACTACTAACACTAGTGTTATTTATTTATCTGCTCATAATTCAAGGACATGTTAGATTTTAGTTAGATATTGATGAAAAAAATTTGATTTTTCCTATTAAAGTTTAAGATCCCCTGAGCTCTATTTAGAATGACAAGATTTGGGACTTTTTACCCCGAAATATGGCTCCTAGTGTGGTTTTCACTTCTATTAAGACTTTACAATGATAATTCAACCATCTTTTAAGACATTTGCTCTTGTAAGCTTTAGACAGTACCACACATTAAAATAGCATGGAGTTGAAGTTGAGTTGGAAGAGCATGGAGTGGTTTTGTGCATGGTAATTATTACATTCATTGAACTGTATGTGTCAGGCACTGTTTAGAATTTCTCTTACATATAAGTAAGGTATTCTGCACAACAAAGTGATATATTCTCACACTACAGATGAATAAACTGAGACTCAAAGCAATTATATGATATATGGTCACACTGTGAGTGGCAGTACTGCATGTCAGATCCAGGTAGTATGACTCCAGGATAATTTCTCAAATCACTATGTGTGTAAAATGAATCAATCAGAAAATGTTAGAAAATGTAGAAAAATATTTTCCATATATAATCCTTATCTGCTTGCTCATATTTTTTTAGTTTGAAAACATCAACTGATGCTTTCAAGTGGAGAGTGCTTTAAGATGAACACAGTAAATTTTTGTTGAGAGAAATCAAACTATGGCCAATACACACAATTCTTATTCTATACCAAGCATTTCTCTGAGCTCCCATTTATTTACCTTACACTTTTAAAATGTAGTTCCCCTTCCTGATTCATTCAGTCTTTTATTGTCTTCATGACATATTTTAATTTCTGATTTACATGGGCAATTATACAGGCAAGTCTAATATTTCTTACTTTATGGCAGAAAAATGATTGAGGCTCATGGCAATGCACGGAATGTTTGCATCTCTGAAAAATTCATGCGTGAAACTCTAATCTAAATGAAAAGCTATTGGAGGGGGTCTTGGGGAAGTAATTAGGTTATGAGACTGAACCCTTCATGAATGGGATCAGTGCCCTTAATGAGAAGAGGGCATTCATTCTCTTTCTGCTGTGGGAGGTTGCAAGGAGTAGCCAGCTCTCTACAGCCTGGGAGAGGACCTTCTCCAAACCCAATCATGGTGGGACCCTGCTGTTAGACTTCCAACCTCCAAAAATGTGAGAAATCCATGTTCGTTGTCCAAGCCAATTAGGGTATGATGATTTGTTTTACCGGTCCAAAGTGACTAAGTTACTCATCCATTAAAGGAAACCATCAAGGGCTGGGGATTTAGCTCAGTGGCAAAAGCGCCTGCCTGGCAAGTGCAAGGTCGTGAGTTCGGTTCCTGGTACCAAAGAAAAACTAAAAAAAAAAAAAAAAAAAAAAAAAAAAAAAAAA
>NW_004955423.1:17230026-17232761 GCF_000276665.1 Chinchilla lanigera
AAAAAAAAAAAAAAAAAAAAAAAAAAAAAAAGGAAACCATCAGTCTAAGAAAATAGAAAAGCTATTGAGAGGATAAAGAGCCAGATTGATGAGCCTTCTTATTTCACTTCACAGAGAACTCAGTACTCTTTACCATACCTGCCTTTTGATATTGATCTTTTTATTATCTCTTACATTACTATTCTTTTCTTGTTCTTTACTCTCTCCTACACTATTACTCTCAAGTCTCCTTTCTTCCTTTCTGTATGTTGTTTTTAAATGTTGCTGTAATATTTTAAATATACTACATTTTACATTAAGATATCTAGAAGGAGGGAATTGTACGAAGGTTGTTTATTGAGAAATATACTCAAGAGACACACTTCTGAGAAGAATGAAAGACAGTATTAGAAGGAACTGACCCTAAACAGGATTAGAACTCAGACCCTGGCTAGTTCTACAGAAAGCTCTGCCCTTTAGCTGTCTCAAGTTGAAGGAAGAAACTGCAACTTGTATTCCTGCACCAGTCAGTGATTGGCTACAGATCAGCCACTGAAGGAGGCAGTTCCTGGCAGCCAGGGAAACTCACATGGCATCACAGCTGAGACCCATCAGGAGCCAGTGCTTCTAACAGCTAGGGTACAGGTGCATGGGCCTTAAAGAGACAACCTGAGGGAGCCACACGGTATCAACTACATATACTAATGCCCCTCTTCTTACATACCTTTTTCTCTTATGTACTCCTTTATCTTTTCATGACTTCTGAAAAGTCATGATCATAGCTCTAATTTTAACATGTACCTTGGCTTGTTTTTTTTTTTTTATTTATAGGAAAAGATTAAAACTTCACTGCCCAAAATAACCTTTACATCTGAACTCTTTTATCTCTCCAATAATTCTTTTCTATATCAGTCTCTTTCATCTGATCCTTCTTTAATACTTTGTCTCTGGGATTTGCATCTGATTATTAATTATCCTGTGAGATGCAGTTCAGATATCCCCTCTGATGAAATTCCCAAAGGTCTTCCCCAATTAAATAATTTTTTTTTAAGCTTCTGGATTTTATAACACAATACTAAAATAAAGGGCGAGGGCTCTATGTGGCCCAGGCTCTCCACTTACGTATTAGGAAACATAATGTAATGATAAAATTATTAAATAAAATGAATTTTAATCTTGTTATTAATCTCTCCCCCAAAACTATGGTGAATTCAATTTCTGGTCTGTTACATCTTGTTCCCTGTTTTCAATTATTGTTCATTATCTTCCAAATTTTCCTCTTTCCTCCCACTTTTCATTCCTTAGTGGAGAAAAAACCCACAAGTTCAACTCTTGTTTTTCTTACTTTCTGCTCTTCTTTCCTCCTCTCTATACTCCTCCTCTCTTTTCTTCTTCTACACCCTTCCTTTCAAAAGCAGTGTGAGACTATCAATAAATTAGAATAATATTTGATTAACTTTTCAGTCACGCAGTGGCCCAGTTAGGTTGACACATAAAGCTGGCAAAGTGTTGCTCTGTACTACAAGAAATAATGCAGTGCTGGATATAACACCACTGTGCAATGCTGACGTCTTCTGTAATGTAACACAGTGATTCCCACGCTACTAAGCGACAAGGACATCCTAGGCAATGTAGTGCTTCAAATAAAACAGAACTACCAGAACAATGAAAATATGTTTAACCAAAAATATTCTGGTTAATTTTTAACACAACATAATTACATAAGACAGATATTACTATTTTTAAACAATTTAAGTGTATAATTCATTGACATTGATTACTTTCACAATGTTATACGAGCAGATTACTATTTCTGAAACTATTGCATCACCTAAAGAGAAACTCTGTGCTTATTAAGCAATAAGACCTCATTCCTCACTCCTACTTAGGCTTTGGTAACTTTTATTTGTTTATTTGTTTTTGAGACAAGGTCTCACTTTGTAGGGTAGACTGGCCTTGAACTCACTATGTAGCCTAGGCTGGCCTTGAACTTGCAGTGATCCTCCTGCCTCAGCCTTCAGAGTGCTAGGATTATAGGTGTGTGCCACCACACCCAGCAATGGTTTCTATGAATTTGTCCAGTCTGGATATTTCATTTTATAAATGGAATAATACAATATTTTCCCATTTTGTAGCCAGCTTATTTCATTAGGCGTAATATGTTCAAAGCTTATCAATGTGTAGCATGTATCACAATCATTTTTATGGCTTAATTTTACTCCATAGTGTGTGTGTGTGTTATATTGCATTGTGTTTATCCATTTATATCAATGATGGCAAACTCTTTAGAGCTTTCAGTGATACAAATAGGACACTGCAAACACTTGATATCTTGATGAAAGTTTTTATGATAAATCTATGAAGTCTGACCTCCTTTCTCTGTTGCTCTTGTAAGGTCTCTTCCTCCTGATTTTGTTCACCCTTCTCATCTCACACTCCTCTATGTCTGGAATACTTACCGAATCCTTTTTTTCCCTTTTGAACGTTTCATTGAGGAAATTTTCTTTATTACTTCAGTTCACGCTGATTTCTTCCAAAAGGATTTGTTAACTTCGTTGCTTTTAGGACATTCTCCTATATGCATAATTCTTAGTTTCTTATTTAGATTTTAAATTCTTTAGTGGTAAAGATAACAAAAACAAGAACAGTATCAACAAAACACAAATTAGGGGCTGGGGATTTAGCTCAGCGGCAAAGCGCCTGCCTGGCAAGCGCAAGGTCGTGAGTTCGGTTCCTGGTACCGGAGAAAAACCAAA
>NW_004955423.1:17232861-17255287 GCF_000276665.1 Chinchilla lanigera
GCAAAGCGCCTGCCTGGCAAGCGCAAGGTCGTGAGTTCGGTTCCTGGTACCGGAGAAAAACCAAAAAAAAAAAAAAAAAAAAAAAAAAAAACACACAAATTAGCCATTAATTAAATGATTACAATGCTCAAGCACAGTGTGGATTATTTTGACCATTCCATTTTATTTAGTCTTTAAAACAAACCTAGGAAATGGGAAAGTATGAACTGACTCTCTGATTTGAATATCATTATCTCATGCAGAGTTGAGACCCAAGGCTCCGAAGTGCACATGTTCCAGTCCATGCATCTAGTGAGTGGATGGTGCGGTGAAGAACTCGGGCGTTTCCAAGGCTATAAGCATCACCTTGGGACATCTTTACAAAACATATTGTCTAACATTTATTGATTATTCACCAGGAGCTAGATCTTATGTACATTCTTTACTTTTCTCCTTTCCTTCCCTCTCACTTTGCCTCCCTCTCCTCCCTTCCCTTCTTCTCTTTCTCTCTCTCTCTCTCCTTCCTTCCTTCCTTCTTTCCTTCCATCCTTTCTTCCATGAAACAGGGTCTTTCTATGTACATCAGGCTGGCCTTGAACTCCTATGTAGCCCAGGCTGACCTCCAACTTTTGGAAATCTTCCTGCCTCAGCCTCCTGTGAGCTAGGATTACAGGTGTGTGCCACCACACCTGGCTAAAGTGCAGGTGTACAATAATTTCTTGTGTACAATAATTCTTACAATGATCTAAAGTAGGAGCTGTACCATCATTATTTCTTATGTATGAAGATGAAAACTTGTTTTATAGCTAATAAATGCCAGTGAAGATTTGCGATAGCTGAGTCTGAGCCAGGGTCTACATTCTTAATAATCACATTCATAAAGTGCACTCAAAAAACATGATTATTATGTATCTGGCATCGTACCCAGAGCTAAGGATTTAAAAATAAATACACTATGTCTTTTGTAGGAGGTCAGTCCACTAGAATGAACAAACAAAAATTTTGTTACTGGTAAGAAACTTATTAATCACAACCAACACCACCACTTAACAAAAATAATGATGACTTGCCTTGCCAGGAGTGTTGGTGCAGGCTTGTAATCCCAGCACATCAGAGGCTGAGGTAAGAAGATTGCTGTGAGTTCAAGGCCAGCCTTAGCTACATACTGAGTTCAAGGGTAGGCTGAAATAGCAAGACCCTGTCTCAGAATCCCTTCCCCAAATAATAATGTGGGCCTGCTCTTTTCCAGGCATTTGTCTTGTATTTTACAGGCATTGATTGATTCAGCCTCACAACAATTTTGCCATTTTAAAAGGTCATCATTATTATTATCTCTATTTTTTTCTGATCATGAAACTGAGGATAAAGATGTTAGGATGTAGACAAAGCAAAACAAAACAAAACAAAACAAAACAAAACACTTGTCCAAGCTACAGAGTGGAAGAACTGATTTATGAACACAGGAAATCTGTTTAAATTAATACTACATTCTTAAATTAATATTACCTATAAGAAATAGACTCTTAATTGTTCTGGAGTGTGAAAAGTACAATTATATACATATCTATTTTCAACTGGTTTTAGCCAATTTTATAGACAAATGATAGTTCAGAAATGGCAGTCATTCTGAAATTAAAGATGGTGCAGTTACTAGAATGGTCAGCAGAGGGTGAAGGGAAGCAGCATTTGTAATGTGTTGCTGCATTATAGTGGGATAAACTGCATGGGATTGGTAAAATCTAAAATTCCTTCTTGTTCTAACATTTCACAGTGATCCTTGTATGAATTTATCTTGGTGTAATACAAAACAAAAAGAGAATAGTCCCTTTTCAAATAATATAACTGAGATATAAAAAATCTGATTTAACATGATATTTGTTTTAATATTTATTGAATGTTTGTTAAGAAAATCTCTAAAGAGGTGAGGATGAGAAAATTTATAACTTATCAAGTTTAGGATCTCATATTCAGGTTCTCACTGAAGAGGCATAATAAGTAAAAATTCAAGTGATGATGAAAATACAACATGGACAAAACTTTAGATGAGTTTGGAAACAAAAAAATTAATGGTCTGAAATGGAAGAGAACAGATCATGGAAAGGCAGCGCTGTTCTAGTATTGAAAGGTGTGGCAGGTAGTGTGTGCATAGTAAGGGAAATATTGGTTTCCCCTCACAATAAAATTCAACTTCCCTGGAATTTATGAACCATCTGCAATCCTCAAGATGCTAGTTCAGGCCCTGCAGAGAAGTAAAGAGGAGAGATGCAGTGCCAGCCTTAAGGAAGCCACAGATTCCTTAGCAGTAATAATATAAAGGATGATATGATAGACCAGAAACACATGCTATATCAGAGGCCATACAAGTTAACAATGGCATGATCCATGCTTCTCATTCTAAAGGGAGGTACCGGCTGGACTGAACCCCAGACATCAGGAAGCCCTGTGAATCACAGCTTTGCCTCTCTGACCAGTGTGCAAGGCACATGAAACCTCGGGCACCCTCCGAGGCCTCTGTGGGTACCCACCACACCCATAGTGTGTCTGCCTGGGCTAGGTGGGATGTCAGACCTTTAGGAACCCCAGTGAGCCACTCTGGTACCTCCCCTACTAGGGTGTGAGGCACGTGGCTCCCTGGACAACTTCTGGGGCCTTCGTGGTCATTGCTAGAACAATGCACACTCCCCACCCCTGGGAGCTCGGCTGAAACCTGGACTGAGTCAGCTACCTCAGGGAGTTCACCCTCACCCCTCTCCTTCCAGTGTGAGAAACAGGCTCTGTCCTGGGCAATATCTGAAGCCTCGGTGAACACAACCTGCATCCCCCCTACTCTTGGGGAAGCTGGGCCAAACCCCAGACATTCTCAGGAACACTGGTGAGCCTCCCCTGCCTTTCCCACACTCCTGGGAGACAACTGAATGCAAGAAAGGTCGGGAGAATCTGGAACCCCACCTTGCCACCACTGAACAGCACAGGAGATACACTGAACACTGGTGATCTTCAAACACTCGCCATGCCACTCACACAATCAGAAAGTGAGGCTGCACTCCAGGGAGCCTCTGGATCTTCAAAAATGACAAAATGAAGGAGAAAAATGCAATCCCAGACCTCCATACCACCCAAAACAAGTCCAGGAGGCATCAATGCAGAACAGCTTGGAAGTCATATACCTGAAATATCTGACATGATAGCAACAGAAATAAAGAAACAACTCCATCAGGCCATAGAAGACATCAGATCAGAAATAATGTCTCAGGTGAAACAAGAAATGACAACAATAATGAAAGAAATGTTCAGCATATCCAAAGATGACATTAACAAGAAAATAGAAGAGCATAGACAACTCATGGAAACCTTGAGTGAACAATATAGAAAAGAACTGGAAGGTATGAAATAGATGCAAACAGATATCCAGGATATTAAAAATTCCACTGAAAGCTTGTGAAATTGTCTGAACAAAGCTGAAGATAGACTTTAAGACCTTGAAGACAGCATTGCCACTAATGAACGTGAAAGGAGGGATCTCTTAAAAACAACAAGGAGGGGCTGGGGATTTAGCTCAGCGGCACAGCGCCTGCCTGGCAAGCGCAAGGTCGTGAGTTCGGTTCCCGGTACCGGAAAAAAAACAAACAAAAAACCAAACAAAAAACAAAAACAACAAGGAACCAGGAAATAACAAATCAACTACTGCAAGATGAAGCAAAGAAAAACAATGTCAGATTAATAGGTATTAATGAAACAGCAGGTGTCAATACAAATGACATAAAAAGACTTTTTGCAGAAATAATAGCAGAAAATTTCCCAGGTGTGGGAAAAAAATCACACATCCAGACAAGTGAAGCATATAGAACTCCAGTTAATCATAACCAAAATAAATCTACACCCAGTTATCAAGTGATCACAATCCCAGAAACTCAACAAAAGCTCAGAATATTAAATGCTGTTAGAGAAAAGAAACAGATCACCTATTACAAAAAGCCTATCAGAACCACAGCAGACTCCTCAACACAACAGTCAAGGCAAGAGGAGCTTGGAGTGAAGTATTTCAGGTCCTGAAAGAAAACAACTTCCAAGCCAGACTGATGTATCCTGCAAAACTATCCTTCAAATATAATGAAGAAACAAAATATTTTCACGCTAAAGAACAACTGAAGAAATTCATGAGTGCCAAACCAATCCTACAAAGAGTAGTAAAAGATATTCTAGAAAGAGATAAAACAGACCTCAACTTCAAGAACAACAACAGAAAGGAACCAGCAAGCACAGCAAGCAATTAAACAGAGGGAAAAAGGAGGATCCAACAGCAGGAAAATACCATGAAAAAGATAAGCCAGTACATATCAGTTATAACCATCAATGGTCTCAATGCACCCAGCGAAAGAAGCAGACGAGCAGAGTGGGTCAGGAAAAAAAATCCAACTATATGCTGTATGCAAGAAACACATTTAACTCAAAAGAAAATTCACAGACTGAAAACTAAAGGATGGAAAACAATACTCCATGTGACATGAACCCAGAAAAAAGTGGGTGTAGCTACTCTGTTTGAAGACAATGTGAACTTCAAACCAAGAACAATCAAAAGAGATAAAGAAAGTCACTACATACTTGTGAAGGGGAAGCTTCAAGAGGAAGAGATAACAATCGTAAACATCTATGCAACAAATATAGCAGCACCTATATAAGACAAATTCTAACAGACATAAAAAGATTAAATAAGTAGCAACACAATCATAATAGAGAATTTAATATACCATTATCACAAAGAGATAGATCAACTAGATAAAAAATTGGGAAAGAAATAACAGAACTTAACCATACATGTGAATATATGGACTTGGTAGACCTTTACAGTGTATTCCACCCAACAGCATCAGAATACACATTCTTCTCAGCTGCACATGGGACATTCCAAAATAGACCATATACTAGTACATAGAACATGTTTAAGTAAGTGCATAGGAATTGAAATTATCCTATGTATACTATCAGACCATAGTGTAATGAAATTGGAAATTAATGACAAAAGAAAACACAAAAACTCCATAAACAGTTGGAAATGAAATAACATCCTCCTGAACAATCAATGGGTCACAAATGAAATCAAAGTAGAGACTAAACACTATTTACCATCAAATGAAAATATACGTACAAAAAAAAAAAGAAAATGTACATACAACCTACAGGAACCTGTGGGATGCAATGAAAGCAGACCTCAGAGGGAAATTTATAGCAGTGAACTCCCACTTCAAGAAAACTTAACAAGCACAAATAAATAATCTTATGCTGCACCTCAAGCTCCAAGAAAAAGAAGCGCAAGTCAAACCCAGAGCCCAAAGAAGGCAGGAAATTATAAAGCTCAGAGCAAAAATTAATGCAATAAAGAATAAAACAAAATACAAAGAATTAATGAATCAAAGAGTTTGTTCTTTGAAAGGATAAATAAAATAGATAAACCCCGAGCCAACCTTATCAAAAAAAGGAAGGAAAAAAACTGAAATACATGCAGTAAGGAATGAAAGGGGTGAAATCACTACAGATCATGAAGAAATTCAAAAGGTCATCAATACCTGCTTTGAAAATCTTTACTCTCATAGGATGGAAAACACAAAGAAAATGGACAGATTTCTAGATACATATGAATTACCAAAGCTGATTTAAGAAGATATAAAAATCCTGAATAACTCAACATGAGCCAGTGAAATTGACAATGTAATTAAAAACTTGCCAATGAAGAAAAGCCCGGGTTCTGATGGATTCACAGCTGAATTGTACAAGCAATTTTGGGAAGATTTAACGCCAATTCTTCCCAAACTCTTTAATGAAATTGAAAGGATGAAATTCTCCCCAACTCATTCCTGAAGGCAAGTATTATCCTGATACCACAACCAGAGAATGACCCAAACAAGAAAGAGAACTACAGGTCAATCTCCCTAATGAATATAGGTGCAAAAATTCTCAATAAAATCTAGCTAACAGAGTACAATAAATCATTAAGGGGGATTCATATCAGGAATGCAGGGCTGGGTTAATATATGCAAATCAATTAATATAATACACCATGTCAACAGAGGCAAAGACAAAAATTATGTGATCATCTCCATCGATGTAGAAAAAGCCTTCAATAAAGTCCAACACTCATTCATGATGAAAACCATACAGAAAATAAGAATAGATGGCCTTTACCTCAAGCTGATCAAAGCCATCTATGATCAACCAACAGCTAACATCATACTCAATGGTCAAAAATGGAAAACTTTCACTTTAAAATCAGGAACAAGACAAGGATGTCCACTGTCACCACTCCAATTCGATGTAGTTCTGGAAATATTGGCTAGAGCAATTAGACAAGAGAGAGAAATAAAAGGAATAAGGATAGGAAAGGAAGAAGTGAAAATGTCATTATTCGCAGATGACATAATACTCTACATAGCATACCCCAAAAACTCCACCAAAAGACTCATGGATGTAATAACCAAATTCAGTAGCATAGCTGGATACAAAGTTAACACTCAAAAATCAATAGCATTCATGTACACAAGTAACAAACAGACTGAGAGAGAAATTAGGGCAACCACACCTTAACAGTAGCATCTACAAATGTGAAATGCTTAGGAATGAATCTAAGAAAAGAAGGAAAACATCTATACAGTGAAAATTACAGTACTCTGAAAAAAGAGATCAAAGAGGATATCAGAAAATGGAAAGATATTCCTTGCTCATGGATAAGAAGAACCAACATTGTGAAAATGGCCGTACTCCCAAAACTGTTGTACAGATTCAATGCAATCCCAATTAAAATACCATTAGTATACCTCAAAGACCTAGAGAAAACATTCCCAAAGTTCATCTGGAACCAGAAGAGGCATAGAATAGCAAAAGCAACCCTGGGAAACAAAGGAAAGGCAGGAGGCATCACAGTTCCTGACTTAAAATTATATTACACAGCTACTGTGATAAAATCAGCATGGTACTAGCACAAAAACAGACCTGAAGATCAAGGGAACAGATTAGAGGATACAGATACAGCTACAAACACACTCAGTCACCTTATGTTCGACAAACATGTTCAATGGAAGGAAGATAGCCTCTTTAATAAATGATGCTTGAAAAACTGGCTTTCCACACTGAAGAGTAAAATTAGACCCAGGTCTTTCACCATGCACTAAATTAAAGTCAAAGTGGATCAAAGATCTAAATATTAAAACAGAAACATTAAATTTATTGGAAGAGAAAGTAGATAAAAATCTTGACATTGGGGTAGGTGGAGAGTTCATGAACAAAAACCATGGGAAATACTCCACAGCATCAACAACTGGGATCTCATCTTATTGAAAATTTTTTGTACATCTAAAGCAATCACCAATAAAGTAAAAAGAAAACCTACGAATTGGAAAAAAATTTTAGCCAACTGCCCCTCAGACAAAGGACTTCTCTCTAGGACATATCAAGAATTAAAAGAAAATCAGCCCCCCCTCAATTCAAAGACCCAATCCGAAAACGGGCATCTGAGAGGAATACACACTTTTCTAATGAAGAGATACTAATGGCAAATACATGAAAAAATGTTCAACATCATTAGTCATTCAAGAAATGCAAATTAAAACAACCCTGAGATTCCATCTCACCCCAGAAAGAATGGCTATCATCAAGAAATCAACCAATAACAAATGCTGGAGAGGCTGTGGGGAGAAAGGAACCCTACTCCACTGCTAGTGGGAGTGTAGATTGGTGAAACCACTGTGGAAATCAGTTTGGAGATTCCTCACAAAACTAGGATTGGAAGTCCCATTTAATCCAGCTATTCCTCTTCTGGGTATTTTCTCAGAAGAATTAAAGACATCATAGCACAGTGATATATGTGCACGTATATTTATAGCAGCACAATTTGTCATAGCTAAATCTTGGAAACAACCCAAATGCCCATCCACTGAGGAATGGATAAAAAGGTTGTGGTTTTTTTTTTATACAATGGAGTATTACTCAGCTATTAAAAAAGACAAACTCGAGGTTTTTGTAAGTAAATGGATGCAACAAGAGACCATATTCATAAGTGAAATAAATCGGACCCACATGTGTAAACATCATATTGTCTCCTTGGTGTAGGAACCTGAAAGACTACGTAAAACTCAAAACATACAATAGATGATAGGAAAGGGAAAGAAATTGCTCAAAGGAAGGAACGACTGGGATGAGGGAAAGAAGAAAAAAGACGGAAGGCAAAATATAAATTTAAATATGTATATATATATATATATATATATATGTATGAATAGCTGCAATGACTGTATTGTTAATGTCTGATGGTGTATTGAAATGACCATTTAATGCTCACAATTTTTTATGTTCTGATCGACTTGGCATGCTTGTGTCTGGTGGTCTGAGCAACTGATTTGAAGGTAACGTTATGCAATGGAATTATAATGGTGAACTCCTACCATCTTTTCTAGTGAAACTCTGTTTCATCTCTAATGTTTTATCTAATTATTTTCTTATTCTCTTTAATGGTTTGAGCAATCTATCAATCTTACATCTGGTAATCTCAGAATGTAGTTGAGGATAGCCATATGCAATGTAACAACCACTGCTGATTAGTATTATTTTGTCCTGAGACCCTGTATCACTTTGAATGTTCCTGCTTTGATTTGTTTATGATCATGATACTGGCATGCTGCTACTGTTTTATTTCATTGTTTGTTTGTTTCTCATTTACTACTCTGTTTAAAATAAAAAAAAATAAAGGGAGGTACCAGAGCATTCATGTTGAAACCCATATTTGTAGATGCTCACTTCATATTAGATCACTTAAATCTCGGAAGAGGCCTTTATATCCATCAACAGATGAATGGGCAAAGAAAATATGGTATTTACTCATAATGTAGTATAACTATCCGATTATTTATGGGAAAATGGATGCACCTTCAGATCATAATGTTAAGTGAAATAAATCAGACATGTGAGCTTAAAAATCACATGTATTTTTTTATATGAGAAAACTAAAAATATAAAGAAAGATACAAAGTAAAAGATGGCTGACGTGAAATAGGAAGACAGGTTTTTGCAAAAGGGAAGAAGACTTGGAGATGGAGGGAGAGGAAGGGAAGAGGGTGAAAAGAGAACTGAGATGTGCTGTGTACGTGGACCAACTCCTTACAGGGAGTGTAATCATTAAAAACTGCAAACTTGCTATAAAGTGAAACTACAAAAGTTATGGTTCTACATTAGTTCTGCCATTTCTAACAGCTTATTTACCCTCAGCCTACATGAAAAGTTGAGGTTGAAGAAAAAGAGATTCCTTTAGCAAGGAATTGACAAAAGACTTTGCATTTCACTCACCTACTACCTACTCCGATGAAGAAAGAGAGGATGTTTTCCTCGATAGTAGAAATGCTCTTAAGAGACACAAATGGAAACTGAAGCGCTGTTCAGAGAACATTGCCCCAGTGCTGGCACGGCAAAAATTCAAGGCCTGGGCTTGAATTCAAGCCAGAGCTTGGTTGTCTGTACACAGCTTTGGTTGGAGGATCTGTGCTATATGTTTTCCATACCAAATTCTATCCAATTGGGATTTATCTTCATCACACTGAGAAATACTGCGGGCTCATGGCCCTCTCTTGGGGTTCTAAGCTGTTTCCGGGTGTCAGTGTTGCCATGGGTATGAAAGACAGTGAGTCCACATCCCTTTTCTGACCCGGAGAATTGCCAGGCTGTGATTCCCCTGAACTTCAGCTAGGCTTCTATGGAACACATGTAAAGGGTGTGTGGGGGTGTCCCATTGATCTATTATTTTATTTTTCTCAGTGACAGTTTACTGCTTTGGAAGTAAACAAAAGTAAAATCACCTTTGTATGGAAGCCAAGTTATTATTTCATTGGTCCTTGAACTTGGATCAGGCAGAGGATGTGGTGACACTGATTTTGAAGGGCAGGATACACTAGATGTCCAGCCTGTTCACCTCAAGTCCTTTTCCAGAGGGCCACTTGGAGAACTTTGCGCGTGACTCTAGGAGCTTGAGCATTCTCCGGATGAATATCCTCTAATAGTACGATCTTGTGGCTATAGTTGTCTCCAACCGGAGTCAGGAGAGAAGAATACACAGGTGGCTGCTTTAGAATTTGCCTGGACTTCTTGCCCCAGCAAGTGCATATTTTTGAGGTTTGATAAGGACCATGGGAAAACGGCCCTAACCAAGTACACTGCCTGAAAGACGCAAACGGACAGGAGGAGCTTAGAAATCCAGGAGCCAGAAAGAAAAAAGGCAGACGAGGCAACTGTGTGGGACGCGTGGGAAACCCACGCAGGTACACGCAGTCAGCAGTTGTACTGCTGCCACCTAGAGGGCAGGCGGGGGGACTACAACCATGGTTGCCAAATTGGGCCCAATTTCTCCAGCATCCACCCTCCCATTCTCCAGACATCAGAAAAAGTGACTAGAAAACTTGGGGCAAATTATTTTAAATTTTCTGTGTCAAATTCTGTCCATCTATTTGGATTTATCATCATCACACTGGGATATATTGTTGGATTTGCGATTATTCTAATCATCCTGATGCTCGGGTTCCTGGTTTTCTTTAGATGAAGTTTTCCTGAATTTGTTTTCTTTCATTTATTGGGCTCTCTTCTTCGCTGTCACCAATATTGAAATGTTTCTCCTTCCACATTCACCCATTTCTCCCTAACAGGAAGGGAAAAGGCTAATTTAACCTCCTGGGGTAGGAGAATAGAAGAAATTTAGATTTGAATGGGGGTTTGAGATTATACGCAATAAAATTTTTCTCTTGCCATTTAAATTTGATTTTAGCTCTATAGTGGAATTATATGGTTCTTGGTTTGTTCACTTAGCTTTGCATTCTCCGTTTTCATTTTAAATATTGCTTTAAACCTTATTTTTAATAGACTTGGTGTTTCATTAACTTCTATATTAAGAAGCACATGCAGAAAATTTTTCTTTGTGATGTTCTGCTTACTTCCAGAGTGGTGCTTTGGTGGTATTCTCCGTTTTCATATTTATTTATTTTTGCTGATCATTTGTTTGCAATGCTGTTGTGTCCTTTCTCTCTATCTCTTCTAGACAAGAGCTTTGTCAAGATCTCCTGTTTTCTCTGCTGCAGTGTTGGTGATTGCATTTGCTTTTCTGTTCCCTTAAGCCCAAGGAAGAGAGAGCTCAGAGGTACCCCAGCTCAGCCTTGGTTAGAGTATCTACAACACATCCTTTCTGTGTCAGAGTCTGCCCATCTATTGGGATCTATCTTCATCACACTGAGAAATACCGTGGGATTTGGGATTATCCTAAAGACTGGGTTCTTTGTTTTTTTAGATGAAGTTATGCAGAAATTTGTTTTTGTTTGTTTGTTTGTTTGTTGGGTTCTCTACTTCGCTGTCACTAGTTTTTAAATGTTTCTTTTTCTACATTCACCTGTTTCTCCCTAACAGGAATTTCTATTCCTCCTACCCTCTTCTCCCTCCTCCACTGAGGAAAAGATAAGCAATGAATGCAGAGTTTTGCTCTTGCATCAACAATATAGGTGAAGGTTACTTCCCTCAGGCAATAGGAAGGCTTCTTTTCCACTCTCCCTCCCTCAGAGACTCTTGTCCTAATTATTTTTTCTTTTTTTTCTTCCTTTCTGCTAAATCACTATTTATTGTTGGAGATAATTAACTCTGGATGTTTATGATTGTTCTGCCATCCTCTGCATTTTCTCTCAGCCACAATATACCAAAATGAGGGGCCCATTTGTTCCCTTTCCTGGTAGGATATGGAAGTAGCTGGGATGGGACTATTCTTTGGTTGCAAAATTACCTGTTTCTTCTAGGGATCACCCATCCCTCATCTGAATCTATCTTCCCCATGATGTGGGGTGGGGGTTAAATTTTGCAGGATTTTGTTTACTCGCATTTCCTACATAGTACAAGTTTAAAGGATGATATTTAGGGGCTTGTTATACTACTTTGAGCTCTGTTCTCCAAATTTGTGGAGACTTCTGTGTCTTCATAATCAATAGCTTTTAAAGGTTGTGATATATCCTTCTCTCTTTTTTGAATGCTATTGATATGTTTGAGCAGGTTTGACCCCTCCCGCATTTGCTGTTGATATAATTAAATTATGTGGAAAGAGCCTGGTGGCACACACTTGTAATACCAGAACCCTGGGAGGCTGAGCAGAAAGATGGCAAATTCGAGCCCAGCCCGAGTCACTTAGTGACTTGGTGAGACACTGTCTCAAAGTGAAAAATAGGTCTGTGCAAAGGCCCTGGTTTCCATCCCTGGTACCACAATAACTTATATATGTGGAGTTTTTTAAAGTTTAGTTGAACTCTAGTATAAACCATGAACTCTCTTATTCCCACTTGTCAGCTGTAGAAGTTAAAGACATAAGATTTCTGAGATCTGCTTGAAGAAATTGGCAGAACAGAGGCACGATTTGAATCTAGACCTGTCTTTCATCCTGTAATCAATATCCTATTCTTAATCAATGGCAAGTAGGCAGGGTTTTTAAATAGGTGACTGATGAAACATTCATTTTAGGTTTGGGAGGCAGGATGTGTTGACAGAGATATGTGGAATGAATTTGCAGAGTGAAGAATGATGAAAACAATGAATCAAGCTAGAAAGCTTTTATAAAATTGGATCTAAAGCTGGAAGGGTCTGAGGTAGAGTATAACTTCTCTCATTTCTGAAAGTTTTGAATTTGGTAACCAGGGTATTTTTTTTTCCTCGGAGGCCTTCTAGAGTGTCTTAATTTTTTTCTGTCACACACGCAAATTTGTAAGAATTTTGATTAAAATTGGGAAGCTTTGGATTAGGAGGCAGTGCAATGACGAGTTTGCAGTTATTTCTTTTGGATGTGGAAGTGTGAAGCCCACAGCAGATCACTTCAGCTTGCTGGGCCTCATTTTTTATGTTTAAACTGAAAAGCTGAATTAGATAGTCTGTAAGTTCCCTTGCAGGTCATAGTCAATACAAGTTGAATGAATGAATGAATGAATAATATTCAAAGAATAAAGGAAATGTTTCCTTCTCTATGCAAAATGTGTTAGGATCTGTTAAGTGGTAAAGAAGAAATTTATGTTATGTACAGATCTTCAATTAAAATATGTGCTAAATATCTATTATATACTGATTTCTACTCTTTATAATTTGACATCCATGGGCTTCCTTACCTGATCACAAAGTACCTTTTCAATCCTATCCCTTACTACTCCAATCAAGGAGCTACCCACCACTCAACTAGGAGCTCAGCTCTTATTATAATGACCAATAAAAATCTCACCCCATATGACCTTCTACTTCAATGGAGAGACAGACTTCAATACAGTTTACCAAGACATAATGTAAATAAGGTAAATCTGAGTGATAAAAGTATCAGCAATATGCTGTGGTAATACACAAAAGGGGCCACTTCTTCTCAACAGGTGCTGGAGAAGGGTGCCATTTGTGACTGGAGGTTTGCCTATGACTGTGTGAAGGTGGGAAGTAAAGAAACAATGTGAAGAAAAGCAAAGCCGTGTTAACACATGTGACATATTGAAGGAATTGCCAAGAGTGCAGTGTGGCTAGAACATAGAGTGTTGAGAGTAGAGTAGAAGAGTTTAGAAAGGGAAGCTGATGCCAGAGAACTCTGTAGGACACCGGAAGCTTGCGCTGTATTATTTAAACTGTCATAGGAGAATGCTTTCCTCTATACAATGGGAAGATAAGGCATCAACATGCAGATGTATCAGAGAGGTGAGAGAATGGAAGACCAATTGGGTTTCAAGAAGAAGAAAAGAAGAAAAATTAATGATGAGTTTAACAGAGAAAAGGGGCTATCTAATGAAAAGTAATTGCGTGGAACCAAAAATGATTTAGTTAAAGAAGCCAGGCTGAAAGGGTCCATGTGGAAAAGAAAGCAAGTAGAACTCATCACAAAATGTGTATTTGTCTTACTTTCTTCTGGTGCCCTCTGTGGCTGGTTTGAGTGTGGAGAACAAGGCAGAGAGGGACAGAGGAACCATTTCTATGTAAATATGCTGGTCATTTGGATCATTTTTCTATAAGCAATGACACCACACTGTAGGGATATTAACTAAGGAATGAGATGGTCAGCTCCACCCTTCCTCACACCCTTCCTATTTCTGGCAGTTTTCATAGTGCACTTCTTGTTTCTTGTCAGTCTCTTCAACTTCTGTGTCTTATTAATCTGTCAAATGCTTCATGCAAAACACAGGTCAAGGGGCTGGGGATTTAGCTCAGCGGCAAAATCGCCTGCCTGGCAAGCGCAAGGTCGTGAGTTCGGTTCCCGGTACTGGAGAAAAACCAAAAAAAAAAAAAAAAAAAAACACAGGTCAACAAACCTAGATCAACCTCACCCACCTGAATGAGCCACAATGTAGACAGCATGAAGGATATGCCCCTAAGGAAGCCCCCGCATGTCAACATGCTTGGGGAGGAGTTGGAGTATTTGTGGAAAGTGAGTTAGAGCTGAGATAGTGTCCTTTACTCACAATGTAACATAGTGGATTCATAGTTTTGGGGGGAATCTGGGAATGTCAGTATCTGAGAGGCTGGCAGCCTTTAAGAAAAGTCCTGCTCCATCATGAGTGGCCATGGTAACATACAAATGGTGGCATGCCTTGTATGTAGAACAGTAGCTGGTACATGTTGTGAAAAAGATCTAGAGATTCCTGAGTGATGCTGAAGAGATACAAAGGGTAATTTAGAAATAAGCATTAATATATTTGCCAGAAGTCACAGCAGAGGATTTCTAAGTAGAGATGTCTATTCAGAAGGACATCACTGTGGAAATTCTGAGCTGGCAACTCAAAACTGTGGTCCAGATGGAAGGTACCGCTAAGTCTCAGACAGTCCTCAGCATCAGTGAGAACCAATGCAGGCAGCATGGTCAGCAGCAGGAGACGGCTGAGCTTGAGAGAAATCACCACACAGGAGAGAGAAGAATCCTCCAGAGACAGAGCAGTAAGGTCCTGTGAGACTGAGTTTTCCTAAGTAAACTGTTTTATCCTTAATTGAAAAAGTCTGAGGTTTTTCACCTTTTCCCTAATATTTCCTCAACTTTATGTTTTCAGAATTTTTAAACCAACAGAGAGAATTTCACATGAGCACCTCCTGCCCTCGTAGCAACATGCATCAGCTGTTAACCTTTTGTCTTATGTGGTCTATATACCTTCCTCCTGCCCTATGTATGACATACCTGCCAATGTTTTGCTTAACCATTTAAAGACAAGTTGCAGATAGTGTGACATTCAGCTCTCAATATAGGTAGAACCAGGCACAATTGCAGATTTTTAGCCATTTTGTATGTTTGGCATAACACTTTAGTATGCTTGTCTTAAGAATAAGGAGATTTTTCTAAAAAACTACAACACTGCCAAGGAAAATTCACATTAATTCAGTACTATCCAGCACACAGTCATATTTGATTTTAGCTGTTGAAAATATCTTTTATAGATGGTTCTTCTTCCCCATTTTGATCTAGGATCCCACTAAGGTTCATCCATTATGTTTGGAATATATGTCTACTTATCCTCTAGAATAGTCCTTTTGTCTGTTTTCATGACATCGGCTCTTTGTTGATTGATTGTATTATAGAAGTATATGGGTCACTTGTATTATAGAACTTTACATTTAATTTTTTTTTTGTCTTTTTGAGACAGGGTCTCAATATGCAGTGCAGGCTGGCCTTGAGCTCACTTTGTAGCCCAAGATGCCCCTGAACTTGTAACGATCCTCCTGCCTCAGCCTCCCGAGTTCTGGGATAACAGGTGTGTGCTACCATACCCGGCCCTCCATTTAAATTTGTCTGATTTGTTTCCTTATGTGATTTAGGCTAAATGTTTGTCAAGTATACTCCACAGGTGATATGTGTACTTAACAAGTCACATTAGGAGGCATATGAAACATTGGTAAATTATTAGTGATTCCAAGTTTGATCATTTCATTGATTAAGGTAGTCATTATGTAAATTATGCATTATAAAAGTGCACTTTTTCAGTGTGTGTGTGTGTGTGTGTGTGTGTGTGTGTGTTAAGTGTCCTAGCAATGGGGATGGAACCCAAGCCCTTTGCAGTGAGTCACATCCACAGCCCTTTTTTTTGGGGGGGGGTTTGCTGGGAATCAAACTCATGACCTTGCACTTGCCAGGCAGGTGCTTGTGCCACTGAGCTATATCCCCAGCCCCACAGCCCTTTTTAATTTTTATTTATTTATTTATTTTTATTTTAAAAATAAAAGGAGGAAAACATTAACAGACAGACAACCTTTTACAAAATAGCAAAAGAACAGTACAGACAATACAGAGTTACAGACAAAGTGGTAGGAAATTAACAATGCTTGTTGTATTACATATTGATATCTTCAAAGTGGTTTCTCATGAAAACAAATAGAGACATGCAATATTGATCAGTCAAGGACTCATTAACTAATTTTTTATCTTGAGACAGGCTTTTGCTAAGAGCCCACACTCAGCTTGAAATTACAATCCTCTTGCCTCAACCTTCCAGAGCGCTGCGAATACAAGAGTGTGCCACCACACCCAGCTGCACTTTTCCCTTCTAAACTGGTAACTAATAATATGGAGTAATATTTTGAGATTGTATGAATATCACTTTCACAACAACCTTCCATCCAATGGTTTTAGTACCCATTAATGATCTTTAGTTATTGCATCAGACATTTCAAAATGAATTTCTAATTCTATCATTTCTTCTACACTTGCTGTACTATATTGTTCTGAAAAAAATTAGTTTACATTTTTTGAACATATTGCAGACTATGATGTTTCACTTTATCCAATATATTGTTATTGATTATTGTAATTATTCTTTTTGAGACTCAAATTTTCATATATTTGATCCATGGGCAATCACTTAGAGCTGGTTCCTTTGTCCTTTTGACTGCATCAGTCTTTGAACTGCTCCTCATTTTCTGGCACATCAGGACATTCCAGTTTCACCTCCTGGTTTCCCTGCAAACCAGGAGTCATTTCCCAAGGATCTTTGCTTCTTTTCAGTGGACAGTAGGATTTAGAAACCATGTCTGGGATCCAGCTGTGCTCATTGCTATGAAGTACATTGCTTTTGAGTCCTTGAATTACTTTCGTTGGAAAGTTTCAGTCTCTGAATTCATGTCTTTCTCTGCAATTCAAAGATGCACAAAATAAATTACATGTTTTCTGAGATAAGGGTCAACATTGGGGTCATAAGAATGGGATAAGGAGACCCAAATTCTACAGGTTCTCATTCTAGGACCCTACCTTTAATTCAGGTGGAATTTTACTACATTGATGTCTATGTCAGTCTGGTTATCAGCAAGAAAGTGAAGACATATTTAAGTCTCTGTGTCCATAGTGGTGTGTGGGGAGGGGAATTAAGCCAATTGCAGTTCCTTTGCCTTCTGCACTTGCTTGTTTTGAGTGTATAAGTGCCATAGAGCTTTTAAATTTGATTTTACTTTTTTAATGCATCAGTTGGCTGATTTTAGTTTGTTCGCACCATTGTTTTTTATTTTTACCTTTTTTTAGGTCCAGCCACAGAGTTGTAGAATACCTTAAAACCTCAGTTGAGGTATGATGGGATTTTGTATGTTAATTTAAAAAATAATAGATTCTAATATCACTTCAAGTTTGGATTCTTTAACGTCTTTTGCTATTATGATATGATTAAAATCAGTGAGATAGTTTTTTTCCTTTTCTTTTTTCTCTAACTACAGTAGTTTATTTATGGATTGGCATTTAATATAAAATATTTCAGCCAAAAAACTCTGGTGAAGGTTGTATTTTTTGAAAGTTTTATTGCAATTGCTCTAACATACAATTAATGACAATCACGCTTTGTGTAATGTGAATTATTTCTTCATTTTGGCCTTTAGTGTAATTTCTATGAGAAGTTCAGTTTCCCTGTTGGGCTCATTTAATAATTTTACCTGAGGAACATCTATTATTTTCTCCATTTTACCTCCAGCTCTATAGGTAATACTGACAGGGCTAGACTAATCTAAGAATGATTACACACATATAACTGGAGTTACCTATTTAGCCCCGTGGCTATTTTTGACAGGGTTCCTTCAGAATCTTCATAAAAGGCAATAGAATTAGGTCAATTTCTGTTTGTCCTTTTTGTCATCATCATTATCATTGTTGTCACCAGATCATCAATATTTTGTCATGATCATCAAGTAAAATGTGTATGTGTCTTTGTGACTTAAAAATTATTTGACTTACTGTGATCATTCTTATCGATGGCTTTCAAAATAGCCAGACATTTAGAAACACCAGTGCCCACAAACCTATCTTTGTAAATCATGATTATTTGGACCCAAACCTTGATAGTCACTAATTCCGTAGGCACACAGATGCCATCAGAATCAGACCCATAGCACAAAGACTCAGTTCGGTCCCTGTTTTCTGGGATAAACTTAAATGATGCATATGCAGAAATAGATAAACAGACACACAGCATATGGGGGGCATATTATCGACAGAAGTTCTATTAGGCTTGCCTCGGCTTTGTTTTTGTTTATGTGTTAGTCAACATTACAAAAGATATTTTATCAGAAAATCTGGATTCCTGAATCTTCTTGGAACATCATAATCCTTACATCTGAGGTTTCCATTCCCACAAAGCAACTTGCAGCTGAGAGGCCATGTGTCTGCTCTTGGCTCCCTGCAGCTCTTATCCTTCACTCAAATACAATGTATATATTGATATTGCTGCCATTAATTTTGCCTCACTGATTCCTACAGGCACTCTATTTACAGCCCATAAACAAAGGTATACAGTGCAGTTCACATGGGAAACAGTTGGAAACCCAGGGCCTGGGTTGTTGTGACCTTAATGTTTGTAAGTCTCAGTTTTTCATCTGTTCAGTGGGGCTGAATAAATTTCTTTTATGATCTCCTGATTGTTGTGACCTTCAATTGAGAGAATGCATGTAAAAACCCTTTGAAGTGCTATAAGTGTAAAATATGTTAATCACATCCATGTACAAGAGATAGACATATGTAATTCACTAAAATTTGAGTTTCCTCTCTTGAAAATAGTATTAGCACCATGAAAGGAATAAATGCAAAAAAAGCGAAAGTACTCCTGACTGAAACAGAATAGTATATTTTTAGGTTGTCATGAGAAGAGCTAAGTTGTAGCAAGTCATGACAGCTCCATGAATCCCTTTTCATAATTTGTGTGTCAGGGAAGACAGAATTCGACTTCCAACTCACAAATTTGTGGTGAGAATCAATGAAAAAAGATGTGTGTATAGTCATTTTCTGATACCCGGGACAAAATATCCAACATTCACAACTCAAAGTAGCCAAGGGAGGGGGGGAGAGAGAGAGAGAGAGACAGAGAGAGAGACAGAGAGACAGAGAGAGACAGAGACAGAGAGAGATAGAGAGAGACAGAGAGAGACAGAGACAGACACAGAGACAGAGAGACAGAGAGAGAGAGATTGAGTGACAGGTTAGGGACAAGAATGTACCCTTCCGGGTTCTCTTGCAGTGACTGGCCTCTTCTGATCAGCCTTTCTTCTGAACACCTGAGACTTTGGGGGAACATATTTATTTATTTATTTATTTATTTATTTATTTATTATTTTAAAGAGAGGAAAAACAATAACAAAATAACAACAACAAAGACAAAAACAAAACAATAAAAAACGATGCAGAACTTCAAGACAAGATGATAGGAAATTAACAGTGCTCGCTATTTTACATATTGTTATCTTCAGATTACCAGATGTAAGAATGCAAGATTGATTAAACAATTAAAGAGAATAAAAAATAATAAAAAAATTAGAAACAATACAGAGCTTCACTAAACAAGATGGTAGGAATTCAACAATGGTTGTTATATTGCATATTGTTGTCTTCAAATTGGTTATTCATATTACCAGATATAAGCATGCAAAATAGGTAAAAAAATTTAGGTATTAACTGTTCCTTTCAATAAACCAATAGACATCAGCAACACAATTACCCAGCTATCCTTGAATATATGTATATATTTTTCCCTTCTTTCTTTTCACCTTTCCCTCATCTTGGTTGTTCCTTCCCTTTGAGCAATTTCTTTCCCTTTCACAATATCTATTGTACCTTTTGGGTTTTATTTACTCTTTCAGGCTCTTACACTAGGGAGACAATATAATGTTTACACATGTGGGTCTGACTTATTTCACTTATGAGTATGGTCTCTCGTTGTATCCATTTACCTACAAAAGCCTTGAGTTTATCTTTCTCTATAGCTGAGTAACACTCCATTTGCATTTCTTGAATGAGTAATGATGTTGAACATTTTTCATATATTTTTTTTCCATTTGTATTTCTTCAACTGAGAAATGTGTATTCATCTCAGATACCCATTTTTGGGTTGGGTCTTTGAATTTTGGGGGGTCTGATTTTTTAAAATTATATGTTCTAGATAGTAGCCCTTTGTCTGAGGGGCAGTTGGCTAAAATTTTTTCCCAATTCATGGGTTTTCTTTTTACTCTGTTGGTGATTTCTTTTGATGTGCAAAAACTTTTCAGTAAGATGAGATCCCAGTTGTTGATTCTTTCAAGTGTTTCACGTGCACTTTGGGTTTTTTTCATGAACTCTCTGCCTATCCTTATGTCTTCAAGAGTTTTACCTACTTTCTCTATTGGTAGATTTAGTGTTTGTGTTTTAATATTTAGGTCTTTCATCCCTTTTGACTTTAGTTTAGTGCATGGTAATAGACATGGGTCTAGTTTTAATCTTCAGCATGTGGAGAGCCAATTTCTCCAGCATTATTTTTAAAGAGGCTATCTTTCTTCCAGTGAAGAAATGTTTGGCTCCTTTGTCAAAGATAAAGGGCCCAAGGAGTGTGTTTGTAGTTATGCCTGCATCTTCTAATCTTGGGGGAACATTTTTATCAAACACATAACATTTTGCCTCTGGTACCCAAAAAGCTCACATCTGTCCCACTATGCAAAATATATTTAATCCATTTTTTTTTTTAGACAGAGTCTCACTGCTATGTAGTTCAGACTGGCCTTAAACTCAAATTCACTATGTAGCCCAGGCTGGCCTCAAACTTATGGTGATCCTTCTGCCTCAGCCTCCTGACTGCTGGGATTACAGGCATGCACCACCACAGCCAGCTTATTTAGTCTATTTTATGAGTCATCAGAATACCATTTTTGGTTATTGACATGAACTTATATATTACAGGTGTAGCTCAGTGTTAGAGCCCAATACTTAGCAAGTATGGGGCCCTGGGTTCAATCCTTAGTACCACACACACACACACACACACATACACACATAATTAAATAAAAATTAAAGTTGCCATTTGTGTTCTATTTCAAATGCACACCTTTGCTGAGAGAGGAACAATATTTCACCCATTCAGATTATTTACATCAATATAGTGTATCAATTTAAGTGTAGAAAGACTGCAAAAGTAACTTGAGATGATTTCGTGACTAAATACCTCAGAAGCTGTCTGAGATATTTCACAGAGCAGAAAGCAGGAAAGCAGAGGAATTAAATCACTTGTCAGGACTCACGGAGGTAGGGAGTCAGAACACAGAACCAGGGTTTTGACTCCACTGTTCTCTTTGCTGCTTCACATTGGTGCTGGAATAACCTTTGGCTACAGGTGTTGAATGAGGTTATGGGATACTTAGATAACTAGATTGGAAACTGTACTTACCCGGGGGGAAGAAAGAGATAGGTATTAAAAGGGTGGCTGCGAATGAGACCGTGCATTGTGCTGTAAATCTCAGTTCCAGCACGGAAAAATATGCTTTTGCCTCCTTCTGCCTCAGTGGCACATAGTGGTAGCCCCTTCCTATCCGACCCTTGCAGCCTTAAAAGCCCGCTGCTCCTTGACATGTTCAGGCCCGTCTTCCACTGTTGCCTGCCCAGTCTTGGAGCAGGCAGGCTCCTTCTTCTCCCTAATCAGCACTCGGGAGGAGGACAGCTCCTCTAGGAACACTGAAACTTTCCCAAGGCAAAAACCCCAATCAGAGGGAGAAGCAAACAGGCCACCAGGACACAGGAAGATTCCACCGGAGGCCAAGGAAAGCCTACCTCCCCCTCCTAGATCCTCCAACGCCCGAGGGCGCGAACTTTCTTTCTTCGGCTTTTCTTACACCCTCAGAGGAACTACCTTGCGCCCTTGCTTTCCGGCCAGCTCAAGGTCATCTTTTGCAGCGACTGGCGGTGGGCTGCCTTGGAATTTAATCTCTCTCCTCCACCAGCCTTCAGCATCCTCTCTCCTCTCCCCTTCTCCGCTCGAGCGCACCCCTGGGCTCCTCGCGGGTTGAAATTGGGGCTCGCTGGCGGAGGAGGGCCGCGCAGGGCGCTACTGCGAGGGTGGGTCCCAACGCAGTTCGCGGGAGTTCTCGGCCTGGGGCGCTAGGAGCCTTTCGCGAGCCCCCGCGTCCCGCCGGCCGCGCGGGGGCTGCGGAGCACGGGGCGGGCAGGCCGGATGCGGGC